>NW_026015259.1:0-323067 GCF_020379485.1 Brassica napus | reverse complement strand
TAGTTCTGTTTTTTTTTGTTTGGTCACAAGGGGTTGGCTGTACTTTTACAAGTCTTTTAGGTTAGTTTTGCAATTGATTCAAGTTTGTGTATAGTTTTTTTAACGCTGATCTATTATCATGATATTATAATTATGAGAAAGATTACATAGACGATCTGACAACCGATATATACAACCTGCCTTATAAGAATCTACGTCTAACTGCATCACTTCAACCGTCCTACGGAGATCAAGCCTGACTGAGTTTACTTGCACCAAGTTTGAGTATAGTTTTGCATTTAAAATCAAGTTTTGAGTCATATTTGGCAAATACTCCTATTTTAATAAGAGAAATATCACTATTAATTTTAAACAATGAATTAATGGATTTGAAAATCCGAACTAAATCTAGTGTTATTGGTTTTGTGATTTTAAAATCTGTATTAAAATCAGGTGTTATTGGTTTAATGATTCATAAATTATGTATTAAATCAAGTGTTATTCAATCGTACGGATTTACTAATATATTTGATTTTATAATGAATTTGAATGAATTTGTTTAGATGTTTAGTTTTAAAGTTAAAAATATAAAGACTCAAATCCAAGGGAAAACTTCTGGATTTGCATATTTTACTTGGATTTATAAATACTATATGGATTTCTAAAGCAATCAAAATATATAAACCAATAACACCTAAATTACTGCATGTAAACTATAAAATTGTTGTGTTTGAATTTCTAAAGCAATCAAAATATATAAACCAATAACACCTAAATTACTGCATGTAAACTATAAAATTGTTGTGTTTGAATATATTATATTAAAACATTAGTAATATGATAAACATTAAAAGTATATATCAATAATCAGGTAAATCAAATATTGGGGGAAATTTTACTTATACACTTTTCATGATACCACTTTTCACTTATATCACCACTCAAAGGACATTTTCATAAATAGCACATTCATTAATTGGTAAAAGACTAAACTAAACCTTATCTTTACTTCAATCTTAGTCTCTCCTTCTTCTCCACCGTCGTGATCCTTTTTCTCTCTCCTTTCGGATCCACCGTCTCTCTCTCCGTCGGATCCACCGTCTCTCTCTCCGTTAGATCCGCCGTCTCTCTTTCCGAGATCCATCGTCTCTCTCCCTGTGGAGATCGTTCTTCTCTCTCCGTTGAGATCTGTCGCCATCTCCGACGAGATCCATTGTCGTCTCCGTGAGTCCATCGTCACTCTCTCTCACGCATCTAGCGATAAGCAATTACGAGAATCACGATTCAAAACCTCAAAGATGTTGCTTCCTCTCCACGATTCACACTGGTATGTTTCTAATTTTGTGTTTTTTTTTTTTTTCGATTCAAGTAATATTTTGGATTTGTTCTTTCTGTTATAAAAAAAAATCAACGAAGGTTGGTTTACAACAGGTCGATATCTAAGAGAAAGAGTTTCAATAGTGAACATTGAGTTTTCAAAAATTATAAACCTTTATAAATCTGGGTTCAAGTAATTTAGGATTTTCGTTCCTCTGTTATTCAAAAACAAATAAGTTGATGATTAGACTTGTCTTTTGAATAGTTCTGGTTAGGAGAAATATTTTCGATAGTGAACATTGTATTTAAAAAAATTATAACCTCTTATAAATCTGGGTGGTTTTAGATATTGTTGATAGTACAACTCAATGCTTTACAAGGTTTTTAATAAAGAAGTTGTAAACAAGAGTTGATCATATATGTCTATAAAAAACATATAAATGTATGAATTTGAGAAGTCTTGTCTTTTATTATCTTATATTCTTTGTAAGACTGTTACCAAAATACATGAACATTATGCTTATATAAGGTATCTTTAGACTATGATTAAAAGTTAACATCATCTTTTTATTTCGTCTTGCAGGTAGATAGCAATGAATTTTGCACATCTTTGAGATTGCGTCCGAGGATTGATGAAGCTGGAACAGAACCACTAGACAATCTAAAAGTGATTATCCAATCGGTGTCTTGGTCAATAATGTGAAGCATTTATAAAAGATTATAAATTATTTTTATAAGGGTTATAAATTAGAAGTTTGTAGAGACTTATAAAACGTTGTTTATTCTTTATTACTTCTTGTGGTTAATACAATGTTTGGATTTCTTGATGAATACAAACATTTGGTGACCCCAACACATCCTGATCTTGATGATATGAATTTTAACAGTGTTGGACAATTAGTTCAACAAGGACATAAAATGAAGAAAATCTAATGGGAACAAGGATTTGTGGATTTACCTTTTGCAACATATGATATAGGAAAATAACACATGAAAGACGATAAAAATGAAGAAAAAAGAAAGCTGAAAAGCAAATAAGAGTTCATAAATCATTTATAAAAGTTTATAAAACAGTTTGCAAAGTTTATAAGCTATTTATAAAGGTTTATAAATTATTTGCAAGAGTATCTAAACCATTTATAAAGGGTTATAGAACAATTAATAAAGTCTATAAACCATTTATAACTGTTTATAAAAACATTATGAAATTTTATAAACAATTTATAAGGGATATGTATACAATTTATATGGTTTATAGGTTTAGGAATCAATTAGAAAGTCTCTTAAATAATTTATAAGAGTCTATATAATTTATAAAGAATTATAAAAATAATTTATAAGAGTTTGTAAAATAATTTATAAGGGTTTATAAGGATATATAAATAATTAATAATAGTTTATAAATCATTTAAAAATTATTTAAATTTTTTATGATTTTATAAACCTATTATAAAGGCTGATAAAACAGTTTATAAAGTATATAAACTATTTATAAATGTTTATTACAAAATTATAAGAGTTTATAAATAATTCATAAGGGGAATGTATATAATTTATATGGTTTATATAGGTATATACATGTTTATAAATCAATTGGAGGTCTTTAAATCAATTATAAGAGTCTATAACCATTTAGAAAGGCTTATAAAACAATTTATAAAGTATATAAACTATATATAAATGTTTATTACAAAAATTATAAATGTTTATAAATAATTTATAAGGTTTATATATGTATATACATGTTTAGAAATCAATTGGAAGTCTGTAAATCAATTATAAGAGTCTATAACCATTTAAAAAGGCTTGTTATAAGAGTTAATAAAATAATTTTTAAGGGTTTATAAAGGTATGTAAATTATTTTCAAGGTTTATATAGGTATATACATGTTAAGAAATCAACCAGAGGTCATTAAATCAATTATAAGAGTCTATAACCATTTAGAAAGTCTTATTAAACAATATTATAAGAGTTAATAGAATAATTTTTAAGGGTTTATAAATGTATGTAAATAATTTATAAGAGTATAAAACATTTATAAAAGCAATTTATATATAAGTGAACCAGTTAGAGATGAACATCTACATGGACATTATTTTTTGCTCCCCTTTGTAGTTCTTTTGGTCATATGAGTGATTGCACAAAATCTGACAGCATTCAACCCCAACCTAATACACTTCATATTAATCTATGTGTTTAGTTTGTCTTTTGCTTGTTTGAGAGTTCATTTTAAGACATAAATGGTTTAATTTGTTCATATAAGGATTTGTAAAAAAAAAACATTCGTCTAAATTATAAGGACTTGTAATGGATTTTTAAGGAAGAGTTTATAAACGGATTATAAAAAGTTAATGAAGGGTTTATAAATCAGTTTATAACACCTATAAAACTAAAATTAGTTTATAAACAGTTCATAAATCATTTTACAAGGCTTACAAGAATTTACAAAATAGATAAGATTTATAATTTATTTATAACGGTTTATAAATTATTTAGCAAAATAGTTAACATTTATAAGATTTATAAACCATTTATCTTTTAGTCCATTGATTTCTTGGTCTTCTTCAAATACATGAGATACGGTTCACAGTTGCTAGAATCCTTGCTTGAAGATTTCAGTGAGATGGTTTTGAAGCAGAGCAAAATACAACACTTATAACACATTTAACATTAAAAAGCCAGTGACAACATGTGTAAGATAAGAAGAAATATGCTTCTGTAGCTCAACAAATCCATGCTCCATCTCCACTGCTTCTTCAGATATTATACACAAAATAAGACATAAAAGACATGAATCTCATAAAGTAGCAAAACAGAATGCTAGACTACCAAAATAATAACATTTCACCTCATTTATTACACATACTAAACCTTGTTAGTTTAAACTAACTAGTAGCTTTGCATTACCTCAAGAAAGTGAGGTACTTGATATGCATATCACCGCATGATATATGGTGTTTTTCACATCATTGTATAGGTGTTTTTGTATTGATTCGAGTCCATAATCCGAATCAGTCTAGTCCTTTTTGATCTTTTACAGGTCTGGAGTTGGTAGAAGAATGAAGAGAGCATGCTTGAAGAGAAGCTGTCCTTTTGGAGCATTTTGCGGAGAACACTCAAGACGAACAGTCCCGAAACTGTTCTCTAGCAGAACAAGCAGACGGAGTGATCCCGAGGTTGTTCCCGACAAATAAGGAAGCTTCTATTTTCGGGAATTAAGGCCTTGTTGCCCTAATTTCTTTTCTACCTATTGGCGCCTCCATATAAAGACGCCATCTATCCTATTTTATTTCTTACGCTAGTTTTTTACAAGAGAACTATTAGCTTTTGCGATCTGCAACTTGTAAGGGAGAAGAATCCATTCTCTCATAGAGAAGACCTTCTGAACCCTTGTTTACTACTCTTATTATTATGCAGTTTCATTCAGATCTATGTCTTTGATTGCTTGCATCATGATTGAGTAGTGATCTAGCTCGCCTAGGGTTTTTAGGGTGTTGAAATATGAGCTAAACATAGATAAGCTATTCTTGATTATTCTTCATCCATACTATTCTTAAGGCTTCCATTAATCTGATCACTTGATGTTAGATCCTAAGTTTATCGCCTAGCTAACCGCTTAGGAGATAGCTTGACATGTATTGAATGAGCTTAGTATCCCTAATCAGCGAAAGTAGATATTAGGGTAGTAAGTGAACTGATCGGACCTGACCTCTAAGGCTTGCAGTCGTTTCTCATCTCAACGACAGTTAGATGATGGGATCGACCAGCAAAGAGATCACCACCACGACAGTGGGGTGTTCCAGCTGAGTGATCCGAGTTCTAGAAAGCACTGCACCGCGCTTGAATAATTGTTTGGCTCTCGCTCAACACCCAATGAAATACCCTAGGCTAGCTTCTTGTTAAATTGAATAAATCTCTAGTTTACTTGTTTTCCGCGTCACCAATTGAAGTGAAAACCATTTTCTTCTTAGCTTGATATTGAGATTTATAAGAGTAAAGTGTAGACTGGTCCTCTGGATTGAATCTAAAGTACTATAATCACAACTGTTAACTTGGCAGTAGCAAAGATTCATATTTAGTGTATCAAGTTTTGGCGCCGTTGCGACGGGGACCAGATTTTTTTACCTCTACTTTTCGGTTTCATTTTAAGTCTAAGATATCTAACTCGCCTCTGTTTCTTTGTCACAGCTAATGATCCAGGTGCATGACCAGTAGACATACTCGGAGCAACGCACAAGGACCATTGCATCAGCTCACCAACGAAGAACTAGCGAGATTAGAACGTCAGAACCGTCAACTGCCTAGACCTACAAGCACCAACATGGGCGATCATCAGGATGATCTTACTGCTGCGTTTGCACTCATGCAACAACAGATGCAGCAGATGCAGCAAACTATCCAAGCGAACGCTGCAAACCAACGGAATGCACCGGAGGAAGTTGATCAGATTGGCCAAAGGAATCTCTTGCGTAATCTACCTGCTACGCGATCCGCCATCAACCCTCCACCTTGCACTAGACAAGACTTTGAGATCAAGCCCGCCTTGATAGGTCTGGTGCAGAGGAAGATCTTCAACGGACTTCCTGCAGAAATACCGATGGACCACATTGAAAACTTTGAGAAGATGTGTGGGTTCACTAAGGCGAATGGAGTACCACCAGATTACATCAAGTGTACTTGTTCCCTTTCTCTCTCGATGGGAAGGCTGCTCGCTGGCTAGATTCCCTACCAACTGGATCGCTCACCACATGGGAACAAGTCAGATCCGCTTTCTTGAGCCACTTCTACACGAAATCAAAGACGGCAGCGCTGAGACAGAAGATCGCCACCTTTAAACAGCTGGTAGATGAGCCGTTCTACGACGCATGGGAGCGATTCAACGTCTACCGCAGAGAGTGCCCACATCACGGTTTTGAAGAAGATTATCTACTCGGAGTTTTCTACGATGGAGTAGGTTGGGAGTACAGGAATGCTTTAAACTCAGCCAGTAATGGAGATTTCATGACCCAATCCACTCAAGGCGCTTTCGCGCTAATTGAGAACATGGCCTCAAGCTCAGCTGACAGCAACCGAGAGACTGACCGCACCCAAAAGGTGAACAGCATCGACAATAGCAAAATAGATGAGCTCTCTGCCAAGGTCGATCAGCTGATTAAGAGTAATCAGAACCATGTCTTCATCATGGAAGAGTCTCCTCAGGATAAAGGAACCACAGACACTACATCAGAAGCGGACCAGGCGATTGAAGACCACCATGAGGTTAGCTATGTGAATGGGCAAGGATGGCAGTTTAAGAACTATCACCCGAACCCTAACGTGAGGAACAACCCCCACCTGTTCAACAACCCTAAACCCGATGGTAACACAGAAAATGCTCAAGGCAATCAAGTTCAGAATAGTGGCTACCAACGGGGGTATGGAAATCAAGGAAGAACCTTTGTCCTCAGCCCAGCTCAGAATACTCAGTTCCACAACCAGAAACAACCGACTAACCAGCAGCCTGCACAGCCTGCTCAAACTGCTCCACAAGACGAGATGAAGAGTCTTGCCAATATGATGAGCCAGCTGCTCCAAGGACAACAGATTCAGGGAAAAGCACTGAATCAGGTCACAAACGACATCAATACCCGAATGAATCACATGTTCAATGACCTGAGTGCCAAATATGATAATGTCTCGAGCCATATGAGGCAGATGGATATTCAGATTGCTCAGACTGCTGAGAGTGTGAAGAGACAGCAAGGCACTCTTCCTGGAAAAACAGATAAAAATCCCAAGGAGTGTAATGCAGTCGCGCTTAGGAGTGGGAAGCAGTTAACTGATCTGGCACCCAAGAGATTCACAACAGCTGAAAAGGGGAAGCAGAAAGAATCAGAACAGCCACCTGTAACCGCACCAGCAGACGAGGAAGAAGCAGAGCTTCCTGTTAAACATACTCCGACCACTACAGAGCAGCCTACTGTGGTTGTTCGCCCAGCGGCAGAACCTGTTCCCACCCGTGACTATGTGCCAAAGGTTCCGTACCCTGTTCCTGCTAAGGCCACACGCAAGGACAAGGAGGAGATGAAATGTAGGAAGATGCTGGAAGACTTAACAGTCAGACTCCCTCTCATGAGTGCAATCCAGATGATGCCATCCATGAGTAGCTTTGTGAAAGGACTAATTTCTGGAAAGATAACCGATGACAGTGAGTTCATGGTAGTCTCTAAAGAGTGCAGCGCTGTTCTCCAGAACAAAAGGATCAAGAAGCTAGGTGATCCTGGAAAATTTGTCCTTTCCATCCAAATAGGGAGAACAGTCTTCTCGTGTTCGCTAGTCGATCTGGGATCAAGCATCAACCTCATGCCGTACTCTGTGGCTAAGCGCCTAGGATTCACAGATTTCAAACCTACCAGGATGTCCCTAGTGTTTGCTGATCGATCAGTGAAATCTCCAGTCGGAATTATCGAGGATATCCAGGTTCTGGTTGGGAACACACTTGTCCCTGCCGATTTCGTTGTTCTGGAACTTGAGGAAGAATCAAAGGATCCTCTGATCCTAGGCAGACCATTCCTATGCACTGTCGGAGCTATCATAGATGTGCGACAGGGAAAAATCGATCTCCACCTAGGAGACATTGTGATGAGGTTCGAGATGAATCAGATGCTCAAGAAACCTATGCTAGATGGACAAACCTTCACTGTCCAAGAGGAGGGTGATCCGCTGGAACCGAGTGATCAGATGATTGAGGAGATCCTAATAGATGATCCGCTGGAACTAGCTCTGACTAGAGCTGAAGCAGAACAGAATGTCCAGAACATCGACGCTGATGGGTACGCCAAGATGTTGGACTCCGCCAGAACCATGGAAAGATTAGTGGCATATCTTAGTCTGGGGGAGAACAATGCCTCAGACTCATCGAGCTCGCCTGTTCCACCAAGTAGGAACAATGACCCGTGGAGTGAATCCAAAGCTCCAAAAGTCGAGCTCAAAACACTCCCTAAGGGGCTCAGGTACGCATTTCTTGGACCAAATTCTACATACCCAGTAATCGTAAATGCTGACCTGAACAATGCTGAAACTGCTCTTCTCTTATGCGAACTTAGGAAATATCGAAAAGCATTAGGATATTCCCTAGCTGATATACCTGGCATTTCACCTGATCTGTGCATGCATAGAATACACCTAGAAGATGAATCAATGACTTCTGTAGAACATCAGAGGAGGTTAAACCCAAATCTGAAAGATGTTGTAAAGAAGGAGATAATGAAACTTCTAGAAGCTGGTGTAATTTATGCGATTTCTGATAGTAAGTGGGTTAGTCCTGTTCATGTAGTGCCTAAGAAAGGAGGGATCACTGTTATAACAAATGAAAAGAATGAATTAATCCCTACTAGAACAGTAACTGGTCATCGCATGTGCATTGATTTCCGTAAATTGAATGCTGCGACTCGCAAGGATCACTTTCCACTTCCCTTCATTGATCAAATGCTTGAAAGATTGGCTAACCACCCTTACTATTGCTTTTTAGATGGTTATTCAGGTTTCTTTCAGATTCCCATCCACCCAGACGATCAAGAAAAGACGACGTTCACATGTCCTTATGGAACATACGCCTACAGGAGAATGCCTTTCGGGCTGTGCAATGCTCCAGCGACCTTTCAACGCTGCATGATGTCAATTTTCACTGATCTAATTGAAGACATAATGGAAGTTTTCATGGACGATTTCAGCGTCTATGGGAGCTCCTTTAGTGTCTGTTTGTCAAACTTGTGCAGGGTTCTGAAGCGATGCGAGGAGAAGCATCTCGTGCTGAATTGGGAAAAATGCCATTTCATGGTCAGAGATGGGATTGTTCTAGGACATAAGATTTCAGAAAAAGGCATCGAAGTGGACAAGGCAAAGATCGATATCATGATGAGTCTGCAACCCCCAACTTCAGTGAGGGGAATAAAAAGCTTTTTGGGACATGCTGGTTTTTACAGAAGATTCATCCAGGACTTCTCGAGAATCGCAAGACCACTCACTAGACTGCTCTGCAAGGAAACAAAGTTCGATTTCGACAACGAGTGCTTAGCTTCATTTCACACGATCAAGGGAGCTCTTGTCAGTGCACCGGTTGTCCAACCCCCAGACTGGGACCTCCCTTTCGAGATCATGACGGACGCGAGTGACTTTGCAGTGGGAGCAGTGCTTGGACAGCGGAAGGATAAGAAGCTCCATGTGATCTACTACGCGAGCAAGACACTGGATGAAGCTCAATGTAGGTATGCCACCACAGAGAAGGAACTCCTGGCCATCGTCTATGCTTTTGAGAAGTTCCGATCATATCTGGTTGGGTCTAAAGTGATAGTCCACACGGATCATGCAGCTCTCAAGTACCTGCTCACGAAAAAAGATGCCAAACCGCGGCTCCTGAGATGGATTCTCCTCCTTCAGGAATTTGACCTGGAAATAAGAGACAAGAAAGGGGTAGAAAATGGAGTAGCGGACCACCTTTCCAGAATGAAAATAAACGATGATACAGTGATTGACGAAGAACAACCAGTGGAACACGTCAGTGCGATTGGTCTTTGCTACACGGAACCACCAATGCGCATAGAAACAGCTTGTTCTTCGCAACTAGAGCAGTTTGTGGCAACAATCCAGAAGCAATATCCTGATCTACCGTGGTTTGCTGAGATTGCAAATTTCTTAGCTGCTGAAAAGGAGCCTCAGAAGTTCACGGGGAACGAGAAGAGGAAATTCTTAAGAGAGGCAAGGCACTACTTCTGGGATGAGCCTTATCTATACCGACAATGCAAGGATGGGATCTTCAGACGATGTGTTCCGGAGGCTGAAATTCCAGGGATCCTACACCACTGCCACGGATCTTCCTACGCTGGACACTTCGCCACATTCAAAACAGTCTCCAAAATTCTCCAAGCGGGATTCTGGTGGCCAACAATGTTCAGAGATGCTCACGCTTTCATATCCAGATGCAATGCATGCCAGCGAATGGGCAGTATCAGCAAAAGGAATGAGATGCCTCAGAACTACATATTGGAAGTTGAGGTGTTCGACTGCTGGGGGATAGATTTTATGGGACCTTTCCCACCTTCTCACAAAACGAGTACATCCTGGTTGCAGTCGACTATGTCTCCAAGTGGGTAGAAGCAATCGCTAGTCCTACCAACGACGCACGAGTTGTAATCAAGATGTTCACCTCCATCATCTTTCCAAGATTTGGAGTACCTAGAGTAGTTATCAGCGATGGTGGAACTCACTTCATCAACAGAGTGTTCCAAGGATTACTGAACAAGAACGGCGTGAAACACAAGGTTGCAACCGCCTATCATCCTCAAACGAGTGGCCAAGTGGAAATTTCCAACAGAGAGATCAAGAACATTCTGCAGAAAACAGTCAATACCACGCGTAAGGACTGGTCCATCAAGCTTGACGACGCTCTCTGGGCCTACAGAACAGCCTATAAGACCCCATTAGGGACCACTCCCTATCATCTGGTCTATGGCAAGGCATGTCACCTACCTGTGGAGCTAGAGTATAAGGCAGCTTGGGCTGTTAAGCTGCTTAACTTCGATATCAAACCTGCTAAGGAGAGGCGAACAATTCAGATCCATGAGTTGGAAGAGATTAGGCATCTGGCCTATGAGAGCTCCAAAATCTACAAAGAAAAAACCAAGGCATTCCATGACAAACGGATCATCAGCAGAAGCTTTGCTCCGAATGATCAGGTCTTACTATTCAACTCAAGGATTAAGCTGTTCCCTGGAAAGCTAAAATCCAGATGGTCAGGACCTTTCACCATCAAGGAGGTTCGCCCCTATGGAGCTGTCGTGTTGCTGGACACAAGAGGAGGAGAATTTGTTGTTAATGGGCAGCGCCTCAAGCCTTACCTTGCTGATACAACAATCGCTGAAGGTGTAGAAATACCCTTAAGTGATCCCCTTCAAGCCTAATCGGCTCACAAAAGTCAAGCTAGTGACTGAAAAGAAGCGCTTGGTGGGAGGCAACCCACTGGTGAGTGTAAATATTTCTTTTATTTCTAAAAAAAAAAAAAAAAAAAAAACTAACTTGCAGGAAGAAAATCGAGCACTTCTCAGCAGAACACTCCGGCGTTTGTTCCACTGATTGTTCCCAGGTAAGTGCTCGAACAAAAAAAAAAAAAGAGGAAAAGGGAAATGGCCTATTTAAGGCCCACTAACTTCACCACCCCCTTATATCTAGAGCCGCAAACCAACCTCACCGAACCCTAAATCGAAAACTCTCATTTCATATTCTTCTTCATCGATTTTGCTCTAATCTCTTGGATCCTCTAGAGATCGGTTTGGTTTTGCAGGAACAACAATCCAATCAAGGTAACCGCTCAGATCCCCTTCCCCTTCGCGCATCCAAAACGCGGTTTGGAAGTGTCTCCTTGAATCCTCCTTACCTATTGCTTAGCGATTGGTTCTTAGATTGTAGCTATATCTTTTGCGTTCTTGAGTAATTGCGATTGTGTTGGGAATTGATGGAAGTTGTAGGTTGTTAGAAATTGATGGACTTGGGCAAAATTGAGAGATTGGAATGTCCCATCGTTTCTGAACAACCGTTGAGCATGGCTAATTTGGAAATTGACTTTGTTTTGCAGATGCCTCCAAGAACAAGGAACCCTAAAGCACTCAAGGCCTCTCGCGGAGCAGCCACGCCTTCTCACTCCGCGAACGTCCCTTCCTCCTACCCATGGCCGAACAAGGCTGAGGGTCAACCGATCAACATCAATGACCCACTACTCCTTGACTACAATTGTGAGGGGTGGGACAAGGAGTCCGCAGCAAGATACAACAGGCTTCTCGCAGCAGAGATCCTGCCCACACGATTTGCTCACGCGGAGACCTTAGCTGCTCTTGGTCTCGAGTCTGATGTGTTCGAGACGCTCGATGTCATGGGCCTCGCTCCTCTCTGCTACCAAGCCCAAGTTCTCTATCCAGATTTGGTTCGGCAATTGCTCGCAACAGCTCAGATTACTTACCAGAACCCAACTGCGCCAACATACGAGAACTGCTACTTCTCCTTCATGGCTGACGGCAAGTTCTGCTCCATCTCTCTCCACGATCTAAACGAACTACTCGAGATCGCAGACACGCCAAGAGAGGTCTCAGTTGACAAAAAGTTCGCGCCAGCAAACGCCTTTTGGGATCTCATTGCGACAGGGAAGTTCACTTCTCGCAAGGCTTATCAGTCACAAATCCGAAACCCCACTCTGCGTATCATTGCCAAGATCGTCTCGAACATCCTATTCGCAAAGGAACACACCTCCAAGGTCACAAACGGAGAGCTGCAGGTTCTATACACCGGCCTCGAGGATGAGATCCGTAGAGACAGAGTTATACCGATACAGACTGTGAAAACAAACCCTGGATTCCTTCTCATCACGATGCTCTCTGAGCGCAAGGATTCCATGGTCCGAACGGAAGACAAAAAGATCGCTGCGGCAGTGTTCTCACACCCTTGTTCAAACGCTTCAACATCGACCTGGATTCCTACACGGTTGTTCCTGAGCTTGAGTACATTGACACCGCCTATCTGATCACGTGCCACATCCTGCGCGACGAAAGCACATACAAGTTCACAGACAAGGACGGGATCACTCTCTACTGCAAGCTCCCTCTTCCAGGGTTAACAGATTTCACAACCTTGGATAACATAGTGTTCTTGCCAAACGCAGAACACTTATGCGTCGACCCCCGAGCGCCAATTCCAGATGAGAATGCGGCAGGGGATGACGTGGAGGACATAACTCCACCTGCTGATGGTGCTTACGACCTAGAGGACCTCACGGATGTTACAGATGACCACGCCTACAGACGTTGGATGGTAGACTCCCAGAAGAAAAACAACAGCCTCATGAAGAGGATCCTCAGAGCACTCACTGGAGGCTGCATCAGAAGTCAGGATGAGCAGACGACGCAAGGAACAAGGCGCCCAGGCAAAGAACCAGCGGGCACTTCAGCTAGAGAAGAGAGACTTCCGAGGAACCGGAGAACAGCCGGCCACTCCAGCAGCGGCGATTCAGACTGAGTCCAAACGGACTATTCCTATTCCCTTGTTTTATCCATCTGAACTATTTATTTCCCTGCTGTTTGTTTTTGGTTTGGTGTGTTTTAGCCTTCTCCGATTTATTTTCACAAACAGGGATGGTGTGAAGTAAGTCTGGGGGAGAAACTCTGTACGATTTCCATGTTTTTATTGAGTCAGTCCCTAGGATCGAGTCAGTCCAGTCAAACTTATTGTGGTAATCAGGACCTTATTTTGTGATGATTTCTTAACCACCTCGTGCTTTAACCTTCTTATTCAGTGACCTTAGCAGTGATGAAAGACCCACACATGGACCTGGAACACCCTGACTTATCTCATTTGACACTCCAGAAGTTCTCCACCGATCAGGTTACACTGGGTAGACTCAACTCCACTATATCTGAACCTAATCTGGACTTTAATTCTTCTTGTTATGGGTACTAGATCAGGGAAACGAGACCTATACTCAGGACTTCTTATCCTTTTTATCCATCTTGCTGTTCCTGAGTAGCTAGCTCATCTTTAGCTAGTTCCCACCTTGTACCTTAGCCTTCGTTCCAACTTCATGCATTTGTTTCTCAGTGTTATATGTGCAGATATGTGCAAAAAGGTTGGAGAGGAAAGGATCAACGCAGCCTTTACTCGTTACTGCTGCAGAAATTCAATCAGAAAGGAGAACAAGCAGATCAAGGGACCAACTGCTCCATGACCAATGGATCGTGCAAGTATAGCAGAATGATGCGAATCAGATCCACCAGTGGCCTTCTCAAAATCACATGCTACCTCCTTCTTCGTCACCTCATCTCTACTTTCGTTTCATCAAAAAAAAAAAAAAAAAAAAAAAAATTAATTACCTTTCGTTTTTGGCATTTGACGATGGAGAAGGAGATGAGTTCGAGGGAACATGAGCCACTGGGAAAGCCAAGAAGGAGTTTAGGTTAATTTTCGGAGAACATAGAAGGGGGCAAGCAGAGCAGTCTGATGACTGTTCCAGAACAGAGAGCAACCGTTCGAAAGAGAGCAAAAACGAGTAGAGGCTGTGGACATCAATGGATCCGTTCTCTCTTGCCATTTTGTGCGATATCCTGCATCCTCTAAGAAATCGGTAACCCCTAAACACTCTCAACTCCACCATTAAAAAGCTTGTTCCATACCTAGACCGTCCACCCTGAGTAGCGCCCATGACAAGAAGCTCACGAAAATTCTAATTGAACAAATGGAGTTTGGTCTCGAAAGTGTCGCTTTTTCAGGTCAAGATGTAGAGTAAGGAGCCGATCTGTGAACAGCGATCAGGGGTTTCCAGTAAGTGTGTGTGGTTCTAATCTACTGCTTGTATGGTTCAGAGATTTGTGGTAAGAGTATGGTTGCTGAGAATAAGCGAGTTCCCACACTTTCAAACTTTTCTCCTGTTCTTGATACTTGCCTTGTTCGAGGACAAACAAGGATCTAAGTCTGGGGGAATTGATATATGGTGTTTTTCACATCATTGTATAGGTGTTTTTGTATTGATTCGAGTCCATAATCCGAGTCAGTCTAGTCCTTTTTGATCTTTTACAGGTCTGGAGTTGGTAGAAGAATGAAGAGAGCATGCTTGAAGAGAAGCTGTCCTTTTGGAGCATTTTGCGGAGAACACTCAAGACGAACAGTCCCGAGACTGTTCTCTAGCAGAACAAGCAGACGGAGTGATCCCGAGGTTGTTCCCGACAAATAAGGAAGCTTCTATTTTCGGGAATTAAGGCCTTGTTGCCCTAATTTCTTTTCTACCTATTGGCGCCTCCATATAAAGACGCCATCTATCCTATTTTATTTCTTACGCTAGTTTTTTACAAGAGAACTATTAGCTTTTGCGATCTGCAACTTGTAAGGGAGAAGAATCCATTCTCTCATAGAGAAGACCTTCTGAACCCTTGTTTACTACTCTTATTATTATGCAGTTTCATTCAGGATCTATGTCTTTGATTTCTTGCATCATGATTGAGTAGTGATCTAGCTCGCCTAGGGTTTTTAGGGTGTTGAAATATGAGCTAAACATAGATAAGCTATTCTTGATTATTCTTCATCCATACTATTCATAAAGCTTCCATTAATCTGATCACTTGATGTTAGATCCTAAGTTTATCGCCTAGCTAACCGCTTAGGAGATAGCTTGACATGTATTGAATGAGCTTAGTATCCCTAATCAGCGAAAGTAGATATTAGGGTAGTAAGTGAACTGATCGGACCTGACCCCTAAGGCTTGCAGTCGTTTCTCATCTCAACGACAGTTAGATGATGGGACCGACCAGCAAAGAGATCACCACCACGACAGTGGGGTGTTCCAGCTGAGTGATCCGAGTTCTAGAAAGCACTGCACCGCGCTTGAATAATTGTTTGGCTCTCGCTCAACACCCAATGAAATACCCTAGGCTAGCTTCTTGTTAAATTGAATAAATCTCTAGTTTACTTGTTTTCCGCGTCACCAATTGAAGTGAAAACCATTTTCTTCTTAGCTTGATATTGAGATTTATAAGAGTAAAGTGTAGACTGGTCCTCTGGATTGAATCTAAAGTACTATAATCACAACTGTTAACTTGGCAGTAGCAAAGATTCATATTTAGTGTATCACCGCACACATGCTCCACATCATTCATAGTCTTCTTTGAGTGTGAATTCAGCTGAAACACAAATGTAAATGTAAATGTAAATGTAAATGTAAATGTAAATGTAAATGTAAATGTTATTCCCTAAAACACAAAACATGAAGTGAATAATAAATGTTATAACATTATTTTATAAGTCCTTATAAATATAAAATTTATAATATCTACCTCAAAAATATTACTACTTTGAGGAATAAGCAAGTCTTGTATACTAGAAACTTCATCTTGGAGTTTTATCACACTTGACACAATTAGTGATGATCTTTTTATTTCTATCTGCAACATAAAAGTATTGAACTAATAGCTTGTACAATTATTTTATAAGTCCTTATAAATGTAAACAATGTAATAAAACCTCAAGGACATGAAATGAATAATTTTTCTCATTATTTTATAAGTTCTTAAAATCTAAAATTGTAATAAATACATCAAAGATTTTGCTATTTCCAGCAATGAGGAAGTCTTGAGTGCTAGAAACTTCATCTCGTATATGTATCATATCTGACACAATTAATGGTGATCTATGTCTTTCCATCTGCAACATAAAAACATGAATCCAATAATTCATTTAAAATACCTCAAGGGCATTATTAAAGACATCCTTGTTTGTCACAATGAAAGGGAATGTGTCATATATTTTTACAACATAAAAACATGTAACTAGTAACTGTGGTAAAGCAAATAATAAAATTTATAAATAAAACATAACCAAAGAGTTTACTTCATAAATTGTTAGTCAAATCTGAAAAAAGTTTTCCACTATATTTATGTTTGCTCATAAAGGATACTACTTGGAAATCATTCCTAATAAAAACTGGAAGAGCATCTTCTGTACCAAAGATAGACTTTGATGGTGAAACGTAGCTAAACTTTATATTGTTATCTATTGTAAAATCTTCTAGAACTACCCTAATCAACTCTTTGTAGGATATATCTTTAGGAATAACACTAATTGAACCTCCTCTTTCTTTATCAACAGTGAAATCCCAATGAATTATATCCCAATATATATTCAAACATCAAAACTTATAGAAATAGTATGTCTTTTCTATAATATAAAATTTATAAGGGCTTATAAATATCACAGAGTATAATTTCAATTTCAATATCGACACCTTTGTCAAACATCACATAAAAAGATCATGTTTGGAAATTTTCAACATGAAATTACTTAAACAAATCATTTTCAGAAAAACAAAAGTAGAAGACAAAAATCACTTTCTTTGATGCTTCCTTCTCAAATTATCTTGACACCTTCGACAATCTTCTTCCTCTGTTCGCCGGATCGCGTCTACATCTCGCCAAGTTCGCCAGAGATCGCAAAGTTCACCGGTGATTTCATTTGGAGCAACTCCCAATTTGATCGCAGGACAAAGATCTGGAGAAGAAAGAAATATAAGTTAGTAGGAGTAAAAATATATTCAATACAAAATTACTTAAAGCTTGAAGAATCAACATGATATATCAAAAAACGATAAAACATAACACTATGTTCCTCATCGATAAATATTTATAAGGTTTTATAAATTTGAAATTTTTAAAACCTCCCAGAAATTGATCGATTATGAGAAAAATTACAGAAAGTGAAGAAAATCACCATATATTATCCTCTTACCTTTGTTACGTGTTAGTGGTAAGAATTCGTTTTGTTCTGTTCGTTTGAGGTTGAAGTCTTCGTCAAATCTCACCGGACGTCAGCGTCATCAAATCTCGTCGGAGAATTCGTCGGCGTCGTCAAATCTCGCCGGTGTCATCAAATCTCGCCGGAAAACTCATCAGAATCATCGAATCTCGCCGGATTTGATCACCGAAGAGAATTTGATAGATTGTTATTAGTGGATCTGAGATTGAAGAAATCATGGGAGAAAGATACTAGGTTTATGTTTGATTAAATAAGGGTATAATGATACTTTATCCATTAAAATTTTAAAGGTAAATTTGAAAAGTGTAAAGTTGAAAAGTGGTATTAGGAAAGTGGTATTGGTGGCAATTCCCCTCAAATATTTATATGTAACCATGAAGTCGCAATTTCCCTAAAAAAGATAATTCTAGAATATTTTGTCAACTAAAAAACACTATATATATACTAAAAAAATCAAATATTTATACTGTATTAGGTTTTTCCATTATATCGTACGCTCACGATGTCAGTTGCAGCCGCCTCGAACTCTAAGAAATCACGGCCATCCCCATCGTTTTCGTCGTTGCCAGACGAAGTTGTTTTGAACTGCTTATCCCGCGTGCCGAGACGCTATGACCTAAACCTCTCTTTGGTCTCAAAATATATTAGCCTTTTAGCAATATTTTATGTTTCTCTTTTATTTTCTTGTTTCTCTAATGTATTTACAAGTATCAATATTACCCGATTTTAAAAAAAATTAGCTCGTAATCTACAAAGTAAAAATGAACAGAGCCATTTTTACTTCGAAATGCATTAATAGATCATATATGCATTACGAAAATTATTTTATGAAATAATATGGTATTTTGTTTGAAGTTTAATATTAATTAAGTTATTTTATTTAAATTTTTATATTTTAATAGAATATTTTATTAATTAATATTGTTGTAATATGTTTATATATATACTAGTTATTTACAAAAGTTTTAAGAATTCAAATTAGTTATGACAAATATAAAGACCATATTATAAAATATAAATAGTTTTGAAGTTGAGTTTGAAGTTCAAATATAGAGTTTTGGGAAACTTCAAAATAGAGTTTCTTTTTGGAGATGCTCTAAGGTTGCTCGTGCACTCGCCAGAACTCCACCGTTTGCGATCCCCGCTGAAGTCCGTCTATCTCTCTTATGATCTATATCAACGCGGGTTGGGACTGTCCCTTAGCTACTGGATCTCTTTCCGTCCCCGGTGAGAAACCACCGACTATCAGTTGGCGCAGAGATCTCTGTCGTTGGCGGATGTCTTCCCGAGACCTTCTCTTGGTTCTGCAGTCTCTGTTGGATCAGAGATCTATTTCATTGGTGGAAGAAGCGTTCCCTCCATGCAGCTTTGGATCCTTGATACTCGATCTGGTCATTTAAAGACGGCTCCAAGCATGAAAGTGTGTCGGTCGGATGTCAAAGTAGCAGTGGGAGTGGTCGACAGGAAGATACACGTAATTGGAGGAAGTAAAGAAGATAGCCAAGTGGAAGAGTTTGATCCAGAAACGCAAACCTGGGACTTCGCAGGCGAGGGGAAATTGAAATGTGAATCCTGGTTTAGTGCGACTCTTGAGGAAAAGGTTTATATGGTGAACTGGGATGGGAGAGTCAGCACGTATAGTCCGAGAGAAGGTATAAACAATGAAGAAACGGAGATACTAAGTGTAGGTGATGACGAGAAGTTCTTGTGTGTGGTATGTGAGATAACAAGTTAAGTCCCACATTGGATATTAGACAAAGAAAAGTCTAATATATACAGAGAAGTTCAACTCTAATAGTATGAGGCCTTTTGGGAAGGAAACCAAAAGTAAATCCATGCGGGCCAGCCTCTAAGGCCCAAAGTGGACAATATCGTACTAATAAGATAAGATAGAGTTGGACACGGGATTTCACAATCCCAACAATTGGTATCAGAGCCAGGTTGACGAGAAATCTGCAAGAAGACTAAAATACCCTTTAAGTAAGAACGGGTAGAAGACAAAAAGAGAAGGTATGTTGCAGAAACGTCAGAAGATCATGGAACCTGTGATGTGTTGTGGGAGAAACATTCTAAAAAGAAAGCCCTGCGATTACTGGTACAAGGTGGTGCCGAAGATGATTCGCCGAAGGAAACATACGAGATGAATGTGGTCCTTAGCTTGAGGGGGAGAATGTGAGATAACAAGTTAAGTCCCACATTGGATATTAGACAAAGAAAAGTCTAATATATACAGAGAAGTTCAACTCTAATAGTATGAGGCCTTTTGGGAAGGAAACCAAAAGTAAATCCATGCGGGCCAGCCTCTAAAGCCCAAAATGGACAATATCGTACTAATAAGATAAGATAGAGTTGGACACGGGATTTCACGATCCCAACATGGTAGAGAATGTGCTCTACGCTTGTTTTAAGTGGAATGGGTTAATGTGGTTTAACACAAAGTTCAAGGTTTGGAGAAGAGTGGTTGACCGTGATGGCAAGGATGGGAAGTTAGAACTGAATTCATTTGCTGCTGTTAAAATGGTGGAATACGAAGGAACGATAGCGTTTTTCTGGCCACTACGTAATATTGATCCCAACAAGAAAGATCTTACGTGTAAATTGATCGCATTAGATAGGGTAGGAGAAGAAATCAGTGGGAGGATTGAATGGTCTGGTACTGTGACATTGCCAGATAACATTATTTTGAAGGATTGTTTAGTTGTTTCCGGTTGATGGTTTCGTGATATGATTTAACGTGCGCCTCAAAAGTCGCAAGTTGTTATGTGAAATGAATAAAGGGAGGCACATTAATAAGGTGGGGACTTTGCAATTTTATTAATTTATAAAAATATTAATTTATAAAGTTTTTTTATTTAGATTTTTTTATTTTAAGATATATTTATTCTAAGATAAAAAAATATTTGATATTATATGCACCAAATAATAGAATAAAAATAATATAAATGTCAAATTTCAAAAAAGTGTATAGACATTAACTGTTATTTTTTGAAATTTGACATTTATATTATTTTTATTCTATTATTTGATGTATATAATATATATATATATATATATTATAGAACTTAAATGTGGTTTTAGATATAATATTAATTAATCTCATCAAAATTATATTAAGTGTTAAGAAAATATAAAGATAAATCAATTGGGAATATAAAACAAACAATATAATAATAGGTTATTATTTATATAAAAAAATATGCATATATATAAATTATTAATTTAAAATTTTAATCGGACTATATATTTACACAGAATTTTCTAAAAAATATATTATCTTATTATTTATCGATTTGTGTCAAATTTTGAATAGATCCAATTTGGGAGGTTCTACTGTATGTTGAACTTTCTGATAGGCCTTACTCAGCAAATTATCATGTTTCTTATGTTTTACTAATTTTATTCTATTTGTCTACATTACTATACATATCTATCTTCATTAACAAGATAGACGATGACTTAATTTTATTGTATACAATAAGTCAGTTAAACCAAAACAAACAATTTATTTGTTGTATTTGATTAACTGATTTTTATGAAACATTAACATGATAACTAAATAAATAATTAATTTCAGAATTGACTGGTACCTGAAGCTTATTACAATTTGATTACAGGTGTATATAGAACGATCAGATTTTTAATTTTGTTTCTTTCACATAGAAAGCTCATCGTTTATCTGCAAGCTGAGGCTTTATTGCTATATTCTGAGAAGACAGTGCAATTGGATTACAAGTTTTTGGAATGAAATTGTTTGGAATGGTTTATTCCTACAAATTCCATTTTTTTTTACCATTTGAATGGAACAAAAAAAATCTCATTCCAATGATTCTTTTTGGAATGTCTGAAAAAAAATGGAATGTAGTTATAAAACATTTATAATTAAAAAAGTTCATGAATAAGTGGAATGAGTAGAATGAAATTCAATTATTTTTATTCCATAACTTACTTTATTCCATTCATCTACATTCCATTCTTTTAAATTTCATTCATTCATGATATTCCTTAAATTGGTAACCAGTTACAGCCTCTTGACCAAAACAGGTGGCTTGTGAGAAGATCCCTGCAACGAAGAACCTTCTTGTCCATCATCAATGGTCGGTAGCTACGGCTCGATCCTATATAGACATCGTCTATTGATAGCATGAATCAAGTATGGAATTAACCCCTCCATTATATAATTTTTTTTGTTTCTATATGAAAATAAAAACATCTTACAGAAACAAAATATTTATATCATGTGACATTAGAAGAAAAATCAAAATTTTCTTTGTATTGTATTGACTACTATTGGTTCAATATACCAAATATTTTATTTAGTCTTTAGTCATATATGATGATAGCATTACAGTATTGACTTTGACAACAATATCTATGGGATCTGTTTGTCTTTTCAGAAAGAAACCGTTGAATCTCCAGCCAACCTAACGTTGAGATGATGAATGATTTGTTGGTCGCTGTTAGATCCAATAACAAGCTTGTGGTATCCAGGGATTAGTTTCCTTTTACCGTCAGTATCCACCAGACTAAGTGCTTTGCATACATCAAACTCAACGGTAACTTTCTCTGTCATGCTTCTCCCAACTTCTACTCTCTCAAACCCTACCAGTTGCGTATGTGGCACGGTACCACCCACCAGAGACTTTGAAGACTCTGGTGGTATCCAGAACACGAGCACCACGTGGCTCCCGGACCTTGACCCATGGTTCTTGACTCCAATAACGATCCTAACCTTGAGATCTTGGCAATTAACCGTGGAGATATCGATAGGTGTTGTCTTGTTTAGTTTCAAGATTGGATTTGTTTTGATATGTATGGTTGATGGAGCTGAGAGGACGAAGGTAGAGAAAGAAGAGTAACTTAGTCCATGTCCAAATTTGTAAATTGGTTTCCCTGTGTAGAATCTGTAAGATCTTCCAGGGAAGCCTGAAGTGGAGTTAGGTCTCATGTTCATGTCCGTCATAGCAACCTTTTCCGCAAACTCTTGTGAGTACCATGTCTCTGGTACTCTCCCAGCTGATGCGAACAATAAACACAAATAAGCACGTAAACTGTATCTAGGGTTTAATTAGGGTTTAGGGGTTAAGAGCCTTACAAGGATTGTAGTCACCAAAGATGACTTGAGCTATAGCGTCTCCTCCAGCTTCACCAGGATAACCAACCCATAAAACCGCGCGAATCTTGCTCAGATTCTTGGCAAATGAGATATCAATAGGTCCAGCAGCCATTATGACCAATACAACAGTTTTCTTTGCAGCATTAGTCACATCTTTCACCAGCTTTTCTTGATAGCCAGGAAGGGTTAGGTTAACCCGGTCCAGACCCTCTGCTTCCACCGTCTGATCCAATCCAAGCACCAAAACCGTCACATCAGCCTCTGATGCGGCTTTAACTGCTGCTGTGATCAGCGTTTGGTCACCGCACTTTACATCTTTACACCCCGGCTGGTAAACAACCCCTTTTGGTACGTACTTTTGCATCCCTTGTAACGGGCTTGTGTACTTACAAGGCACACCTGCATAGTTACTAATCATTACCTTTGTAGCATTTGCGTTTGGCCCTATGATAGCTAGTTTCTTAACCGCGGTTTTCGATAAGGGAAGGTCTCCTCTGTTCTCAAGCAGCACAATCCCTTGCTTTGCGGCTTCTAACGCAAGCATCTGATGGTCGTTGCTGCAAACATCAGACGGTCCAAGATGGCCAAATGGAAGCGATTTAGGATCGCCATCGAAGAATCCGAGCCTCATGAGAACAACGTAGTTGTAAATCAGCGCTTCATCAACCTCTGATCCGTTCAGTTTCTTTTGGTTCACTGCATTCTCTGTGTACTTACCCAGAAAATCTCCACAGTTCATGTTTAAACCTGTTTCAAAACAAGAAAACACATTTTACATCTCAAAGATGATACGTATACTAACTTATATATCTTAAGTATTAACTCCAAATTTTTGGGGGACTCAAAGCCAATGTTTCACTTGGCTATGCTCAAAAACAATGTAATGGTTATTTGTTAGAATCATCTAAAGAACTTTGCCTGCTTTGAGAGCGAGAGCAACAGCGTCTTCACGTGTCTTAGTGTAATGAATGGAGTCGAAATAGACCTCGATGGAATCACAGTCCGAAACTATGTACCTGCCACCAAGAAAGTTTCTAATAACTTGATCTTTGATCTCAAACTGGTTCTTGTTAAATAGTAATAAACAAAGACTGACCCATCAAGACGCCATTGGCCACGGATAACGCCACGAAGGAGATTAGGATCAGCACAAGTTGGGATGCCATTAACCCTATTGTAAGAACACATCACACTACTCACATCTCCTTCCTCTACACAGCTCTTGAATGGTGGCTGATACGTGTCTTCCAAGTCTTGCTTCGTCACCTTGGCGTCAAAGTGGAATCTATCGATGCCTTTCCAGTTATCAAGGTCGTAAGCAGTGTAATGCTTGCAGCAGCTCGACACTTTAAGCCGCCGTGATTTTCCTCCGGCGTCGTGAACGTCTTGTAAACCCTTAACGTAGTTCACGGCGTATTTGGAAACAACGAGAGGATCTTCACCTGGCGTCTCTTGGCCACGACCCCACCTTGGATCTCTGAAGACGTTAATGTTTGGACTCCAATACGTGAGACCAGCGAGTCCAACGTTGTGCATGGCTCGAGCCTCCGTTGAAACCACTTCTCCCATTTTTAGCCATAACGATGTGTTAAAGCTCGCCGCAGTTAATATCACGGCCGGGAAGCTCGTAGCTCCAGGCACCGTCCCGTTGAACCGCACCTTAAAAAAGAAACAACTCAAAAACATAAGCGTTTCATTACAAAACAAATCATGAACTACTAGGGTGGTCTTGCAACTGAAATACCAAGACTCTAACAAAATCTAATTTAAAAAAAAAAATGTATAGATTTGAATTTTAAAAAATTAATTACATTTTTAAGTTTAGGATCTATAATTTCAAAAAAAAAAATAAACATTTACAAATTGGGATATTAATTTTCAAAATTATTAAATATACAGTTTTTTATAACAGGATATAAAATATTTTGAGAGATACTGTGAACTATGTAACTTTTTTACCCCTGGTCCAACGTTGGAGACGCCATGAAGAGCTTCCGACCACCACTCGTACGGAGGAACACCGAGCCTTGGAACTCCGGTGGCTTTGTTAACCAGTTGCTGGACTTTTTCCGTAAGTGAGAGACGTGAGACCAAATCTTTGGCACGTGCCTCGTACGACAAGGAGGCCTTACAGAAAGTGTACTTAACCGTGGCGGGATCATTTCTGTCACACGCAAAATTCTTCTGAGACTCGCATAGTGATGAAACTAGAGCTGCTATTAGAAGAGAGACGCTCACAAATCTTCTTACACTCATCTTTCTTTGTTTTTTGCGCTCTTATGGACGAGAAGACAGTGCATGGGGTTGTTTTTATAGGCGGGAAAGAGTTGTTTATTTATTTACCTAAGCCATTTGATTCTAAAACTTATTGATGACATGAGTTGGTGGGTATTTTAACTGTGACGTTAAATGTCCATGTGCTAAAGTTTATAAGGACCATCTCTTTTTTACTTGCGTCCATATAAGAGTGAGCCAAGTGTTTTCCACCCAATAATTAGAACAAGATGTGAAGTTTAAGAAAAGGGTCTTGAAGAGTGACTTCAACGATAATACAAACCATTTATCTTTGTCTCTTCAGATGTCTGTTTCATGTGTGTATTATATGGTCCTAAAGTTAGAGATGCAGATCTTCGATGTTGGTTCACGACTAGCTGACTGCAAGCACCGCTAATATCCTGAACTATTCCCCGCGAATCGTGGTTCGGATTTGCAGGTTTCCCTCAGAATAGTGGACCCAGTTGGGTTGAATGGAATCAAATTTATCACTTGTTTTGATAAAACGGCACATGTGTTTTTCCATCAGATAGTTTCAGAAACTTTTCGACCATTACTAAGAATTTTGTAGATTTTATCACGCCATTCGCCGAGTTGATGGGGGTTCTTCTCTTGATCTTTTACCGGTTTATCAATGTTTTGCATACCAATTTTTCGTCTTAGTCAAAACTCTTCGTCTTTGTTTTGAACTCTGGACTTTGTGTTTTATTTCTGCAAACCCTAACCATTAAAATGCATCTTTCAGGTTATATTCGATGTGCTGGTTGTGTTTGGACCTGAAAGATAAGAGATAAGTTGACGTGTGATGACAAAAATTGGAAGATTGTAAGCGATCAAGAAAATTGAGGCGCACAATAAAAGATAATTTGCGATGCGATGCAAGTCAGTAAAGAAGATTGACATTTCTAAGTAGTGATATGACACTGAAGAAAAAGGAAAATGTATATTCGAAGAATTGAAAGTATTTTAGTATATACTAGGTAATAACCCGCGCCTTGCGCGGAATGTGATTATTAGTTTTGTTATTTTTAATAAAAACACATTAAATCTGTTTAATTTGGATATCGGTTCGATTTTAAGTTATTTTTTGGTTTTTAATCTTCTAAAATATAACCATTATTTTAAATTAATATTTATTTTGGTTTGTTTTGTTAGAATGTTTGATTTTTTAGTTTTTTGGTAAAAATAAAAAAATTACTATTATTTGTTTATTTTCATGTTATAAATTTTAGATAATCGTCATGTCGAACCAATGGTTTCATATCATAGTTTGTAAGCGGATAAGAGATCAAGAAAAAAAAATTATTAAGACAAATCATTTCACTACAATTTGGTCGGTAGTGAAAGAATCATTAAGAAAAAAAATAGTTCAACTTTCAAAAAAAAAATAGATACTTCAGTGGTGGTAAATACTTATAAAGTGCTCACATTAAGGTGCACATGTATATGTATGTAAAAGTATATAAGAATAAATGACAAATATATAAAGATATTGTTAATTAATATTGAATGACATTTTTGTTCTAAATAATATATGAAAGATAAAATTAAAATTAATTAAAAAATTATAAAGGCCTTGACTTTAGTGAATTTTTTTTCATATAAAGAAAAATCAATTGTATTCGTAAATAGAGGTGGACACAGATCGAATATCTGGGTATTTGGAGGCATTCAAGTCGATTTAATCTTTAGCCACATGGATAGTCAGTGACTCTGATAACCGAAATGATTTAGAATTTTAAAGAATATCCTATTTGATCTGTAAATAAAATAAAATTTATAGAATAATTGAAAATTTTAATAATAACATTTTATTACAAAATAAAATATTATTTAACTTTTTAAACTTTAATACCTATTATAATAAATTTAATTCATAAAATATTGTAAACTTATATAAACTATAATATATATAACATATATATATATATAATTCTGTACATATATGTATATATATGCATATAAAATATCAAATTTGATATCCGTTCCTAAAAATATTAGAATTTGTGATTTGTTTTTTTTTATTGTATTTTAGTAACTGATTTAGAGTTACGGATATCCATATTTTTTTGTTCAAATCAAAACGGATTACGAATCGAATCAAAATTTAGAAATATTTTGCCTGACTTTATCCGTAAACAATAAAAATAATATATATATATATATAGTTTAGATTTTGATTCGTTATTTGTTTTGATTCGAAATGAAAAATCTAAAGTTTTATTGGAACCATGCATATGAGTTTTATATTAAAAATATAAAGTATATAGTGTGAACACATTTATGAATATAGTGTGAACGCGTTAGCATATTTATTATCAAATCATTGTGAGGCTGCCACGTGTCTATTATAGTGTGAATACAGTTATTACAATGCTTCTCCTTTAATATATAAGGGATTATTGAAGCACACCTAATGGAGATACGCTTAACTATTTTAGAGATCAAAAGTATGAGATAAAAAAAACACGAGTTCAGGTTTTTGGTGAATGTAATTTCTTGTGAAAAAAACAATTGATGTTCTACAAAATTATTTTGGGTATATAGAATTTTTTTTTTAATTAACCATCCAGCGATCAAGTTCAACCGACTATTTTGTGGGTTCTAGGAACTGTAGAGTTATTCCTCAAGTGCCACTAGTCCAAGGCATCTTGGTTAGGTATGTAGAAATTAGTAAGTAGTTCAAGTGATTTCTAATAAAATGTATTTGTTGAAGAAATTTTTTTATATCTGTGATATTTCGTATTATCCATCCATGTTCTATTTTTTTTACTTACAATCAAACGAACTTAGAAGATGCACTATAAATTATAAAAACCACAATTTAAGCCATGAAAGCCCTGCAAAATGAAGGGGTTTATTGGGTGAGGTTTAGCTGAACGGATATTACTACAAATTTCAAAAAAAAAAATTCAGGGTCGCTTTCTCAGTAAAATTTTCAACTCGCCAGTTAAAAGTCGTCTCACCGTAAACTGTGAAAAGCAAAAAAAACAAACTCTTCACCGCGGTTCGGTTTTGTGGAAACGCTACAACCGGTTTTATGTTGGGGGAAAACTACAAAACCGGTTTCTTCAACCGATTCTAACCGGTTTGGCTGACGAGCCGATTATTAATTAATTCCCAATTTCAGAATCATCGCCATCGGAACTTCACAGTGATCATCACAATCATCGTAACGCCGCCATGAGAGGAGGCCCTAGGCCGGAAGATTTCGAGACGAATCCATCCACGCCGATCACCGGCCAACCGACGCCGACGTACCCCGCCGGCGCCCGGAAGAAAGGCGTGGGCGTGAGGACATGGCTGGTGCTCTGCTCGAGAGGCCAGGCGCAGACGACGGAAGTCGGCAAACACGCCATCATGCGGCGAACGGGGCTACCGGCGCGAGATCTTCGGATCCTCGATCCGCTCCTGTCGTATCCGTCGACTGTGCTGGGGAGAGAGAGAGCGATTGTGATCAATCTGGAGCATATCAAGGCGATCATCACGGCTCAGGAGGTTTTGCTGCTTAATTCGAAGGATCCTTCTGTGGCGCCGTTTATCGATGAGTTGCAGAGGAGGATTCTCTGTCACTATCGTGCTACTAAGCCTAAGGTAGTTGTAGAAATTAGGGTTTGGTAACTTATGCCTAATGATTGTATTGTATGCGTTGTGCTGTAGTATGTTCAAGAAGTTGTTAAGCTGTAGTATGCAAATGCAATGGTGATGTTATATTGAAGATGATGATGATGATTGTTAAGTTATAGATAGTAACTACTCTCTGGTTTCTTTGTATTGCGTTTTGTGAAGGAGGAAGAGAACTATGAGGGAGAGATGGATCAAGCGCAAGGAGGAGGAGATGGGACGCCATTATTATTTGGGGATGAAGCCAAGAAGGATGCGAAGCAGAGCCTTGAGAATCAAGATGGATCCAAGGTTCTTCCTTTTGAGTTTGTTGCTCTTGAAGCTTGTCTTGAAGCTGCATCCAGCAGTTTGGAAAGTGAGGTATATATATATATGCTCTTATGGTTAAGGCTCTAGTACACCTTATACTGTGTGGTATTTGCATTGATTCTTCTCTAATGTGTAGGCCGTAAGATTGGAGTTGGAGGCTCATCCAGCCTTGGATAAGCTTACTTCGAAGATCAGTACCCTTAACTTGGAGCGTGTTCGACAGATTAAGAGCAGGCTTGTTGCAATAACTGGACGTGTTCAGAAGGTGTTATGATTCAGACTTTCCATTAGCTCATTTGATCTTATGATTAATACACTTCTTGTTTCCTCTAAGTTGTGATCCTAGGAGGTAACTAAACCCTTCTCGCTCTTCACTTGATCTAGGTTAGGGACGAACTAGAACATCTGCTAGACGATGATGAAGATATGGCTGAGATGTATCTTACAGAGAAGTTAGCTCAGAAACTTGAGAATTCATCAGCTTCCTCTATGAATGAGAGCGATACAGTTGAGGTTGATCTTCCTGAGGGAGATGAGGATGACAGGCATGCACCAGACTTTCTAAACTTACTACCTTTGATTTGTTCTGATGTAAGTTTAACATCTTCCTTGTTACCATAACCTGCCAGGCTTCCTGCGGAATCTGCTTCGGAGTCTAACAGAGATGAAAGCTACCTTCGAGCAAATGAGGACGCCCACGATCTTCTTATGAGTACTCATAGCGCGCTTAGCAGAAACAGCCGTGGGACTCATACTAGCTCAACCAGGAGTGCCATGACCAACAAGTTCGACGTGGAAGAGCTTGAAATGCTTTTGGAAGCATATTTCGTGCAGATCGATGGTACACTGAACAAACTATCAACAGTAAGTAGTACACAGTTAGTACTTATCAGACACACTCTTGTCAGGTGATGATGTTTCAGCTTATGCATAATTGTGCTGTTGTGTTGTTTGAATGGGGAAAAAGCTAAGGGAGTACGTGGATGACACAGAGGACTACATCAACATAATGCTAGATGACAAACAGAATCATCTGCTGCAAATGGGTGTGATGCTAACGACAGCTACTCTGGTGATGAGTGCATTTATCGCTGTAGCTGGAGTGTTCGGGATGAACATTACCATAGAGCTGTTCAAGGATGAGAAAGCTGGTCCCACGAGATTCGCGTGGACTGTGATTGGAGGTTTTATCGGGAGTATATTCCTCTATGTTGGTGCCATCGGGTGGTGGAAGCAGAAGCGCTTGCTTGAATGACTCCAACCAAGCAAGCAAAGCATATTGGGAAGAATGATGTCTCTTACCAAAATATTTGTACACTAACGAGATTTTATGGGTGGGGGGTTTTAATTTTCTATTACTGAGAATAATGTACCTTACTATATTTGCATAGTTAAATTATAAAACAGAGCAAATTGGAAATTACACTACATGATTTTCTTCTTTGCAAGATTTTGAAAATGCATATAAGTTTAGTTCTGGGGTAGTGTATAAATGAATCCATAAATCCTAAACCATTCTAAAAGTAATTTCTTTAGTTGATTGTGAAATAGCTAAAATGTAAACTTAAATGGAACTACGTTTGAACTTGAATGTCATCTCATGGTATTAATCAATCAAAATCTCTAAAATTTAACAACTTTCACCTAAATTCCACGAAATCTTAAATCCTCAAAAATCTAAACTACTGGAGGGGGGTTTCAGGAAACTTGGTAACTTAAAGGGCTTTTCTCAAGGTTGAAGAAAAACAAGGGGGTAAAATGAAAGATTGAGGAGATGGAGAGTATAAGCCCTAAAACAAACTCTGTCCCTCTTTTGATTTTGTTTTGTTAAGAAGAGAAACATGACATCAAGGCGAGAGAGCAGAGATTCAGACTCCAAACGAGATCGTTCTAGATTCGATCGCGAATCCAGGTCTGCCTCTTCACTCTTCTACTCTTCATCTCCCTCGTTTTGTGGGTATGGTTATTGTTTAGCTTTGAAGTACAAATCTCGTGTCTTTTTTCTTCTTCTAGAAAATCGAAAATGCATACGAATTGTTGTTTAATGTTGGGAGTGATTGTTTTGTATTACGCTTCAGACTAAAATTGCAGAGTATGAACAAGAGCAACTAAAAGTTCCACTCTTTTTTTCTTTCCTAAACTCAAATAGTTGAGTTTGGTCACATTTTTTTGAGAAACTTAATCATTCTTACTAGAGCTTATAATCCCTTTCCCTTCTTCTTCTAGTATTATTTATTATTATTATTATTATTATTACTAGTTTCACAAACGATCGTGTTTATGTTTTGTTCTTTAGCCCTAAGAGATCCAAGAGAGATGGGAAACCTGAAGAAGAAGAAGAAGGTGTTCTTCTGAGTAAGAAGGATTTGGATGTTAGAGATGGCTGTACCGAGACAGATAAGAAACCACGTCAGTCCCTGAGAGATGCTGCTCCACTGGAGCCTGATGCTCAGGGTTTGAGAAAAGACGTTGAAAAGAAGCTCTCTGACACGACCAAACAAGCTCCCCATCTGTCTGAAGAGCTTCGTTCTAGACCATACCATCAGGTTTCAGAAGCTCTATTTATCATCTTCCATTTGATAATAATTACTATTAATCAAGTATATGGAATCTTTGTTAGTACTTAGTCGCATTGTTGGCAATTGAAAAGGCTAAAACTTTTAATATGAATTTGCCTTCAAATGCTCAGATAAATGTTATCTTTGGCTTGCCTGTTCGTGTCTTATAACAGCATGATGATCGTCGTACTAATGGGAGAGATGACAGAAGACAAACTTCTGGTAACTTTCCTCAGGATAACTCTTTTTGTTCCTATTCTTCATTTCAAAAGTATATGTCTTAATCCATGTACTGGCAAAAGAGTTAAGTCTTATGATCATTTTATTTGCTTTAAATGCTTGAAGAGAGAGGATCATGGAGAGTTTCAAGAGATCAGAACAATCGAAGAGCTGGAGATGATCGTAGAGACCAAGACAAAAGCACCTGGCGACACGACAGGTTCCATGAGAGTGACGACACCAAAGGAGCACTCTCCAGGAAACGCCCTGCCTTTAGAGAGAAGAAGATTCAAGAGGAGTCTCGGATCGACACAGACAGAACAAGAACTGAGGAGGCAAAAGACACGAATCTAAACAGTCGCAGACAGAACGAGAGAAACTGGAGGAGCAACAATGAGAGACCAGCAACGGGAAGGGACAGGGTGTGGAACAGAGATGATGGAAGCAGACAGAGTTACCGAACTGACAGAGAGGGATTCAACAGAAATGGACGAAGTGGGTTTAATGGAAGCTGGACAAAGGCTGAGAAGAAATGGGACCATGACTTGTATGAGGAGGCGAACAAGAGTCCTGCTAGAGCCAACGAGGAAGAGCAGATTGCAAAGGTCGAAGCTTTGTTGTCTTCTTCTTAAAGCTTTATATGTTTATGTTTCTTGGTGTGGATTTGCGTCTAAACTTGTTAATGTCTTAGTTTTTTGCAAGTGTAGAAGATAATGTCTTGAGTTTATATAATGAAAACTCTCTTCTATTTTCCAGCAAAGCCGGTATTAAACACTGTAAACCGGATTATTCTTGGATTCAACAAGTAAGACTGACTCAAGAATCTACACCAACCAAATCACTTCTTCACTATTTGTTTTTATTTCTATCAATCATGAATGAATCTTATCTTATACGTTTCTATATTATTTTTCTTCTATTGTTTCCAGAAACTATATGTATATATATACTTGATATCCTGAATACAAATCTCCCTGAATCACAGAACGAAGAACACAGAAACGGTATGCAAAAAGAAAAACTGAGAAGGAAAAAAAAGGTTGTTATCATCAAAGAGCTCGTTGGCCAGGACGATCAGCAACCTTCAAAGTCTTATTGATGAGATCTCTGGTCTTCTTACGACGGATCTCGACCCTGACGCTGCTGCTTTTATCCATTTTTATGTATGATTTCTTTTTCTTCTTCTTTAGCAAGTTCACCTTTGACTTTATCGTCTCCACCAAGCTCTCCAAGTGTAATCCCATCATCACCACTACTTCCTCTTCTCGATTCTTTCTGTTTCACTAAGATTGGAGATTTTGTAGTTGCAGCTCCTCAAGACATATTCCTGCGTTTTTTTTTTACTGTAAAAAACAAACGTTACGCTGCTACTTGGAGTTCTTTACCCTCGAGACTTGTTTTGGTATTTATGGAACATAACGTGGGAAACAGGGCTTTGAGGTTGAGATATTTTCGAGATTTGCCACTTGCTTGTCCTTATTTGACTTTTTTAACATTTGATTAGTCAACTACGATTTGTTATCACATTGGCTTTTTGTCAACAACCACATTTACAATCTATATAATAATACATTTACACACGCAACAAAAAAGAATATCTTATCATTTTTTCTTCTTCGTCTGTGTTCACATGGGATAATAAAATTGTGATACAACGAGATGCTGCATGCATTTAGTGCATGAGAGTTTTCTTGTCTTTATCCAGACGTATATAATAATACGGTTTATACCTTATCTCTATGAAACGGTTAGAAAACATGCGAAGATAATAAAAAATAAAACTAGGAAAGACGAATTAAAGTATATATATATTCATGGAAGAGAAGACCCTAACCAAGTAACCATCAATGATCACTAAAATAATAATCAGTTTTTCTAATGGTCACATCAAATGACCAAATATCTCTATTGCAGCTTTGAAAATAACATCATGCATTGAACCTGAGTCAGGTTCTGCTAGCTCGCAGGGGTTGTTGCTATTACATATGGTAGCTGATTCCTTAACATCATGCATTAAATTTCTCTGCAATATTTTTCTGAGCTGAGCGCCTAGTCAGCTCTTCAACAGGATCATCATTGTCAGAGTGAGACCAAACACAAGCTCCTGCTATCAGATATGAAACTTCCGTGTGGACATTCTATCAGATATGAAACTTCTTCTGTCTAAATGACCACGACTGATTTCTTTGATATTGAACGATCAACCCCCATTTGTCTCTATGTTTGCCGAGATACGTAATTCAATAAAGTAAAACAAAAGAACCCATTTAACAGAAATGTCATAGAACCGTGATAATTGGGAAAGCTTTATGAAAAATTGAACTATTTTTTTTCATGAAGTGATATTGTGGGAGGAGCCAGAAATACCTTTGACGCCTCATCATGTTAACCCATTCTCATGATATCTTCAAGCAGGAATTTAGCAAGATCCACCTCTTTTCGGCTTTCCCCAACTTTGAGGTTTCTTTTTCCATCTACAGAACATTAAACCTTAGTTAGCATTAACCCAAACCACAGTTGAAAAACCCACAAAAGAACAAACCTTTTGTATCTGAAGATCTTTTGTCCTGGCCTTCATTACACGATCTCAGTTTGATGCAGGGTCAAATTTTATACGCTATGTCAATCCATCTGTGAATATACATCAATAGTGAAGCTATTAACACAATCAGTAAAAATATATAATGGTCCCTTAACACCCTTGTCGTTGAGCATTGCAGTCTCTATAACTGCTTGCTACTGTTCAATCCTTCGAGAATACCCCTAACAGCTTAACCACCTTGGAGAGTTTATCATTGTAGATATGAATATCAGAGACCCATCGTTTTGCATGATTGCATCATGACTATCTGCAGGAATCTTATGATTCATATACATAGTGTGAATGTTGACTCAAATCACGTACAAGCAAGCTGGGCCTTGGTCAATGGGCCTGCAAGGAAAATGGAGATTAGGTTTATACACATATGAAACCCATCACGTTTTGTCATTAAACGTGAAGTGCACAAGGATTATGACAGAGATGTTTAGTATAAATAGAACCTTACCCTAAGCATTAATACCCTAACAGTAATCTCTTGTATCAAAAAAGTGTAAGACCATGTCCATTGCAGGGTTCTGATCCAGTATCCAAACAAAAAATTAATATTAAAAAATAAAAAAAAAAGAGGAAAGAGAGAAAGACAGATCCTAAACAAGTCCTTTTTAACACCGGTTATAAACCTTAATTCATCACGTGTTTCTTTTCTAGTGGCCTTAATTTCTATTTTGAATTAAAAGTTATTTATTTCTTACATATGCAACGAAAAAGTGATAAATTTATGATCTAGAACCTGCAATGGATATCTTACCGATGGGGCTGCCCTAAGAGAGACATTCTCAAAGCTTGTACTTTTCTCAGTTTATAGTGAAGCTTGAGGAACAAGAGTTCCCTCCCCAGAAGTAACGGTTAGAGGCCGTGAACTAGGTTAAAAGTGTTTGTGTCTTTTACAGTTTATGCTTACTCTAAATCGGCTCCTATGCAATACTGCTTATAGAATTATTATATATTTCTTGATTCTGAAGTGAGCGGAGAAATTTGAGCTCTTGTACTTAGAAGGTTGGGATATACCGTCATCAAACTTTTCACACTTGGACAGCTACGGTGAAAGTAACGTTTTGACAAAGTTCTATTTTGAAATATATATATTTGACATTTTTTCACCCGTTGCTAAAAGCTCAAAAAAGGTTTAGGAACTTTTGCAGTATCGTATTATTAAATACTTTTGCAAATATGTTAAATTTTCTTTTTATGTCAAATTATCTATAGAAACTTATACATAATTGAGAATTTAGGTGTCTCTCTCTCTTTCATATTACAGATTTATTTTATTTGCAACATCGTATAATAAATTTAAAAAATTTCTTTTAACGGCACCCCCAAGTTTTAGATATGTTTGCAAATATGTTAAATTTTCTTTTTGAGTTAAATTATCTTTAAAGATAGGAAACCTATTCTTTCTTTTTTTTCCCGTAACACATAGGAAACCTATTCATATTGGGAATTTAGGTCCTTCTCGGTTGTAGGTTAATAAATACTCTTTCTCTCACCCCCCATCCCTGGCTCGCGTATTAAAGATTTTGATTGAATCACACAGTAGCTATGGAGTGGAGAAACCTTCCAACGGATTTGGTAGAGAATATACTCTCTAGGATTCCAGCTATGACTCTAGCAAGATTTCGATCAACATCAAAACAATGGAGCGCTATATTGAAATCCACTAGCTTTGCTAAGATGCACACTGCCAAAGCACCAAAGAGGGAGGATGAGTCTCTGAACATCATGTTGATTGATTCTAATGTTTTCCAAGTAAGGATCAGTCTCGGTGCTCCATATGTTAAGGTTGCAAATAATCCATTCTACCTTAAAGACCCCCTTTCTAATTCTTCACAAGTTGGTGTACTTAATGTCTTTCACTGCAACAGCTTGTTGCTATGCACCACAAAGGACAAGAGACTCGTGGTTTGGAATCCATGTTCAGGGGAAACCACGTGGATTAAACCTAGAGTCATCTACAGAGAATCAGACTACTATGCTCTCGGTTACACTTACGACAGCAAATCATGCAGCAACCAATATAAAATCTTGAGGGTGGATCTTCATAAAGATGTACCACCTAATAATGAGTACGAGATTTACGACTTCACCTCTAACACTTGGAGAATTCTTGGGGTTGCTACTGATTGGTTTTTAGCACTATATCGTCGTGGCATATCAGTGAAGGGAAATACTTTTTGGATTGCTACTCAAGCATGGAGTCCACATAACAATTTCTTACTTAGTTTTGATTTTTCAGCAGAGATGTTTCAAAGTCTATCTCTTCCTCGTCCGTTTCCGTATAGTATATTGGCTTTATCTGTGGTTAGAGAAGAGCAACTTTGTCTCTTATCTTTAACGAATAAGGAGTTACAAGTGTGTGTGACAACTAGTACCGGATCATGGAGTCAGCTCCTAGTCCTAGATTTGACCTTTCAATATGAGATAAGTAGTAGTCAGTTTTCTAAAGGGATGAGTTTCCTGGCAGACAAGCAGAGCAAGGTTGTAAGGTGTTTGAACTCCGACAACGTCTTATCCACTGTGCAAGAAAATAAAGACATACAAGTGAATCGGCTTGGAAGAGGCAAAAGGGAAAGCATCACGCATGATAATTTTGAGTCTAGCTCAGTTCTTCTGAATTATGCTCCAAGTTTAACTCAAACCCAACAAGATTATACACGCAAAAGGAAATCACCAAGTACGTGACTTGTGATTGTCACACTAATCTAAATATATAAGTCTCTCTTTCCTTCTATGTTGTTTTGTTTTTGAGTTTTTTCTAGGACTTGTCAAATTTTTCGTTCCATCTATCTATCTACAAGAATCTTTAGATTCAAACCAGTTTATGTTTTGTGTTATGTTTTTCCTCGAATCATATAGTTCTGGATGAATTTCCTTTCAACGTGTATTGTGTTTGCTCAAATTGCAACCCCTTAATTACACGAAACTGATGATTTCATCGTCTGTTATGGTAATTATAGTTTTTTTTTTCAGTCTAATTAATATAACTGGAACATTCTATTGGTGAACTATTAAATGTTTGAATTGTATTTTTTTTTTGGTGCTTGCATAATAGACCTAACAAAATTTGAGACCAACATGGGAGGATGAAAGGGTAGATGATTCCCATTAGTTCAATTTCTTTTGTAATTCAACTTCAAGTAAATTATAACTTAAAAGTGATCATGCATTTTCTTTTGAATGATCCACCATGCATGTTTACTGTTACTATACACTACTTAGTACTAACTACTAACTGGTTCTTTTTGGCGGAGCGGGTAAAGACAGTCTGAGTATTCTATTTAAACTTCTTTCTTTTTTTTTTGCTGATTCCTTAACATCATGCATTGAATCTCTCTGCAATATTCTTCTGAGCTGAGCGCCTAGTCAGCTCTTCAACAGGATCATCATTGTCAGAGTGAGACCAAACACAAGCTCCTGCTATCAGATATGAAACTTCGGTGTGGACATTCTATCAGATATGAAACTTCTTCTGTCTAAATGACCACGACTGATGTCTTTGATATTGAACGATCATCCCATTTGTCTCTATGTTTGCCGAGATACGTAGTTCAATAAAGTAAAAACAAAAGAACCCATTTAACAGAGATGTCATAGAACCGTGATAATTGGGAAAGCTTTATGAAAAATTGAACTATTTTTTTCATGAAGTGATATTGTGGGAGGAGCCAGAAATGCCTTTGATGCCTCATCATGTTAACCCATTCTCATGATATCTTCAAGCAGGAATTTAGCAAGATCCACCTCTTTTCGGCTTTCCCCAAATTTGAGGTTTCTTTTTCCATCTGCAGAACATTAAACCTTAGTTAGCATTAACCCAAACCACAGTTGAAAAACCCACAAAAGAACAAACCTTTTGTATCTGAAGATCTTTTGTCCTGACCTTCATTACACGATCTCAGTTTGATGCAGGGTCAAATTTTATACGCTATGTCAATCCATCTGTGAATATACATCAATAGTGAAGCAATTAACACAATCAGTAAAAATATATAATGGTCCCTTAACACCCTTGTCGTTGAGCATTGCAGTCTCTATAACTGCTTGCTGCTGTTCAATCCTTCGAGAATACCCCTAACAGCTTAACCACCTTGGAGAGTTTATCATTGTAGTTATGAATATCAGAGACCCATCGTTTTGCATGATTGCATCATGACTATCTGCAGGAATCTTATGATTCATATACATAGTGTGAATGTTGACTCAAATCACGTACATGCAAGCTGGGCCTTGGTCAATGGGCCTGTAAGGAAAATGGAGATTATGTTTATACACATATGAAACCCATCACGTTTTGTCATTAAACGTGAAGTACACAAGATTATGACAGAGATGCTTAGTATAAATAGAACCTTACCCTAAGCATTAATACCCTAACAGTAATCTCTTGTATCAAAAAAGTGTAAGACCATGTCCATTGCAGGGTTCTGATCCAGTATCCAAACAAAAAATTAATATTAAAAAATAAAAAAAAAAGAGGAAAGAGAGAAAGACAGATCCTAAACAAGTCCTTTTTAACACCGGTTATAAACCTTAATTCATCACGTGTTTCTTTTCTAGTGGCCTTAATTTCTATTTTGAATTAAAAGTTATTTATTTCTTACATATGCAACGAAAAAGTGATAAATTTATGATCTAGAACCTGCAAATGGATATCTTACCGATGGGGCTGCTCTAAGAGAGACATTCTCAAAGCTTGTACTTTTCTCAGTTTATAGTGAAGCTTGAGGAACAAGAATTCCCTCTCCAGAAGTAACGGTTAGAGGCCGTGAACTAGGTCAAAAGTGTTTGTGTCTTTTACAGTTTATGCTTACTCTAAATCGGCTCCTATGCAATACTGCTTATAGAATTATTATACATTTCTTGATTCTGAAGTGAGTGGAGAAATTTGAGCTCTTGTACTTAGAAGGTTGGGATATACCGTCATCAAGCTTTTCACACTTGGACAGCTACGGTGAAAGTAACGTTTTGACAAAGTTCTATTTTGAAATATATATATTTGACATTTTTTCACCCGTTGCTAAAAGCTCAAAAAAAGGTTTAGGAACTTTTGCAGTATCGTATTATTAAATACTTTTGCAAATATGTTAAATTTTCTTTTTATGTCAAATTATCTATAGAAACATACATAATTGAGAATTTAAGTGTCTCTCTCTTTCATATTACAGATTTATTTTAGGGAAGATTACTAAAATAACATCAAATCATGTTATTATTACTAGAATAACATACAATTATTTTTAATTACTAGATTGTTTTCTATACCTAAAATACCCTTATTTTTTTTGTTAACAAAAAAATATTTACAGAAAATGCCACTCGCCACGTCACCAAAAAAAAAATATTTTTGAAACATGTAAATAAGTTTACCGTAAAAAATCTACAATATTTGATGGCAGATTTATTAATCTCTGGCAGATTTATTTCTTCTCGCAGGTTTATTGCGGTAGACTTTATATCATAGCAAACCTTTAGAAAAAAGTCTAGCACACATAATGGCAGATTTAATTACGTTCGCAGATTTGTTTTTTGTTGGCGAACTTTTTTTAGAAGATTTTTGCCTTATGATAGCAAATTTATAATATGTCATAGACTTTTATACTTGCATGCAGATTTTTTCGTAGATTTTTTATAGTTTGGCATATTTTCCGTTCCTATGATAGCATACTTAAATTTTTTTGTTTATAAACAACAAACTTTCCGAATAAGTATGCTTCGTTGCAGACTTATAAATTATTAACGAAACTAACTTCTATGTTACAGCAGGTTTTAATATACGTCAGGATAGATTTTTTTTCATTCTGGTTCGATTAACTATTTAGAGCTAATTAGAATTCTGGTTTATTCTAATTGAACCAAAAATTCGACCACTAACCGCTACCTGTTACTAGAACTTAGTTTCAGCCGTAAAACTTCTTCTTCTCCAAGTCACAATTTTCTCTTTTTACAAGTGGCTATTTCTTAAGATTTCCCATCTTTCTAATATGAAACATAACTGTGCAAAGACACTAAACGTTACATTAATTCAGAAAGAACTAAAAAAATAAATTAGCCAATGTATCAAGCCGAATCCATATAGTCTCACTCATGTAGTTTGAATTTTGTTCAAGTCAGACGATGTTCTGCTTAGTCTGCATTGGGTTTAAGAGTTTACTTTAGCACCACGTTAGTACTCATAGTTACTCTTTTAAGAGGAGATGAAAACATACAAGAGTACTTTTACTGAAATGTAAGTATAAGAGTGTTGTTGAGGTATTGATCACACGAGACAAAGAGTGCTGCAGAAGAAAAATGGGCTCTTTTGGCGCAACAAAAAAAAGACATTTGTGTTGTGTTTCTTTTTTTAGAACAATGGATCAGGATGATTTTTTACAAAATTTGGCTTGCAGCTTTCTTCTTCTTGGTCATGTAACAAAAACAAATCTCTATATACTTTTGTAAACACATACACACTTCACTCTTGGGATTCTCCAGGTGGCTCGCTATTTTCTTCATACATAGATTTATCATATCTCCGAAGTGAATAAAGACTGCAAACGAAAAAAAAAAACAATCATGATTTCCTTAAACAATCGTAAAAACAGAGGAAAGAAAGGTGGTTTCAGACTCAAAACCTGCAATTCCGTGGGACTTTCCAAGAGAGACCAGTCTTCTACTTCATATCATGTGAACAACCACATTAGCAACATTAAAAGAATTAAACAATTGCCACCCCAAAAACAAACAACTTCCAATGAAACGAGAGACAACAGAGAGGGACTACTTATTACATTTACTGCTCTTGCAGTATACTCAGTAAATGCAAGAAGAAAACCAGAAGATACAAGAGCAACAGAGAGGTCAGTGATAATGCATAGTGCAAGTAACAATCGACCTTTTCGAACCTGGGGACCATAAATTTTTCAAGTAATGTTTACTAATTATTGTGATAAGTTTCCAAAACAAAGCTTTGAGATAGAGCATTACCGGAGGTATACGATAGTCAGACTTATGAAAGTAGCAATAACAACAGCAAGTATCACGGTTCTTAGCCATTCTGGACTTCCACCTGGGACAACATCTACAATATAAGTTCTGTTAAAGAGATTCACAGAACCATTAATTCTCAATTCAGCAACAACGTTCTAAGGCACATGTGATGAAGAGAGCCAAGGCAGTATAAAGGTAACAGCTACCGAGAAAGCTAATGGCAAAAAAAAACTCAAACATGACAAGATCACCTTGTGATTTAGTGTTCCCCAGAATTTCAGAAAGGGGATTAGGGGTTCGTCAGATTTCTGGGATTCAAATTCTCGGCGGAGAAGTATAAGAACAAGATCGATTCTCGGCGGATTGAGTCAAAACGTAAGAGCTTCGAGAATAGAGGAATATAGGGATTTAGGGTTCATGTGTCGGGAAGGGGGACGGATTTTTTCATCTTTGTTTAAGAATAGTTTTTTAAAGATAGGAAAATTTTCTTTTAACGGCACCCCCAAGTTTTAGATATGTTTGCAAATATGTTAAATTTTCTTTTTGAGTTAAATTATCTTTAAAGATAGGAAACCTATTCATATTGGGAATTTAGGTCCTTCTCGGTTGTAGGTTAATAAATACTCTTTCTCTCACCCCCCATCCCTGGCTCGCGTATTAAAGATTTTGATTGAATCACACAATAGCTATGGAGTGGAGAAACCTTCCAACGGATTTGGTAGAGAATATACTCTCTAGGATTCCAGCTATGACTCTGGCAAGATTTCGATCAACATCAAAACAATGGAGCGCTATATTGAAATCCACTAGCTTTGCTAAGATGCACACTGCCAAAGCACCAAAGAGGGAGGATGAGTCTCTGAACATCATGTTGATTGATTCTAATGTTTTCCAAGTAAGGATCAGTCTCGGTGCTCCATATGTTAAGGTTGCAGATAATCCATTCTACCTTAAAGACCCCCTTTCTAATTCTTCACAAGTTGGTGTACTTAATGTCTTTCACTGCAACGGCTTGTTGCTATGCACCACAAAGGACAAGAGACTCGTGGTTTGGAATCCATGTTCAGGGGAAACCACGTGGATTAAACCTAGAGTCATCTACAGAGAATCAGACTACTATGCTCTCGGTTACACTTACGACAGCAAATCATCCAGCAACCAATATAAAATCTTGAGGGTGGATCGTCATAAAGATGTACCACCTAATAATGAGTACGAGATTTATGACTTCACCTCTAACACTTGGAGAATTCTTGGGGTTGCTACTGATTGGTTTTTAGCACTATATCGTCGTGGCATATCAGTGAAGGGAAATACTTTTTGGATTGCTACTCAAGCATGGAGTCCACATAACAATTTCTTACTTAGTTTTGATTTTTCAGCAGAGATGTTTCAAAGTCTATCTCTTCCTCGTCCGTTTCCGTATAGTATATTGGCTTTATCTGTGGTTAGAGAAGAGCAACTTTGTCTCTTATCTTTAACGAATGAAGAGTTACAAGTGTGTGTGACAACTAGTACCGGATCATGGAGTCAGCTCCTAGATGTGACCTTTGAATATGAGATAAGTAGTAGTCAGTTTTCTAAAGGGATGAGTTTCCTGGCAGACAAGCAGAGCAAGGTTGTAAGGTGTTTGAACTCCGACAACGTCTTATCCACTGTGCAAGAAAATAAAGACATACAAGTGAATCGGCTTGGAAGAGGCAAAAGGGAAAGCATCACGCATGATAATTTTGAGTCTAGCTCAGTTCTTCTGAATTATGCTCCAAGTTTAACTCAAACCCAACAAGATTATACACGCAAAAGGAAATCACCAAGTACGTGACTTGTGATTGTCACACTATGTTGTTTTGTTTTTGAGTTTCTCTTTCCTTCTATGTTGTTTTGTTTTTGAGTTTTTTCTAGGACTTGTCAAATTTTTCGTTCCATCTATCTACAAATATCTTTAGATTCAAACCAGTTTATGTTTTGTGTTATGTTTTTCCTCGAATCATATAGTTCTGGATGAATTCCTTTCAACGTGTATTGTGTTTGCTCAAATTGCAACCCCTTAATTACACGAAACTGATGATTTCATCGTTTGTTATGGTAATTATAGTTGTTTTTTTTTTTTTCAGTCTAACTAATATAACTGGAACATTCTATTGGTGAGCTATTAAATGTTTGAGTTGTATTTTTTTTTTTGGTGCTTGCATAATAGACCTAACAAAATTTGAGACCAACATGGGAGGATGAAAGGGTAGATGATTCCCATTAGTTCAATTTATTTGGTAATTCAACTTCAAGTAAATTCTAACTTAAAAGTGATCATGCATTTTCTTTTGAATGATCCACCATGCATATTTACTGTTACTATACACTACTTAGTACTAACTACTAACTGGTTCTTTTTGGCGGAGCGGGTAAAGAGACATAGTCTGAGTATTCTATTTAAACATCTTTCTTTTTTTTTGCTAAATTAAATTTTAAAAATTTCATCTGCATGTTATTCAGTTATCAAATTAACGGGAATGAGAAGATTTCATAAATTAAAACTTAGGCTTATTTCTGATATCTATGCCTAATAATTTAATTTCCACAATACACAAAGTGAATTTTGCATTCGTGTTCTTTAATCTTGGAACATAGATATTTAATACCTGAATCATGGGTTTGAGACATGTTCAAATTTGAGGGTATGAAACTATATGTTCAACTTGTTTTAAGAAAAAAAAAAAGGATGTAAAAAATATGGTTCATGTCTAAATCCTTGTAAATGGATTCACAAGTGGGAATGGTTCCAAGCCACAACCCACAATGCAAATACCTTGTTGGAACCGTACGATCACAAAGCTAAAACATTCTCAACATTTTTCATAGAAGGAATTATTCTTAAAAGTCTAGAGATGCATCGTATAGTCTTTTTAGAAATGCATACGTGGGGGTTGGTCAGTTGTTCTGCTCCATGTTAGCTACACGTGTTTCACAAGCCTCTTTCTCCCTCGTCCAGTGCGCGATCTGACCAGCGTTGGCAGCAGTGTCTGGACGCAAGGCGAGAGCGGTAGTCAGCTCCTGAATTCTCTATAAGACAGATACCAATATAAGATGAAATGGAAGAAAAGATAACCAGAAAAATAATGAATATAGACAGACCTTCTTGTTTTTATTCAAACTGTGCATTTGATCCTTTTTCCCAATGTTGGAGGCAGTAGTCTGGAGGTTCTTTTCAGCGGTTCTCAAATCCTACAAAAGAGAGTAAAGGTTGATGATATATTGACATGCAATTAATGAAAGGAGACAATTAATTAATTAAAAAAAAAAAAAAGAGAACAAGTTGTGTTCGTCTTACCCTAATGCGGTATGCTTCTTCAACTATGATGTTCAGTGTGGCTGAAGCTAAGCCATCCACTCCATCAGATCCTAAACTGGAGAAATCTAACCAAAAAAAGCTCTACCTCAAATATGCAACAACATCAACCAAGCACATCCCAAAGAATGCCTTGATTGATACCAAAACTATCTATAGATCACAAGATGATGATAACTCATCACAACAACAACAAGCGATGCTTACGGTATACGTGTTTTTCATCGGATTCATGGCTAGCAACGCGCAGATAATCAACTTGAGAATCAAAGCATTAATATAACAAGTTAAAAACATAGAGCATGCGAAAGAGAATCATCTAACAACAAACACGATTACAGATCTCGATGAACAACAACAACGTAAACGATCGATAACAGTTAACGATTCCATCGCGGAGTTATGCTAAGCAAACGAACTATGGATCATACGATCTCGAGGAATCGATTGAGCTTGAGCGATATATAGTCACAGTCAGAAACAGAATCGAAGCAGTATAACAACAACACAGAGCATGCTAAAGAGAATGTAGCTTCACGATTAAACAGCATACATTACAGTATGCGAAGAAGAGAATCTCTCTATCTTTCAACTCAAACGATGAAACGATCTCTAAAATTACAAGTTACAACAAGCAGCGAAGCTAATATATGATGATGAACACACGATAACAGTTTCCATCGGAATCATCATCATGCTAATCAAACAGATCGATGGATCAAGGAGCTTAAGCGATAGTCACAGTCAGAAACAGAGATTACGATCAGAAAAATCTAAACGAAGGAGAGACACTAGTATACATAAACGATCGAGCGAGAATCATATGAAGAAGATGATAAGAGCTTACAGCTATCAGTAGCTTCGTTGAGCACATCTCCTAGCTGGTACATCTGCTGGTAAAGTTGTTCTTCCGCCATTCTTCTTCTGCAAAATCTGAGAGAGAGAGATAAAAGAAATGAAGTTGCCAACAATATATCGTCGTCTCTCCAGCGGGAGAGGGAGTGTTTTTATATTTATTTTTATATTTCAGTTTTTGTTTTAACTAATACTTTTTAACCACAGTTAGTACTAAAAGTTTTCATTTTTTCACTCTTGTTAATATAAAGTTTAACAACATATATATCAATTATATAACAAATGACTCACCATTTCTTTTTCTTTTTTTTTTTTCCAATATCTTAAATTCTTGGTGTTTACTTGTTCCCCAAAACGGGTGCAAATGATCAAATCAAGTCTTTTGGTGGTCAAACAATTTCAGATTGTTTTTTTCTTTTCGTAATCTCTCTCTGTTTAATAAATACCAGTTATATAATTAAGAAATCTATTTTAATAGCCTTTTTAGAAAGAAGCCGTGCATGGCAAGTAATTCAACCATTGTTGAACTTTCATGGTTTCATAACTCTCTATAAGATTCATTTTAGAACCAGAACTCATTTAAAGTTTCGATAATTTTGGTTCGGGTTTAATTACTTTTAGGTATCATATAAATATTTTATGACAAATCAAGTCATGGTGATCAAAAGGGCCGGCCTGCCTTGCATATTAAATTTACCTTGACAAAACTTGGAATGGAATCTATTACCTAAATTTTCAACGCAGGGGATTATCTATTAGGATTGGTATATCTTCATATTGCAATAGTCTTCCCAAGTGAATTATATCAACCGGAACCTTGATAACGCCACTAGACCATATTTGTAGTTTCAGGTTTGAACCCAAGAGGATATATGAATTCAACAAAAACGGTAATGAAACAAGGTATAACTCCTACGTCCTACTCATCCATCTCTGGTTACGTTAAAGCTGCAGCTCGGTAAGATATTTTTTGGTGACAAAATAGTTTAATGGGTTCAAGAAACTCAACCCAAGCAAATTAGAAGCCTAACATCTCTCATTGATGGGAGTAGATACTTTAGTACCTACCACATTCTCCATCTTCAAGCTCCTCTTCCTTTTCCGCACGCTTTGTTTGCTCACTCTCTCCTTCTTTTCTACGCCGCTTTTCCCTGCCTTCATCCTCGGCTTCCCGCACCAAACCTCGCTGCAATTCCAAGAGTTTAAGAAGGTTATACTGCGTTTTTTTAATGCATCTCACCCTTGAGAAAAAGGCAACAAAGTGAAGAAGTGTACCTGTTGTCTTGATTCCTTATGGCCACGACCAGCTTTATGAGATTCTTTGTAATGATCTGCCTCATTTTCCTTCACACTAGTATGTCTTTCTCGATGTCTACTATGGCTATCTCTTCCCGATCTTCTACGTTCTTTTCCATGGAGTTCGTCCACGTCATGGTTGTAATTATCAGCTGAACCTTGCTTACGATGATCTCTATTGTCTCTTTCTCTCACTCTCTCCTTCTCTCTTCCGTATTTATCCTTCTCCCTGTCATGTTCCTCTCTAACATGTTCCTGTAATAATAAAACAGTACGTAATAGCTGAATCATCTATAACCAATAGTTGAAGTATGTTAGCATGTAGTTATGATAGCACCAAAACTGGTAAGATGCTCGACTCGAGCAAACTTTTTTCGTAGACATAAAACTACCATTACCTTCTTGTTCTGTTTGATCCTTTTTGCCTGTTCTTTCAGGTGCGATATGTAATCCTCGAACGTCTTCTTCCGGAAGCTCTCGTCCCCTATAGTACTGTATACAACGAGGAAACATGTAACTGGTGATTAGATTTAAAATACATGTTCGACGGTTATATAAGAACCGTACTAGGAAGGACCCAATGCTCCTGAGATTTGAGAAGCGTGTGGAATATAGCAGAAAAACAGGGTCCAGTCATGGGCTCGACCATGAAGGGTTAGAGTAAATAAAACGTACCGGAATTTTTCAGTACCTTCAACAAGATGCTTAGAATCCTCCCAGGATGAAGAGGCAGTTATATACTGCACCAAAACTAATAATCAGGGCGAAAACAAAACCACGACCCAGAAGTTCACCCATCCCATATTATAAAGGATCAGACCAAACTATATTCAATACCTTGAAGGAGCGAAGCATATCCACCAATTTTTCAGTATTCCGAGTCTGTTTTCTGGCTTCCTTCTCTTCCTTCTCCTTTGCTCTTTCCAGCAAATCATCAAACACTAACTGCGAAGCATCACCAAAACATTTAGTTTGAAGTCATATCCAATGAGACTCTGGAGGTAAATAAAGAATATGCTGGCAGTGAAGTGAGTTCCTTTGTATTCAGAAGCAAGAAGACATTATCATATCTTCTCACATCATCTGGAACTACCATGAAAAAAAATAAAAGTCAAGGAAAATAACTACAGACCTTCAGTTTAAAGTCAGGAATAGATGGGGAACTGATACCCTCAGAAACTGAGACTTTGAACTCATCAAACGTTGATCCAGTGGATAACGTTACCTGGAAGGAAAACGATGAGATCAAAACACCAATAAAATCCATAAATGCTTAAAGAAAGAAAACACGTACCTTTCTCAGCTTCAATACGTCCTTTATCTGAGATTTGAGCTCGTGGTGCTGTGAAGACCAAAACACGTAATATGTAACAGATGGTTAACGCAGGAATTAAGGGCCAATAAAGGGAAAGAAAAAAACAAACAAGAAACGGAAACAGAAGAATCCACTACTCATAAACCAATAAAAATAATGCTACTATAACTACACAATAATACAAGTTACCGTCTTTTAAGAAACAAAAATAGTCTAGTGACCGCGTAGCAGTTTTGCTCATCGTTTTGATATCACAGTCGCTTTCATGATATCTTGAAAAATATAAAAATAACACGACCAATGAAAAGGATCTAGTACCTTTCTTTTCAAATCCTCAGCAGCATCTTCAAATAACTCTTTTGGTGTAGCGCCAGAGGAGTTCGATGCAATTGCTAAATATACTGGTAAATCTTTTACCTGCGATGCAGTATCCGTTTCGTATCAAAACCGTTAGTTCAATACTTGAAATGAAATAGTTATTCTGTGTCACACCCTATTTAATTTTAACCTTCACTAAATAATCACGCCAACTACTTTGGGCAGTAAGCTCTCCTGTAGCAATATGTTCATCTATCAGACCACGGAACTCATCACGATGCTTTCGCTCTGCTTTTTTTAGTTCTTCCTGTTGTCATGAATGGCCGATATAATGAGGTAGTGTCGATAAAACAAACAAAGAGATGTCAAATACGAAAGATTTCTAGTATCCAAGTACCTTTTGTATCTTCTTTCTCTCCTCTTCTTCTCTCTCCAGATCGCGCAGATACTCCTGTACAGCACTTTGAATTAGCTGAGTGTGGATTTGACAGATAGTTCCTGATCAATTAAGAATGAACTGACCTGAAATATTTCTAGCTGATCAATTTTCTCAAGACGTGAACATCTTTCATCCACTTCTAAACGGTCCTGAACTTTGCGCCATTGGCTATTAGGCTGAAGAAAAAAAAAGAGAGTCGGAATGAATTAGCACAAGATAGTGTGGGAGATAAGAAATGAAGAGGGATAATCACCTTAATGAAATTGCAAGATTCCAAAAATCTCCTGTATTCAACAATGTTCCGCTTGCGATCCTCAAAAGCTTTCACCCGCTCCTTACAGAATCAACCACATATTGAACAACGGAACACAAACCAAAGATCAGGTCCTTGAACACATTAGAACAATTTGATAATTGGTCCTCGCAAAGCTAAAAACGCACATAGAGAGGGTAACACTTGTATATAGTTAACACATTGAACATGTTTTAGGTTTCAAATGAATGATCAAATTTTGATTATAACTAAGAAGTCTAAAAAGAACACTCGATGAAAATTTTCTCCGGATGAAAACTAATGTCAAAAATGCATGCATATTTACAGAGAAGAGATGGGGAAACAAAATAGGCAGTTACTTCCGACCAAGACAAGAATCAATAATGAATACACCATACAGTACCTTCTCCTTTAAGTCACTGATATGATCTTCAAAAATATTACGACGGTCTTTTTCTCGTTCAACAACTTTGAAACGCTCATCGTCTTCCAACATAGTCACAGCCTTGCTGGATAGAGAAGGAACATTATATCACAATTTAAATCGCACTGCAAGAGCTCTCATAGAGGGGAAATAGGAATCAGAATTATGCTGGAGAACAAACCTCCACCGAGTAGAAGGAGTAAGCTCCACGCTTTCCTGGTAACCAATGTCCAAAAGATGATCAGCGGTACGGAGTAGCCTGAGATTGCTCAAAAAGAAAAGGCAGCAGCAAATCTGAAACTTACCTCTAACATCCTTCTAAAATCTTCATATCGTTTTAGCTGTCTGGCTATCTTTTCCTCCTCTGCTGCTTTTCTCATTTGAGCTAGAAACTGAACCACAGCAAAAAAGTTCCAACAAAGCGCAATTACATTTATGACCAGATGTACTGCTTAAGCATAACTGTTCAAAACTTCAAGAGGATTTGAATGTATTACACCTAAACATCAGAACTAATGATAAATTATCTTGCTATTTGTAGGGTACGTGGGAAAAAGAAGTAACCTCATTGAAGGCTTGCTTCCGCTCTCCAAGAGTCCTCAGAACCCCGTATCTTCTATCATTAATTATTTCTCTCATGGCCTGTGGCAGAACCATGTAAACATTCAGCGCCAAGCTCAAAGAACAACTAATAGCGAAAGTTGTACTACCTGCTCCCATGTCCAGTCAGATCCAACATTGGCAGATTTCAAAAGTGATTTGAAGACATCCACAGCTTCCTATATAATAAAGTAAAATTAATTTATGCAGACAGATAAGACCATGAATATGCTCATGGACATGAAACCAATCATACCGATTTGTTCGTATAAGAAATATTCTCTTGATGAATCTGTTTGCCTTCCGACTGACTGTCAACTCTTTCACTATCCACCACATGTTTTTGGCTTTCTTTTGGTCCAGTCCCACTACCTTGCTGGAGAGCAGATGAACAATTGTGATAAAACAGATACAGAGGAAATACATGCTAACAAGAAATAGGACTTAGCTTCAAGTACATTTGTGTTTTTAGCTGACACGTCATCTGCATCTCCACTGTTCTCGGTTGATACTGTTTCCTTGTCAACCCTACACGGATAGTTAATACAAAACTATTTAGCACATGATTATCACAACTAACACGAAAATGCAACTAGAGCGAAAGGGAGATAAAATTGCTTTAGTACAATGTAGCAGCAGAAGTTATCATCACAGTGACAGAAGGATTATCAGTTTTTGCAGTATCACACAATTCTTGTGTTTTATCTGCAATTGCCTGAACTTGATCAACATTTTCGACCGGGGAAGAGCTTCCAGGAACTGAAGCTGCCTGCTCCCGATCAGAAGTAAGAGCTAGTTTCTCACTGGTATCAGATGTTGGAGGCGTAGATGATGTTTGGTTTGGTAAACCAGTTGGAGCTGCAGTCGATGCTGTATCAGAACGAGACAGCACCCTAGAAGCATCAACAACGCCTTCTGCATGCAGCCCTTGAACAGATGCATTTTCTGCTTGTTCACGAGCAATCTGGCGAAAAGATTTTATAATTTCATAATGGGAACTGAGAAATTAGAAATCAGAACTCAGAAAATGAGACAATAAATTGACTTAAGAGAAACCTTCATCTCCTCAGGCATTGTCCATGTTGATTGCTTGGTAACCTTATTATAATAATACCTGCAACCATATCAAATTAGAAAGAGATTCAACATAGCTATAGAATGAGATGTTTCTCGTTCATCAGTTGTTTGCTAGTGAAAGAAGACCTTTAGTTCCATACTCACTTTCTTCCATCAGGACTTGAATGTTCTTTCCAGTCAGTTTTTGCATCTGCTCTCTGTAACAGGGTATTCACATTATATACGTTAGCTATATACCTATACAATTTTGGTTATCATTGCTTCAGATCACAAAAGAACAAAGGGGGAAAGGGTAACGATCCAGTTCACCAGAGCAAAACATAAGAGGGTAATGATAATAATTAATAACCATGAAGAATATTCACAATTGTTCTCACTCAAAATATCTTAACGCCATAAGAAATATACACAGAAAGGTATCCATAGGTTAAGAGAGCTTCTCCATTAGTCATGAACTATATCTCTAATCACTTATGTCAGCAGAAAATGAGAAAATGTAAGAACTCCACAGAATTTCAACGTTATCACTATTATGTAACCCTACCACCTATACCAAGCTTGCGCCATTGGCAATTTCAGATAGAAGCTAATCTTACATTCATCTTACATGTCTACCTCCAACCAAGGTGAAATGGCTACTCATAAGCAGTACATGGAATGAAAAGGCACAATGCAGCTTTAAAAATCCAAACGAGGAGAGCATTCCTAAAACTTCAGTTCTTTAAGCTTTCTCAAGCTTGCAGGACATTGTGTGATTTTAAAGGACCAAAATTAAATACATAAACAGATGAGATTCACTCACCTCAAATAGAGTCATCAACTCAACAGGCTTCTCCCAAGTGGACTGCTTCGTCTTCTTGTTGAAAAAATATCTAATAACAAGCAAAAACTCAACGTCACACACATCATACTTGATACACCGGGAAACATGGAACTAAAATAATTTATTCCACAAGTTAAATGATGAGCACAATTGGGCCATCAGTTTAGGAAATACATAATGGTTGCAAAAGGTACAGGACAATGAATCATCAGGAAATAGAGACAAAACATAAAACAACGAACAGCAAACACTTTATCATCAGCAAAAAAGGAAAGGAAATGCGGTTGCCCAGCCAGTAAATCCAGCGATTTTTAGCGCACAAAACCCATAAATATCTACGATTTCATGATCAAGCAAGCAACATATTATCAATATGAATGACAAGCACTGGATATAATATGTGTAAAAGAAAGCAAGAGAGAGTTTCAGTGAATGAGCAGATCACATACCAATACATTTAACAGAACTAGCAAGTTTTTACCGAATTCAGAGAATCAAAAGTACAAGCTAACAAATTAAAATAGTAAAAAAAGAAGCAGGCAGAACAAACAGTTCCATAAATCCAATTATTAAGGAAAATATCATCTACGCTAATAAAGACATGGAAGCAATTTCACAAATTATTGCACAAACTTATTGGGTGGTTTCCAGTTGCCAGCAGTTTATCTCCTTTGAATGACAATATTTTAGCTTGGCACCGTATGTGAAAACGCAAGTAAAACAATCGAAAGAGAAGGAAATGAGAAACAAAAGTCACAAACTTATAATTCTTACCTCCGTCCATCCGCCGAGGTATGCTCAACCCAATCTGTTGCAGCCTCTTGAGAAGGTATAGGTTGAGAAGAAGCTACCTTCAAGGTGCAAAAGAAAACATAGATTAACGTTTTAACCAGCAACAGTACAGAAGGTAGTTACAATAAGAGACATGGTACTAACCTTTGGATGTTCAAATGCTGGATTCATTATAGAAGAGGGTGCATTAGCCTGGCTGATAGGTGCACTTTGTTGTGCCTGACTATGACTGCTTGGTCCAGTGACTTGAGTTGGTGCCCTCAGATGTTCGAAAGATGTGGCACCCTGTTTGTCCACAAAGTTAGGAATTCAAGATATTCTGTAAATATAACTGCAAAAATCCCTTTACTCCTTACCTGATAAGAAAAGAGTGCCCTAGGGCCACCATTCATATTAATATCTGAAGTTCGTAGGTAAGGCTCCGGCAAGAAGGTACCAGAGGCAACTGGCACATTTGGCTGTGAAATTAGAGACGGATGTCCTAGTGGCACATGTTGCCCCTGATTTGATTGGCTAGGTCTTTCAACCGAATGGTGCATTGATTGTAGTAACTGAGGCGTATAAGACTGAGGTGGAAATCCATTGTTCATCGTTGTGCCGCCTCGCCCAACATATTGAAAATTTTGAGAAGCCAAATGAGCAACTTGCTCGGACTGCGGAGCTTGAATGGGAGGACGATGCTGGCATAAAGAAGAAAAAAATTCTCCACGTAAGTTAAGGGTTGAGCTAATAAACAGTCTTCACAAACATAGAATACATACAACATTACCTGAAAATTCATGGATGGAGCAAAGCCTCGGGGTAAATCTATGGAACTGGCATTCGGATGCTGGAATGGCTTTTCAAGACAAAAAAAAATGCTAATTAGATACACATTTAGAAAAATAATATCAAGAATAAAAACATATCTAAATCCCTTCGTATCTTGTTTAAATGGGCTAAACTATCAAATAACAAAACTCAGATGACAAAAAGCTCTGCTCCAGGGAGAGAGTATAAAACTGATATCAAGAGCACACTAAATGCTTAATTTTGTAGAAGTCGCATTTTAAGTTCATATCCAAGCGATGAAAGGAGAAACAGTAACGAAAACATGATCTCTCTCATCTGAAGACAAGCTCATCAATTTTGTTAATCATACACCAACCAAGTTAAAGGCGCCAATGAAACTCAAAACACCAAAATACAAAGAAGGAAAATAATACAGATACTCAATAGTTTAATCCTAGGCTTACCTGAATGCCAGGATAGTGGGGGTTATTAGCCATCCTCCAGCAGTATTACCCTCACTGCCACCAAAGAAACAACAGAATCTGGCTGTATTTGCTCTCTGTAAACTCTGTTGAGAAAATGGAAAAGAACGCTACGCACGCCTGTACCATAACCACAACAAATAAGAGGGAAAAATGACATGAACGCCTCTGAAGGTATATGCAGTATGCAAAAAAAAAAAACAGTCATACCCCTGTCTTGTAAAGTTTATGATAGCCTACAACGATGTTACCTCCCCAATACATTAAAAAGGTATCAAGCAGGTCTCAGCAAACAGTGATTCAAAACAAGTTCACAACTTCTACTATACATCATAAAATCGAAATTAATCAGGAGGCTGAAGCTTTCAACTCTAGGGTTTTCAGTTTAGCAGATTACAATTAAAATATACGGAAACGAGACTAGAAACGAAATCATTCAATCAAATTCTACCCAGAAGACACGCACTGATCACCAAACCCTAATCAGATAATCAGACCTACAAACACTTCTCAGTTGATTTTAATGAAATCTCAGTATTCCAAAAAACGCTTCCTAAGGAAAAGCAACGATTCTCGGGAAAGAGAAGAAGATTACCAATCGCCGGCGAGGACTCAAGTTCAGAGCGACGGAGCAACACTTTCACGCGATAGCGATAGATTATTATTAAAAGTTGTAAATACAAATCAAAATAAATAAATAAATAAATTGGTATCTAAATGGGCTTGCCAACCCATAAACTTTTTTTGGGCCAAAATCCTACCCACGTGTAATTATTATTAGGGGTACTAGCTATTTATCCGCATTTAACAAAAAAAAAAAGTGACAAGAAACAAAGAATGAAAAGACAAAAATACATATTTTGAATTGATCGATATATGGTTCATCGTAAGTATCAAATAGCAGAGCAGCATGCATATTATCAACTTGATGAAATATTATAATTTCGCATAATAATTCAAAATTGATTTGTGTTTTGTACATATTTATCTTTTCTAATTTCTTAATGCTTTGGAAAGAAACAAGCAGGCTGCTACCGAACACATTCTTTGCTTTGACCAACCTCCTGCTACAATATTATTTGTCATTATTTCAGCTTCGTTCGAATTCTCTTCGGGTTCCTAGTCGGAAAAGAAGCTTTTTGTTCCTTTTCTCTCCTTTTTCTAAGCTTCTTTTTTGGCTAAAATTTTATGTTTCTTTTTCTCATTTTTTGTATGCCCTTACCTTTTTGAAATTTCAATAAACTTTAAATTAATAAGCTATGACTAAAATCTTGGCATTGGTTTCTTCAGTGTAGACAATGATTAGTCTTTTGATTTTATCACACGAGGACCGTTTTCACATCCTATTGCATCGGTTCTACTCTATGTACATCTTAGACGAGTAGTGTCTGTGTGCAACATTTTCATAGAGTATATACAACAACTTAGAAAAAAATACGATTACAAAAACATAAAACTTAAAAATATAGCTCTTTCTTCAAAAAAAAAAAAAATATATCAGCTTGGTTTAACACTTTGTCTCTTGCGATTAGAACTTGGGTTAAAAAAAGTTGTTTTACTTATGAAATTCGTAACTGATTATCACGTATTATGTTTCATTTGGTCATGTTTTTAGTAGACAAATCAAAACAAAATAATTGAAATAGAATTACGGGCATTGAACATGACTTTTACCCAAATCGGTTAGGACACTAATTCACTCGCAATTTGTTATATTACTATCTAAAACCGATAGTTCAAATATAATATTTTATACAAACAAACAAAAATTCTAAGGATAAAAAAAGGATAAAACTTTCAAGTCCTTAACCTTTGATAGGCAAGTTATTGTTCTTATCTTATACAATATCTTCATTGTACTGTGTCCTTAAGGTCAATTGTGGATATTGAAAAGAAGGTTGATCAGTTGGTCATTTCTGAGACTCGAATTTGGTATGGGTAAGAAAAATTTGTAAATTCTTTTGCTTCTCGTAAAAAAATCATTGACAGGCACAAGAAACCACCTTGCCTTTTTCAAGAATAAATAAATTGATAAGAAAGAATTCAATCATCCCGCTCCAGAGAAGGAAAATCTATACAAATAAAACTTACATCATCACAAACATGTCTAACTATAGATAGAACTTAGAAGTTTGTAAACGCACTACTTGATATGTATACTCTCAGTGCCGTCCCGTAGTCGAGAGTGGCCTAAAGCAAAAAAAAAGTTGTGCGGCCTTTTATGTAAGATACGAACGGTAAATAGTACCACAAACAATAAAAAAAGCTTAAAATAATAATAAATATAGTTAGCATAGGAAATATGTTGAATAAAATAAAATGGAATCAGGATGTGATAACATAAAGTCAAACGAGGTAACAATTTGTCCAAAAAATTATATGAAATATAGGGCCTTATTTTTACTATATAAAATGTGGCCTCAAGCAAGTGCTTCACCTGCCTTATGGCAAGGACGGGCCTGTATACTCTGTACTAAGCAAACTGAAATAGTGATGCAGTCCGAGCTTACAAATAGCGAAAAAGGGAAAATATATCACTTCAAATCAATTCTGAAAACTGAGGATTCAGGTGTATTCCAAACAATCTATTACATGAAAAACAAGACATCAAAGCAGGTTTTTAGAGACTCCCATGATAACGATTGATTACAAGAGGACAAAAAATTTCAATAACAACTATGATATTGATTCAAGTTATATAAAGACAACTCACATATTGCCCTGGGGGAATAAGGCATGGTATAAGAAGTCAGAGATTCATATGCATTACAAGCAAAAGGGTTCAAAGTGAAACGTTCAAAACCGATTGAATCCCTTTTCGGTTTTCTATGTTTGACTTTTCTAAATATACACGATTTATCTTTATTTTTACGTTCCCAAAGTGCATGTATATGTGAAGCTGTAACGATAAAACAGTGAGAGACTTTGGTTTCTTTGTGTGTTTTGAAGTACATGTGTAGGTGATGTGTAATTGTGAAATGTTTTGATTGGATTGATAAGTTTTTTCATTAGTTGATGTGGCATCTACACAAAGCTTTAAAAAGATGAAGTGCCAACTCAGCACTTGTATTATTATTGTGTTGATTTCACTTAAGTTTTTGTATCGATTTAGAGTCTGACTGGTTTCTTTGTTACCACACATAAATACAGTTTTTCAGATTGGTAACAATTATTTGTGTTTTGCAACAATCACTAAAACATGCAAACAACTTTTAACCTCTTCAAACCTCTTAAAATCAAAAGTTGTTTTCACTAGCTTTTGCGGTTTCGATTGCGGATGGATAAATAAATACAAAATTATTTTTTAAAAAAATATTTTGTTTTTTATTTAAATTTTAAAATTAAAATATGATAAATAAAAATATATTTTTCATCAAAAACTTAAAATTTAATTTAAATTCACTAACAATATTATAATTTATTTTATAAACATTTAAACCAACATTATTCGCTATAATGTTAAACATTAATATACATACATATAGAAAAAGATACATACATAAACGAAACAAAATATTCTTTGAAAAAAATTCTAATATAAATCTTCAAAAAAAATCTTATTGACATTATAACTTTCATTTAAACTACAAAATAAATAAATAAATAAATGACGTAGTATTTTTATTAATTATATTTTATTAATAATCATAATATTTTATCATAATAATATGTTTTGATATTTTTATAATGTATTAATATTAGTAATTTATTATTAAACCGTTGTAATATCTCATAATCAACCAGTCACAAATATTTCGCAAATACCTCAATTTCTAACCGATATACCAATCGTACAAATCGCTTATTAACGCTAGAAACTGTAACCAACCACATCTGAAAGCTCCCGCAACCATTGTGTTTCAACCAATCAGGCCCTAACTATAGTTCGGTTTATTATTGTTTAGAGATGTGTTCTTAAACAGAAATCCATCCAAATATTCTATCAAACCGAGGTTATATGTATTTCTAGATTAATTTTGATGATCAACCTTTGTAAGTGGTGACCAAACTCTTATCCTTGGTTAATAATATGGTTTAATTTCAGTGAAGATATCTCCAATGGTTTACATCATTTTTTCCCTCAAAATGATGTAAATTCAAACTCAAAATAGTTTAAGTTTTGCTTCAATGGTTCCATTTATTTTTCCTCTCAAAAAAGATTATTATAATTATATTCTTTTATGAATACTTATTATTGAGTTCTAGTAATATGTTTTATTTTTAAATCTTAAAAAAATTATCCCACAACAATTTGTTTTAACTAAATCTTTATTATATACATGTTAGTTTCAAATAGAATATACTATGATTTATATGAATTAATAATTTTATCAAAGTAGAAAACACATATATTTTTAAAAAAAAATTAGACATAAACAAACTATGCAAAAGGTAATTTAATTTACCTATTTGGATATTTATAAACAGAATCAAAAACCTATTCTATTTACAAATTTATTTTCCAAAAATTTTTAATTTTCAATAATAATAATGAGACTTAATTAAAATTACTTGCTTTTTTTTGTGGGGGGGGGTTGCTAAGTTACTGCTCTTCTGAGCAGTAATTAGGTAGGGATGACAGGATTTGAACCCGTGACATTTTGTACCCAAAACAAACTTAAGGATCAATTTGTAAATAATAAAATACCAAATAAAATGAGGTTATGAATACAAATTTGATGTGTTATTATTCATATCCTCATTTTTCTCTTTAAAATGATGTACTATTGAAGAGAGCGCAAAATGATGTACCATTGGAGACAGTTTTTCAAAAGATATTATGTTCTCCCACAAAATGATGTACCATTGGAGATGATCTAACTTATGTTATAGCATTTCCAATTATATTTTATTTTACTTTTAAATAATATTTATAAAGTAAAAAATCTTTAATTGTACACAAAATCTTACACCAACTATAGAGGGTTGAACAATATTACTATTGATGTCAACTGGACTCAAAGCCAGACCCGCGGATTTTAGCCCTTAAGCAAAAGAACAATTTTGGTCCTTATATAACTTTATGATATAAAAAGTAAATAATCCCTATGGAGGGATGGAACTTACAACTTATATATACATAAGTGAAAACAACTAAACTAAAGAAGAAGAAACTAGATTAAACACACAAAATCTAAACCTAGAACCTCCACAATCATAGAAAAAAAATACCATAGTAACACTAACTCAATAAAAGCCTGCAGCTGAAAAGAGATCAACAAAGAAGACTAACTGACCTCATCTTACCAAAGAATGTCTTAGGTAAAACAAGCAGAGGTCAGAAAATGGTAAAAAGTAAAATCAGAGACAAAGCAATCTCCGGACACAAAGGAGTGTGATCAATCACCAGCGCAAAAAGCAAAAAAAAAGTGGACCAGAGGAAGAATAATCACCAGAAAACCAAAGTCACCACGAAGTAGGAAGATACATGCCTACATCATTAGAAGAATAGCCACCAGCTAAGAGGTAATAATCACCTCACAAACTAAACAAGCACATACAAGGTGCCCATACCAGCAAAGAACGACAAACTCTTAATAGAAAGGACCAAGGCTCTAAAAGATTAACTACGCACACCTATACCAAGGGAAGCGGGAGAAGAATAGAAATAACCTAAGGGAGGAAGAATGGAAGCCAACCACCGAGAAACCAAAGCTCAAGTTTGAGACCAGAAACAACCTTCCAAAACACATAGTTAGGAAAACACTATCTGAACCTGGAGTGGCAAACATGGCGGAAGGGAGAGCCACTAGAGACGCGAGCAACGATGTAATATGGAACGAGATGAGAGAACAAAGAGAGTCAAGAAGACGAAACGAGATCAGCAAACTGTGGAGCCATCCTCGAGTTATGAAAAAAGCATATAAGTCAGATCACTAAAGATCAGATCTTCAAAACCATGAAGAGAAGGGACTATCGACGGTAAGCCAATGACGAAGAAGACAACATCAAGGACAACTACAACTAAACTCTGACCCAACCTAATGACTGGAAAAATCTACAACGTCGTGGGAGGGAAACAACCGCACAGCTGTAAACTCATAAACCTAATCTACAAAAAATACTAGATAATCTCACAAGTGAAGAAGGAGAGAGAAAAATAAGAACACAGAGGTGGGTTTTTTTCCGACTGATGGTGAGGAACACCGCACACCGAAAAAGTATAAATGTTGACGGCTCAAGGTAAAAATATGGGAAAAGGGCAAAAAAATCTCAAAAGAATAATGTGAAACATCAGAAGTTCATTTCACCATTAACAAGTACTGCTATACATACAACAACACATTATTGAAAAAAAAACACATAATATATTAAAATACTAGGATAAGACCCGCGCCTTGCGCGGGATTAAGTTATCCCTTACTTATTAATACAGAAGCATTTAAAAAGAAAAACCTTTATTTTGTAAATTATTTACAAGACTGCCATTTTGCTGATGTGTCGAGCTTACAGTCCTTCTCACTCAAGTTATTTGAAAACCCTTTCATTACTAGAAGATTTACAACTAATGCCACTGGCCTAAATAATATCAACCGACGTGATTTACTAAAATAAAGCGATAGTTTAATGTTCACACTTACTAACCGCAATTGATTAAAGGGATCCCTTGATTAAAACATACCAAATAATTTGATCAAACCAATGCCATTGTCAACTAACGGTGTGCTCCATGCATCCATATTACATGTCGTACCTACAATATCACAATTTGATTTTTGATCAAACTCAGAGCCATTTAGAACGATAGAGCACTTAAAAACTAGGGATCATATTCGAAAGCTTTAACGAACGTGGTACAAAACACGTTCCTTTAATTTACTACTGTAAGGGTCTTATGTGACAGAGCTCCATGATTCTGTTGCCCACTGTTTCAGCCATTTTTTTTATGAACTACTCTGGTCTGGGTAGTTCATAAATCTCTTAATCTCTTGGCTCTGCTCTTATTTTTCACCATGAGGTGACTATCCCAATTTAAAATGTGAAAGCTTTAAAAAAAACTATTTAGCTGAACTATGAACCAATTGCATGGATTACTTTAAACCAATTTGACCCGATGTTTGATTTGGTTATTGATTTTTAACAGATGTCTACTTTAGATTTTCCATGAACAAATATGTTCTAAGGGGTACATACATGATCTATGGGATATGGTAATGAGATTCATAACTCTCACGAAAGGAACGATGTATTAATGTGAAAAATGTGTAAATATTAAATTTTATAACCGGTATTGAATTATTCAGAAATTTTCAACATTTGGAATGTTAAATAAATAAGTAAACCATGGTTGCCTAACTCAACATTATATTTAATCATATCATTAGATGCCATGTATAAGTGAAAGTTTCCTCTATTGTTATTTCTAATTATGAATCATTTAGGCCGAAATTTACTCCTTAATGTAAGAAATATTTGCATATTAACTGCTAAGAAATGACGCCTAGCTTTCTCATCAAGGCTCAAGAGTACTATATATACACTCAATTCTCGGCCTGTAAAGACCACAAATACTAGAAACCTTAAGACCTATCATGCAAAGAAACAAGAAGCTTTTCTATTTTTTCTACTTTCAGTTACAATTATGTCATATTATTATCAACGTTTTTGAATTCAAAAAGCTATGTTCTTTAGGCAATTCGATTTGCTAAATAAATATGTATCCCGACGCATTTAAAATCTTATCGAACATGCTCTCTATCCAAATACTAAGCATGTGGTTTGTGTTACGTGTTTTAAAATTTACTAACTCTACACAATTGTTATTCTTTATTATTGGTTTTATTAATTCACAATTTTTTTATGTAACCGTGAGAACTTTCGATAAAATAAAATAATATGTTTACCCTGCGCAAGGCGCAGGTCTCAACCTAGTTATTTTTATTATATTTTGGAGAATGAAACAATAGTTTGGCTTCATTTGGATTAGGGGTGTTCAATCCGGATATCAGGTTGGTTTCGGTTCGGTTCGGTTTTTTTTGGTATTTCGATTAGTAAAATATAACTACTATTCTAAATCCATATTTACTTTGACTTTAATCTTTCACATACTTTTGAAAGATTTCAACTGGACGACTAAATTGATCAGCCAATCTTGTTGCTTTAAATCATTAATATTTATATATATATATATTATTTAGTTTGAATATTTATTAAATAAAAATTCATATGCGTTAATTTTATGATCATTTGTAACTTATTATAACAAAAAAAATAATCTATTGATCACAAAATTTTCAGAGTGGGAATATTCAAATTTCAAATAATATATAGACGTTTTGAAAAATTCAAAATATAACATATAAGAAAAAATATAAATGTTTTTATTATATATTTAATGTGATTTTTTAATATCTTTCAATAATATAAAATTATAAAAAAGAACTAAGATACCAAAATTGTTATCAAATATTTATTATTCATAGTAATTAATTTTCATATATACGTTAATCATATTAGGTAATTTCGTAGCTTCTAATTAAGGAAAGTGCAAAACAAATTTGGTAGATTATTTATCAATTCGATAGTTAGTTTAATAAAAAATATAATGTAAGTTAAGATGGACCAACCTATTTTTCTAAGAATATTATATTTTATATAGTCATTTATTAAATGAGAATTTATAATCATACAGTTCTATGATCATTCATATCATTTTATAACTGAATATTTAAATCATCGATAACAAAATTTTCAATGTGAAATCTTTAATAAGTTTATAATTTATAAATGTTTTTGAAAATTCATTGAAAGTTTTAATATTAAAATATTTATGTAATTATGGTATATAGTATAATATATATATGTTTTATTATTAAATGATATTTTTTACTCATATGGTTTTAAAATCATGTGTATCTTCTTATAATATTAAATAAAAGTTCATATTAATACAATTTTATGATCATTTGTAACTTATTATGAGAAAAAATAATCTATTGATCACAAAATTTTCAGAGTGAGGATCTTCAAATTTCTAATAATTTATAGACGTTTTGAAAAATTCAAAATATAACATATAAGAAAAAATATAAATGTTTTTATTATATATTTAATGTGATTTTTAAATATCTTTTAATAATATAAAATTAAAAAAAGAACTAAGATACAAAAATTGTTATCAAATATTTATTAATCATAATAATTAATTTTCACATATACGTTAATCATATTAGGTAATTTCGTAGCTTTTATTTAAGGAGAGTGCAAAACATTTTTTGGTACGTTATTTATCAATTCGATAGTTAGTTTAATTAAAAGTGTAATATAAGTTAAGAAGGACCAACCTATTTTTCTAAGAATAATATATTTTGTATAGTTATTTATTAAATAAGAATTTATAATCATACGGTTCTATGATCATTCATATCATTTTATAACAAAATATTTAAATCATCGATAACAAAATTTTCAATCTGAAATCTTTAATAAGTTTATAATTTATAAATGTTCTTGAAAATTCATTGAAAGTTTTAATATTAAAATATTTATGTAATCTTATGGTATATAGTGTTTAATCTATATATATATATATTTTATTATTAAATGATATTTTTTACTCATATGGTTTTAAAATCATGTGTATCTTCTTATAATAAAAATGTTAAACCATTGATCAATAATTTTTAATAGTTTTAGTCATTTATTGTCGTTTTTAAAAATTCAAAATATAACATATACGAAAAAATCTAAATTTTATTTTTATAGCTAATTTGATTGTTTAATTTATTTTAATAATATAAAATTAAACAAAAAATGATGGAGGAGATATAAATTGTTATCAAATCTTTATTATTTAAATCATTAATTGTCATATATATATATTAGTCATTTATGGTAATTCCGTAGGTTTTATTTAAGGAAAGAAAATATCATATCATATCATTATATCATATAGTTTGACCAACTTATGTATCTAACAACATATAAAAATCGAATGTGGACCTACTTATTTTTCAATTGAAAGTAATTGACTATCTAATTGAGTGTCATCTATGCATTAGGATCTTTTTTAATTAATACAAAATTGAGGTTACATCTTTTCAAATGTTCCTCAATTAATATATAGGGGATTACCTACTACTACATAACACAACAAAACACTAAATAATGATTTTGACAAATAAAGACTGGCCACATAATTACATCATCAAAAAAATCAGACTTAACAACAATGAAACAATATTCCGCGCGAAGCGTAGACACGCCCCTAGCTATACATAAAAGTGTATTATACTTGTATTCTGACAACTTCTAATAATGTTTTTTACAATGGTTTCACATGTTTTTGTTTTATATTACTCCACTTTGTATGTTTAGTCTAAGTGTGATAGTTCCCTTATTGACAAGTCTTTCTTACAATCAGATGTGAAAAAACTTGTGTTTAGTTGATCAATTCTTTAATTTAAGAGTTCAAATAAACTACACAATAGAATATATTAATATATAATAGAAATTTGTTTTTATAGGGACATTGTTTGTTTATGGAGTGAAAGCACTTTCCGGCCGAGAAGTAGCTTTCTTTCTATATAGGTTTTTCTCTACGACTAACCTATATTAGTTCCTGCTGCTACTGTATGTTGTGTACCGAGTGCTGACTGTTATAGTATGGTTATAGCGTTGATGGATTGTTTGTTATCTCCTTACTGCTGTGATAATTGACATGGGTCTTCGTGTTGAGTTAGACCTTTTCTATCTCTATATAGATTCACTTCAAATTCTTTGTATTATAACTGTCTCTAGCATTGTTTACACTAGATAACATGATACACAAACACATCTAAATAAAGTGGTCTTTTGAGTTCAGTTTCACACTCATTCTCTAGATTTTTTGAGGTGGTCAAACAATCAAGCCTCAGGGTTTGACTGGTTTTCCCGTTACTATGGCAAACGTTATGTTTGTCGGTGATAGCGTCTTTTTTTTCATTTTACAACAATCACACAAAACGAAGTAAACCGCTTTGCACCGTTCCAGACCTCTCAAAATAAAAAGATACTTCAAAGTAGCATTTGCGGTTGCAGAAAAGTAAAAAGATAATTTTTCATAAAAATTGTGTAACTATTTAACTAAATTTAAATTAAATAATATAAATAATATTATAGATATATTATATTTTAAATTATATATTCTAATAATATGATTTTTAGTATTTATATAATTATATATAGCGTTAATTTTTAATTTACTATTAAATAAATACTTCATTTGGTAGTCAACTAGTCATAATTATCCCGCAATCACCAATTTTTAACCGATATACCAGTCTTAGAAATCACTTAGCAATGCTTAAAATTGCAATCACCTGTATCTGCCAACTCTCGCAACTGCAACCACTACTTTAACACCATTTAGACCCTTGTTTAACCTCAAGTTTCTTACTCATCGATTTATTTATAACAGTATAACATTATTCAAATATCCCTAGAGTTGGAGCACAAAAACTTTCTTAAATTAGTTACACCTGACGCGAAGAAAATGGATAAGAGAAAGATTATATCATAATTAGAAAATTAATTATTTCGAGGGAACAAATTAGAGAAGGGAAATACTAAAAAAAATATAAATTCAGGATTTTAGAAAGATAACTTGAGATTTGGATGATAATAAGAAAAGATAATGTTTTGTTTGAAGTCGACACTAATAGTATTAACACAAAATAAACAAAAAAATGATAAGAATTATATATGAATGTTCGGTCAACAAAATTGAGATAAGGCATTTTACGGAACCATTTTTGGCTCTGAATGGTAACAATTGATTGAGCGGTGGGGAATGAGCGGGTTATATATTGATGTATGGTTTAAGTGTGGTTAGTATGCGAAAAACACATAGTGCAGGATCATCATGGTTTGTCTAAAATAAGCGGTTGAAAATAATGTGAATGGTAATATGTATAGTAACCATTAAGGGGTACATATAATATATCTATGTTTTAAAAATTAAATACCGATTATATAAATAAAATTTAAAGAATTATTTTATCTATTATTATAATTATATATTTTGAAAAGTCTGCAAATCGTATTTACATGTTCTTTCAATCAATATCTTAAGTTTTTGCTGATGTAAAATTTTTCCAAGTTGTGCTATTATCATTTATACAAAAGTAAATAAATTATAATATTTACTATAGTTTGAAAATTAAATTTATCACTTATTTGATAAATAAAATATATTTAGTATAATTAATTTAATTAACTAAATAGCATACATTTAAACTTTAATTTACCTATATTATATAGATAAATTATTATTAGATGAAAGTTTTCTTTTCTTAAATTTTAGGCTCGAATGATTGCAGTATGGAACATACAGATTGGATACTACGGTACGGTTTAACTCCGGTTTATTTAAGAAAAATTCATATTGCAGAACAATTGTGGTTCATCTAAAATAAGCGGTTCAAAAAATATGAATGGTGGCATGTATAATAAATAATATAACTGTGACATACATATATAATATATATATATATATATATATATATATATTTTTTATTTGTTAATGAAAAAATCAGTGAAATAAATGACTATTATATACTAATTAGTTTTAAAATTTTCAGAAATTATAAACAAAACAACAAAAAATAAATTGAATAGGAAGAATTTAGTTAATAAAAATAATTTATATTAAAGAAAATGTTTTATAGAAGTATGAATAATTCATTAAGCGCACAAGATTTTGAGTGTATTCAAATATGTACAGCATTTTTTCCACTTTTTTGGATTTAATTTTTATTTATATTTTTAACTGAAAACACATTACACTTTAATTTAGAAGTGAATAGTTACATATCTTTACATTTTGTACACGTATACCACAATAACATTTACAACATTAATACTTAAAAAATATATAATTGTAATTAGCCACACCATATTACCTTCATTTCAACTCTAGGTGTGGTTCAAAGAAAATTTGTTCCGCACTTCAATTATTCTTTTTTAATTTATTTATTTTAAAATGAAAATACAAACATTAAAAGTTATTGAATGATAACACAAATTATGGTCTGCCATGTGTTTCACTCATTCTGCATGCCACATTCAAGGTATTTATCTACCAAAAAACGCATTAATTCAAATATTTAATGACCATTTTCTATTTGTTTTTAATAATAAATATTTAAACTAAATGCATTTTACATAGATTCAACACATATTTTTTTTAGAAAAACTAGGGTGGGTGCCAAGGGCTGGGTACAAACTAGATATATGCTTTATGAGGTAGTTGTGGTTCATTTTGCTTCGTTCGAATCGCAGTTTTATAATTTGATTTATGTTGACACTTGACACCATATAGATATTCGATGTTCTGATATCCAATAAAATATATATATTTAACCGGATATTCATTTCGATTCACGAAAATAAATTTAAAAATTAGAAAAATATGAAAGTTCGTATAAACAATAATATTTCATTATAAAATAAGATAATCATCTTTTAAAACTGTAATAATTGAATAATGAATTTATTGAATATACATATTATAAAACTAAAAAGATAATTAAAATAATACATGTCACCAAAAAGTTGTAAAAAATAATTATACAATATTTTAACAATCATATAGGTAAATAATAATCAGAAAACTTAAGAAGAATAATTATACGATATAATATCAACTTGAATAGGTAAGGCTTGTAATTAATAGTATTACAAAGAACCATCATTATTTTATCTTTACAATATATATATAATTATGTATATAAGTATATTTAATAATTTAAATATGAATATAGAGATATACATCGGATCAGATCGGATATTCGTTTTAAAAATTTTAGTATTTTAAACTGATTCATTTTTAACGGGTATTGCATTTTAGTATTTGTTTTGCTTGTACAGTTACGAAAGTATAATTTTTCTGAATCGAATCAAAACAAATAATGAATCGAATCAAAATTTACATATATTTTTATCACCGATACATGCCCCACTCCATCCAATCCTACATCGGTCACTGTGCGATACATGTATTCCGCAGATTTTGATGCACTGTAAGAGGTTAAATAACAACGTTGCAAAATATCATAAATTTTATACCAATTTTGAAAGAATATAAAGATTTTATTTTGCTACTTATATGGTAAAAATAAATTCAAAACTAAAAGATAATAAACTTAAAATAAATTTATTCAAAACCATTCAAAATTCTAACGGTTGGTATTAGATATTCAACTATAAATACAAGACAGTCTTTCGCCTCTGGACACCAAATCATTTTCAGTCTTTTCTCAGATCCCCAAAAATGGTGAGAAAAAGTAAAGGTCGTCAAAAGATAGAGATGGTCAAAATGAAAAATGAAAATAATCTTCAGGTTACATTCTCAAAAAGAAGAACTGGTCTTTTCAAAAAAGCCAGTGAGCTTTGCACGCTTTGTGGTGCTGAAATTGTTGTTATTGTATTTTCGCCTGGCAAAAAAGTTTTTTCTTTTGGTCATCCAAATGTTGACTGTGTAATTGATCGCTTCGCAAACATTAATCCACCAAATCCTCGTCAACACACCGACATACAACTTAGCGAAGCCCGTCGAAATGCAATTGTTCAAGATCTCAACAATCATCTCACTCAAGTAAGTTTTACATTATCACTTATATATTTTAACTAGAAGTTATTTTAAATTTAAATTTTATAGGTATGGAAGATCGACTAATTTACTGGATTATACTCTGTTGTTTCGCTTGAGTATTTTACAATATCTACAATGGTTTCTATTTAACTAATAAGCTATTAACATCAGTTGAAAAATACAAATTTTCTCCATCTTTTAGAGTAACAGTCATGATTTATATTCTTTATAATTTATTAAGCCTATTCGGATTTTAAAACCTCTTCAAATGAATCTTTTATAAATTTATCATGAGTTTAAAAGGATTAATATGGTCGAGTGCATATAAACAATGTAAACCGTGAAAAACAGTATATATAGATAATGTATCTATTTTTATTTATTATAAAGATTAAGTATATAACTGTTTAACTTTTTTGTTGAAGTACTCTCTGATGTTGTTATGTGGCTTTAATAAAATGATACAAAAATAGGTAACAGAAGAATTCGAAATTGAGAAAAAGAGGACTGAAGACTTAAAGCAAAAGAGGAAAAATAGTCACATGCGTGAGAATTGGTGGGAAGAACCTATAGAAGAGTTGAACTTAAGCCAACTCACTGAATTCAAATGTGGTTTGGAAAAGTTGAGAAAAACAGTGACTACTGAAGCCTGTAAGAATTTTCAAGCAATTGTTCCGCGTCATAACTTCTATGGTGGAAGTTCAAATAATTCTACTTTTGGGATTTGTGATGATCATACAGATAATATCGACACCGATTTAGATCTGTATAATCATCAAAGAATGGTGGCAACGAACACATTCGCTTGCAATCAGCACAACATGATGGTTCCTTATCATATTACATCACCATTTGGGAATATTGCTAATAGTAACATTATTGAAGGGTTCGCTCCAGAATACAATCAAAACCCAAACCAATTCTGTTTTAAGCAAGAACAAATGTCTGAGTGTGACCAACATTCAGCTCATCCTCCTCGTTTCGGACATGGTTACTATTAATTTTTGTTTTTTTTGCCATAAACACAATGTTTTATTTATTGTTTTTGTTTTGTTGTTATTTTATACATTTGGGATGGTGTTAGTATGGGAATTATTACTGCCAATGTTTATTTTTTAAACTTGTTGAACACAGTTTTAGTCTGTGGATTTTTTATATTTCAAAAAATTTCAAATTTATAATACTTTTTTTCCAACTTCTGTTATGAAATATATGTCATATGTATATTCTTACACTTCTCTGAAAATATTTATATTTGCCATATGTTTACACAAAAGATAATAATATGTTTGAGATGAGTTTGTTGAAAGCAAAAAAAAAAATCATCTAAAATTATGAATACTGTTCTAGAATGATCAATTATAGATTTATAGGACCTTAGTGGAAAACTAAAAATATAACCTAAATATTTTTGTATTATTAAAAGAGAAGCAAAATAAATGAATAACCTTAGTATTTCATTTACATTTGCGTCATTTTGTTGATGTGTCAACATGACAATGATTCTCAGCCTACATTTACTTCTACCCTTTCATAACTAGATAAATTACTAAAAATTGCCATTAGACTGATTTAGTTGTGATATAATGTTGGCAACACATAATTTTTGAATTTGTATGGCTTTATCTCATTCTCGTGGGTCATGGGCTCTTCCACATTCACAAGAAACCAAAATTCGTCTGTCTGCCTACGTAGAAAAAATTATTAGACAAGCAGGTATACACAAGTAACCACGTGTATTCATGTTTTTAAGAATAGTAACCTACATTCAATGTTTTCTTAAGAACACTATCCCACAATCATTGTAAATATATTGAAATCAATATTGTTATGTAAACAATTTTTTTTTTCTTTTCGGATGCTCTTCATTCTACAATTTTAATATTGATGTATGAGTTTTTATATGGAGTGATAACACATTTCGTAGTTACTGAATAAAATCCAGAATTTGTAATAACTTTTTTTTGTAAACTGCAATTTGTAATAATTTACTAAGCAACTTTTTAAAATTATGCTAACATTTTACTAGGTGAAATTGTTTGCAATAAATGAGATCATCTATTGAAATATTTTATTATTATAATAGAATCTTTATTTATTAAAAGTTGCTATATTTCTAATAAATTATAAGTTTAGTTCCCAAATATGTATATACGCGTTTCAGACTCCATGAATGTGAATGTGAATCTCATAAAGTATTCAAATATGTCATTTTACAACTATATGCTTGGTGACCACGCAGTGCAAAGATCTACCTAAGATAAAAATGTATTGATTCACTAGATCGCAATCCTTCAATGCAGATCAACAATATTTGTCCAATATTTCAAATCATTGAATGTATAACGATATATATGGCATTTCTTCCTGTTATATATTTACAAATTAGTATTCAAAGAATTAGTATAGGAAAGTTTTGACTCAAACCTGTATTTGAATACAAAATTAGAACAATTTATGCTAAAATTTTATCAATTTAAAGTCATATATACATACTTCTAAACTATGATCAAATGCATTAATTCATTTAACATTGTGCAATTTTATTATTAAAAGAGAAGCAAAATAAATGAGTCATTAATTCGTTTAACATTGTTTCTTCTATATAAACTTTCACCTACCAATCTCGTCATACATTTCATCCCAAGTATAAACTTTTACCTTTGTATTGATTTTGTTGGGGATTTGAAGCCTTTCAAGTATACTTGGAAAATGCAGGTGAAAATAATCAACTTGTGGAAACAATAATATGGTGACGTTGGAGAGACCATCGAGATGGTGTTGGTCAAAAACATAAGTTGTTCCAAGTGTTGCAAGTATATGTTAAAGATTCGTCTCTAAATTTTGTGTTCTACAATTAAAACTAGACTTTGATCAGCATAATTTTTATTTTATAGTCATTATAAAAGAATTGGTACAAACTCTTTCAAACTATTTTTTTTTTAATTTCTACAATTTCCATACAATACCTTTTAACATCTATGATTTTATCTTTGTAAGTTTGGAGTATTATCATTGAAAGATTGCATTATTTATTTTTAAAATTGTATATTTGGTCATGAAAAATTTGGAAAACTACACAACAATTTTTGAGCTTGAAATATTATATGAATTTTGATTTTTTGTAACTAAAATAATTCATTATTTTATTAAAAAGATGAAATTTTTGGTAAGATTTTCTCAATATATTTAATTAAAATAAGTGTTAAATTTATAGTTAAAATGAATTTCTCATTAGTATCTTTAATGAATTATTAAAATTTCAAAGTTTTCAAATATCATATTTTCTAAATAACACATAAATTAAAGGTTATTTATATACTACTCCCTCCGTTTCATAAATATAGGTTTTTTGTCTTTTCACACATATTAAGAAAACACATTAAATCACTATAATAAATGTATCATTTTCTCTAGTTTTCAATTTTTAATAATTTTTAACCAATAGTAATTCTACAAAGTCAATTAATTTTCTTGAATGTCACAACTTTTTCATTGAAAATATAAAAACTATATCTTTGTGAAACAAATTTTTTTATAAAACATCTAACTTAATGAAACGGAAGGAATATTATATTTTGTACATAATACTTTTTAGATAATATATTGTTGTGATTTTCAAAATAAATAAATAGCTAATATATTGTTGTAGATATAAAAGTTTAGCATAAGTTAACAATTTTATTTTTTGTATAAATATTAAATAATTTAGTTCTTTTAAATAGTGAAAGATATTTTATTTTATTTATTTATACGAAATTAATACAGATTAGAACAGTTTGTGCTATTTTTTATTAATTTAAAGTCGCATATACAAATTCCTATCCTAAGACCAAATGCATTAATTCATTTAACATTGTTTCTTTAAGATAAACTTTCACCTACCAATATCGTCATACATTTCATCCCAAGTATAAGCTCTTACCTTTTTATACAATTTTTTCTTATAAGTTTAAAATGGTTGTATTGATTTTGTTGGGGATTTGAAGCCTTTCAAGTATATATGTGGAAATTACAGGTGAAAATAATCAAGTTGTGGAAACAATAATATGGTGATGATGAAGAGACCATAGAGATGGTGTTGGTAGAAAACACAAGTTGTTCACATTCTCTTACAAATCTTATACTTAAGCCTCTTCTTTTAATTAAGTTATTATTTAATAATTTTCAAATATTTTGTTGGTTTTTAAAAGGACTTTTTCAAATTCAAAACCGAAAATTTTAAAATATTATCTTTGCTCAGCTTTTTCGCAAAACTAATTATTGATTTAGTTATTTTATCTACTGAAAAATTTATAAAAAATATTTTAAAACTCTAGTCAATGAGTTTATGTAAAGGACAAGGAGAAGAAAATATGTTATAAAATTATTATTCAGTTTGTTTGTTTTTTCTATCTGATAATGATAATGCTAAACTTTTTTTTATAACAAATGAGGGCATATTTTTAAAAATCGCTTATTTATGTTATTAGTGCTCTGTGTGGGTTGCCATACAGCTGCCGCTCGACAGTCTCCTCAAGTTTTTTTTTTTTTTTTTTTGCTAAAATATTTTCTATTAAAATGCATGAGAATAAAAAGTTTACAAAGCCAAGCTTAGTGGCAAATGCCTTACAAAGAACAGAACCTGAAACTGCAAGCAGCACAAAAAAAGACCCACTAAATATTTAACTTGCCCAAGCTAATAGTTAGCGAGTAGAAGAGAAGACTGATGATTTTGGAAGAGTCAGAGGCCAGAAGCATAAGCATAAGCAGCATACACAATGAGAAATCAACTGTGCCATGCTTGAAAGAGAGTAGAGGAGAGTTGAGGGTTACTTATCCGAATGGCTGCAATCCTTAACTTGATGATTGTATCAATTTCCTTGACAATGGCTGGTGGGGGCCTGAATCTGTTTCTGTGTTGCCGTCCATTTCGCTCCGCCCATATGTAGTAGATAGACGCTTGCCAAGCCAACAGGGTGAGTAGTCGAGAATGCGCCGGAGACCTCAACCTTTCCAAGTCTCCTCAAGTTCCTCTCTGTAGTACAGATTGCTCTTCTTGCTCATTTAATTTCTATTTTAACCTTTTTATCTGTCAAGCTTCTCATGATTTTCTACTAATTCGTAACTTAGTTAATTGAAAAACTCATGAATGAAAATAACAATGTCGATTTGATATGATGAAACCATACGTGTGGGAACAAAACGACAGAAGTTAGCGAAGGAAATGACAGAAGTTAATGAAAAGCATTTTTAATATTGTTATAATTATCTTGACTTTTAATGAAAAGAAATAATTTTAGATTGATTGAATCCATATTATTAGTAGGCCACTGAAGATGATGATGCCAACTAAATACCGACGAGCTCCACTTTGGGGCCAGCTCATCTCTCATCTCGAAGTGGTGAACAGAGGGACAGATAAAAGATTGCGTAACCGATGGATGCACTGTAGCTTATTTCAGTCCCCACCTGGGTAGCCAATGACGGCGATTAACCTCTTGCATGCGTCCACGGTGTTCCCCTATTATTATTGTTATTATTTTTTGTTCATGTTATTAATAATTTTTGCATATGAGTTCAAAATCATATCGAAATCAACAGAAATATTTGTTTCCACTGTTTAGTAATGGTATACATATCCCAGCAAAGCAATTTATTACGATTGCATGAATCATACAGCTACCTAAACAATTTTTCAGTTCAAAAACAAGACTTGAGAAAATATGGAAACAAATAAAATAAAAAGATTTGAAACAAGAAGGAATGAAGAGAAAAATTAACTCTGCCTCTCTGGAATCTGATAGGTGAAGAAGGTAAAAAGCTCATTGTTTCACATTGACCCCACAGAATCTTTTTATTTTCGTTCAACCAAATATAATATATTTTATTTAATTACTATTTCAATATACAATCCCCAGCTATTTTCCAGGCTGTTTCTATTTCTCAACTCTTTCAATTTTTATACCTTCTTCTCTTTTCTTTCTTCACTCAGCATCTCTTTCTCTCAAACCTTAATCGTGTTTGCTTTAGCTCTCTCGCCAATCTCGAATTCAAATGGATCCGTGCTCTTTCGTACGGATCATAGTCGGGAACTTAGCCGTTAGATTCCCCGCGCCGTCGTCGTCTACTTCATCTGAACCGTCTGTTTCCGGAATCAATACTTCCTCCGCATCAGCTCCTAACTGCTACTGCAAAATCAAATTCAAGAGCTTCCCTCGCCAGATCGTTACTGTTCCGGTTATCTTCCGAACCGAATCTGAATCCGAGACTCGTTGCTCAACCGTCGCAGCTTGCTTCAGTCTAAGCAAAGCTCAGATCGAGGCCTCCTTGAAGAAGCCTAAGTTAAGCGTCCTCTCCGTCGAGACATACTCACGCGGGAACGACGTTACCGGCGCGTCGTGTGGACTCGCTTCCGCGAGTGAGAAGCTGCTCGGACGGTTCGAGGTTTCGCTGGATTTGAAAGCTGCGGAGACGAAGACGTGTTTGGCACACAACGGATGGGTCGCTTTGAGCGGGAAAAGGAGGAATAAACCTGGATCGGATCCGGAGCTCCACGTTAGCGTACGGGTTGAACCCGACCCGAGATTCGTATTTCAGTTCGACGGTGAGCCAGAGTGTAGCCCTCAGGTTTTCCAAGTACAAGGAAACACTAAACAAGCTGTCTTCACTTGCAAGTTCGGCGCTAGAAACTCTAGTTCCGGCGATCGGAATCTTCTTCACAGGTTAGTTATAAATAGAAACATTTCCTTTTTCAGATATATTCTTTACTTTGATAGCAAGAAATATTTTTATTATCATAAATTGATTTTTGTTATTAAACTACACAGTTCGTCAATGATGTCTGAAACGAGGAGTAGTTGCATATCGTCGATGAAATCTGAGAAGGAACAACCGTCGAAAGAGAGAAAAGGTTGGTCGGTAACGGTCCATGATCTCTCCGGGTCACCCGTAGCGATGGCTTCCATGGTCACACCTTTCGTTCCATCACCAGGTTCGAACCGTGTCACGCGTTCAAGTCCCGGCGCGTGGCTTATTCTCAGACCCGACGGTTGCACGTGGAAGCCATGGGGACGACTAGAGGCCTGGCGTGAAGCTGGTTACTCTGATTCACTCGGTTACCGTTTTGAGCTCTTCCAAGACGGAATCGCCACCGAGGTCTCCGCGTCGTCGTCTATAAGTTTGAAAAATGGCGGGAGTTTTGTTATTGACGTTACCGGCGGGACAACCACGGTGGGATCGACGCCGACAACGAGTCCTCAGGGAAGTTTGGATCTCGGATCCGGTTCCAGCTCCGGGTCGAGACCAGGATCAGGGTCCGGGTCGGATTTTGGATATCTACTGCCGCAGCATCCGGCGCAGAGCAGAGGGTTCGTGATGTCGGCTTCGGTGGAAGGAGTGGGGAAACAGAGCAAACCGGAGGTGGAAGTGGGTGTAACGCACGTGACATGCACGGAGGATGCAGCAGCTCACGTGGCGTTAGCTGCGGCGGTGGATCTGAGTTTGGATGCTTGCAGGCTGTTTTCACAGAAGCTAAGGAAAGAGCTGAGACAGCAAAGCCAGCTTGGTGTCGTTTGACGTTTATTGCTTTGTCGTTTTACCAATTCATGAGTTGTCTTCCACTCGCAATTTTTCTTTTCTTCTGGAAAATGTTTTTTTTTTCTGAGGTAGCGTTAGGAATTAGCTGGCAATTTTTTTTCAGAAGGTGGATGTCATCATTATTAAGATTGTTTATATGTTTTTATGTACAGCTAAACATCGACAGAAGCAACTTCTTATCTCATTATCCTATCCTATTCATATCCTAGTCCAAACATGTAAACATGGCACAATCAGTACTGATCATCTGGTTTGCACAGTGATCTCATCGTCATAAACCCACCTGCATAAACCAATGGGTCTCTGGCCCAACCTCATTCCAGGATTCGTTATGGGCAATTCTTGGTTTGTATACTTGAAAACAGGGCTTCTTGGAACAACAATGGTGAAGCAAAAAACGTTTTGAGTGATAGTGATGAGATTATTGAAGTTTCATGGCCCATAGATTGGACAAACCTAAAGAAGGGTGGCTTCGTGGCTGATGTCCAACTCCTGTTCGAAACTATGCTAAGCGCTAGTCGGACGGTAATTCTGGACCTAGCGAGTTACCAAAAAATCGGAGAGTATTCGGAGATTACGCGGAGTTTAGTTTTAAATATAATTAATATATTTATACTATAATTAGCTAGTTTTAAACATGATGACACATGTTTTTAGACATAATTATATAATTTTTTTATATATAATTTTAAATAGCCTCTTTTTGATTCGTCGAACATTTAGATTATGGTGTGTTTGGTACAAAAAAATTCCTAAATGAAGTAATTATGTTGATCCGATCGATTGTGTAAAGCCTGCAGTAGCAACGGAACCGGGTGTTTGTTTTGGTTTCGATAGCTAATTGTGAATAATTACACAAAATCTGTCAAAAATGAGTAAAAAATAATCAACCGTGTTTTAATTTTACACGAACGAAAAAAAAACTTAGGCGGTCTAGACGGAAATTAGGCTGTCAATGTGAAAATTAGGCGGTCTTATGCGGATCAACACCTAACTATACCAATTTGGACATATTTGCCGCGGTCAATCTCCGAACAAGGTGGCCGCGTTTTTGAACAGGGTGTCTAACAAAAAGTATCAAAATTTGTAAATAGTTTTAAAACTTATTTCATTAGGAGAAAGGTCTGTTTATAAAATTCATGCAGGAGTTTTATATTACCGACTCATTGTTTTTTTCCATAAGATAATCGATACTACTAATTATTTCATGTTAAGCCAGAATTTTAAAATTAAATTCCGAAGTTAGCGACGATATATGAAGCATATATAAACCATTACCGAATATGAAGACAGTTTGGCCGAGTGGTCTAAGGCGCCAGATTTAGGCTCTGGTCCGAAAGGGCGTGGGTTCAAATCCCACAGCTGTCAGATTTTTATTTATTTCCGTTCATTTTTGTGGTAATAACGTTTACCATTTTACTTGATTTAGGTACTACTTCGTTTCGGTGTTCACCAAACAAAATGTTCGTTATTTTCCTCATTGACGCTGTATTCGTTATCCTTCTTTTTTTCTTTTGATAAAGCAAAATATTAATCTGCAAATAAAATAAAAATTATAACAAAAGGATTGGTGGATCGTAAACGGTGTACATACATGAAAAAGAAATCGAATGTCCATGAATAATTAAAGCACTAAAAAAATAAAATAATAATGTGTATATGTAACGTGTTGGTGAATGGTGCATGCATTATTCATCGTATTTTTTTTAATTATTTATTCATCGTATTTTGGAAAACAAATATTCTCGTTTCTATATTTTAAATAGAAAACCCATTACCTTAATCAAAATTGATACAACCATATTATTTATGCACAAACACGTAAACAAATAGTAAGTTTTTTTTTTGGTGTAATAAATTTTTTTTTGGTCTAAACAAATAGTAAGTTTGAAAGGGAGACTAGTAAAACTAAAAAATGAAAAAGCCATGAGATTTTTATTTATAATATTTCATACCAACCCTTTAAGATACATCACAACATGACATAATATGATAAACACAAAGATCGAGAGACATCTTCTGATGTTTCTTATATAATTTGTCAAGTTACAGCTTCAAATAAAGTTCAAAGTTTCAACCCTGGTTTGGTGGCATCAGTCAGCTCCACTATCCACCCCTTCTTATCCTCGACGCGGCCCATATGGATATCCGTTAACGTCGCAAAGAGCTTCGCAGCCAATGTCTTATCACCTGTTTTGAATTCAGTCCTGTACGTGTTGAATATATATATACACCCAATTCTTTAGTCAACATATATGAAAATAAAACAAAACACAAAAACGATTCTTGGTATAGTATTGTATATATTTGTTGATAACAATTACTTTTTCTCCTTGAAGGTTACGGACGCAATAGTTGTCACAATTGCAGCAGTTCCAGTGCAGAAAACTTCTTCGGCATCGAGAAGATCCTCAACGGGAACAACACGTTCCTCAACCTATTAAAAAGATGAGTATCAAAGCAAATGATCAGATTTAGTGAATATTGTTTACAAACTTGTATCAAATATGATGTTGAAATTAATATTCAAACCTTGTAGCCGAAATCACGAGTTAATTCGATGACACTTTTACGTGTGACTCCGGGCAATATGGTTCCTGAAATCTCTGGAGTCGACACAACATTTCCCTACAATACAATAATACATATCGATCATAATGTACTCTTAAACATCTTGATAAAACGTCTATGTGACTATTTTTTCCTAATTACCTTGACTATGAAAACGTTAGAAGCGAAAAGCTCTTCGACGTTTTTGCCAGTTGCAGCATCCAAAAACAAAACATCAGAGAAACCTTTCGCTTTCGCCTCTGCTAATGTTATCCAAACCTTCAACAAAGAAAATTTATTACATTCTTAATTAACTAATCGTTCAGAAAATATAAAACACAGCTTATGTTAATATTATGGGCAGTACAGGACCGTTTATAGCATGTGAATTGGAGGGGTCAAACATGGTTTGATCTTTTATAAAATCTTAATATTTTTAAACAAATGTATAAATTAGAACCTAAATTTGTAGACTTTTGATTATACTTTGAATTTAAGATCTGTAATTTGAAAAGAAAAGTTAAACATATAACTATGCATTTAAAAAAAAAAATAATGTTTATAAATTTTGGTACATAATCTAAGGGACCTCTATGTAATTGATTATTTCTTTCAAACTTACAGGAGAATAGTTTGTGATACTCTTCACACCACCGGTTCCACTTGGAAAAGCACGACGAAACTTATCTTCAATTTTCAGATTCAACCCCGCGTTATCCTATACCAAGAAACAAAATTTCACCAAAATCATTAAAACATTATAGTTTAAAATAATAAAGATGATGTTGAGAATGAGAAGGACACACTCACCTTGTGATAACGTCCAACGGGACATGCAAACACTGTGAAGGTGTACTCGGGAACAGGAAGTGAGCCAAGTATAGGACCACTACCAAACAAGATTGGTCTGATATACAATGTTCCTCTCCCCGGAGGAGGAATCTATATATACAAAATTATAAGAAGTCATTATATATTTCAAAAATATATTCATTTTCATAAGATTTATTATCATGTATATATGGTATAGAAGTTTGAGCACAGCTTTGTACATACCCATTTCTTGTTGGCAAGAACAACTTGTTTGACGGCGGAGACGAATTGATCGACCGTGGGATAAGGCATACAAAGTCTGTTGGCTCCCGATTGAAGGCGGAGAGCGTTTTGGTCTGGTCGGAATAGAACAATCCGGCCATCTTCTGTCCTGTACGCCTTAAGCCCTTCATATAAGCCCTATTCATGCCCAAACCACATATAATTCAGATATTTTGCTTGCACATAACTCAATCCGCCATCATCTTTTCATATATTAAAAGAAAATTCACTTGTAAAATTTATAGGGCAGTCTATTCATTTTGTTATACATATATATATATATATATATATTAATGTATTTTAATTTAAACATGTTTATAGTAGTTATCTAATTAATTAAACACTTACTTGAGAGTTTATTGTGCCATCTATATCTACAAAAGTGTACAATTGTACGTAGGTCACAATAAATTGATAGCAATATCATCATATGGGACAACACATTAATTCAAACAATTTTGTTTGATATCATATACTATAAATATTACGATGTTGTCAAATTTACAAGTCTAATTAATAGCTAAAATATGCATGCAATGCTAAAAAATATTAACTCTATTTGTGATGATGGATGCATGTTCTGGTTTTCTTAATTAATTGATCTCTACTGATTAGTAACAAACCTGGCCATAGTTAAGAACTGCAGAGCAAGGGCTGATTTGGATATCAGCATAGGGAACGATCTTCCCCTCTTGGAAACTCTCTCCATGTTTGCACTTGGCAACATACATGTTGTCGGTACGACAAAACCCGAATCCTAATTCTTCCCACTTCACATTCGCGTATTTCTCATCCGAAACACTGTTAAAAGAAATAATAATCATCATCAATCATATATCATATTATCAGACTTAAATACGTAAATGCGTGATTATTATAATCTTTTCTTAATGCATACAACTTTTTTGCAATGATATATTTTACCTTGTAGGAAGAGATTGCGCAGAAGGAGCCATGGATTTCCTGTTTGATAGTCGAGTTGCTTTTGTGAAAGAAACTTGATTTGTCTGTCTTTAAGGCTTTGGAGTGCTTCTCTTTATATATACGTCTGCAACCAACTTTTAATTATTTCTTATAATAATATTAAACTTAAGCTAAAAAATGAAAAAAAGTGAAAAGGTTATTATTTTCTTGTTAGAAATTAATAGTTTTATATAATTTGTCCTTTTTTTTTTTGAAAAAATGATATTTTTTTCTTGTTAAACAACTTCACTCACTGATCCGATTAAGTTTATGTATGCAAATATTTTTTCGAAAATTATGTAAGATTATCATTGTAGCTATATTAATTTCTTGATGTTAATGTGCTATATAGCTTTTGGTCGGTTATTTTACTAACGTCTTTAACGAAAAAAGAACAAGAACCCTAGTTAGATCACAGAATAAGCACCACGTGGAGAAACACAGTTCTTTCTCGTCACGTGGAGAAAACTTTAAGATTTAAGAATTTGTTTGTAATTATTAAAATTTTGAGGATGTGGCTGAAACTGAAAGAAAGATAGTGTTTAAAATGTGAATGTGCTCTTAGTTAGGTGGAGGTTAATGGGTAGGAGGAGGGTAGGTCAAATGTGTATTAGTGAAGGATTCAAATGTAAAACACACAAAATTTTCGAGCTGAAGATAAATTCTGATAAAGAAAAGAGATCTCTTTAGCTAGTTTCAATAATAAATAACAACTCTACATTTTTTGTTTTGTTCATAATCACAATTATAGTTATCTCATGTTTATTTTTAATTTTCTAACTTAGATTTACCGTAAGTTTTTTAAAACCTATTATCACTTGTCTCAAACTAAAATCCAACTTAAAATGGGACTAAAGACCAAAGAGATGATGGTAAAAATTAAAATATTACATTTCACTGTAAATTATACAGTTAGGCTAATATTTAGATTAAAACATTCATGATTGATAGTATGATACCATCCATGTACGCGAAAGTTACATTTTCAGCTATTAACAGAAAACGTTAAGGTTTGATTAATAAGTTTTTTTTTTGAGAAAGGACGCCTTCAATTGATTAATAAGTTTTTTTCTAGAACTTGATGCACACATGTGCTATTTTCCTTATTTTGTAAATGGAAAACAGTATTGGGGTCTCCTTCAACAGCACCACTAATATTCCAAATGATTGGAACAGATAATATAATTATTTTGACAAAAAATAATAGAATTATTACAGCCACAAAAGGTACATACTAGAAGTTGAAAACCCTACATTAGTTTATTCTTCCGAATACAACGTATGATATCAACCATACACGTAATTATGTTTTACATATATACACCTAATGAAACGATATTCTATAACGTTAAGTTTTTTTTTCTTTTTTGTAACACAGATACGTTACAGTTTTCTTAATTCAAGAAAAAAATGGATATAGATTAAGAAATACAGATCTAGTTATCCCTTTAATTGCATGCAGCATGCGTCCATCTTCTTAAGAGTACATGTATATCAGTATATGAGACTTCTTGTCAGTGTGTTTTGTTCGTATGCTCAAATATCTAGCTTTGAAGTTTTTATTACCATCATACCGCAAAGAAATACAGATCTAGCTTTTGAAGTTTTGTTTACATTAAGATGTTCCCTCATGAATGAAAACACTCTTCGATTGTTACGTAAACATAAAATTAAGCAAATTTCTTCTTCTTTTTGTGTGATTTAGGTGTGTGTGATGAGGGAGACAAGATATGGTGGACTGCGAACTAGCTTTTCATCATACATAACCTAACTAATTTGTTTGTATATATTGCTTAGATTGAAGGAATGAAATGAAAAACTATGATTAAATTTTAATAGTGACTTCTTAGACCACGATTAACCCTGAAACTCTAAATGGGTTTTTAACTTTTATTTTAATTTTTTTGTCTGAATAAAAAAAAAATTAAAAACTAACCAATCACGGGTCGCCACGTGTTAGTGGAGCCTGCAAACAGTTGAAAAACCCAATTAACAGAGATTTTTATTATGGATTTTCTGGCACCGGTTTTCCCTCCCTGTGGACCTCTCCCCCCCCTTAAAAACCCACTAAAACCCCATTAAACCCTCCCGATAATCCTGCCCTTTTTGTTTATTATGGCATGAATATGAATGTAACAAAAAACTGCCTTAGAAACCAAAAGGAAACATAGTCCGGCTTCCTCCTTCACCGTATTTCTTAACTCGATCGTCGTCGTTGCATCGTATCACACCGACGGACTTACCTGCATTTGCATTAAAAATGATGCAATATTACACAAAGAACATCAATTTTTTTTGTAAATGTTTTGCTTAGACATTTGATGATCCAATCAAATACATTTTTGCTTTTATTTGAATTTCCAATTTAACATAGCAACTTTTTTTTTATTTCTAATTTAGTGCATCAAATTTTATTTCCATAAAAAAATATACTAATTTTTAAAGTAGGATTCCATTAATATTCATTTTTTATTCATAATATTGTTAGAAAGAAAGAAAATTAGTGTATTAAATTGATAATTTAAAATTAAATTGGTGTATTACTATGGAACTTTTCCCTTTTCTAATTAATATGGGCCACAGGCCCATGTATAGAGTCGGTATTTCTATTTTGATACAAAAGCCCAAATAAGTCGTCGAATATTTTACAATCACATATCTACTTCGAGCCGCGCCTATCTCACGAACAGCTCATTTCCAGAGAGGAAACCAAACGATCGAAACCCTAGAAAGCAATGGCGGAAGCGAATCCTGGCCGTGGAGGTGGAAGAAGAGGCGGCGGACCAATGGACGACGACAAACTGGTCTTCGAGACGACGGAAGGGATCGAGCCCATCACGAATTTCAACGATATGGGGATCAAGGAGGACGTTCTCCGCGGCGTCTACGAGTACGGTTTCGAGAAGCCCTCCGCGATTCAGCAGAGAGCGGTCATGCCGATTCTCCAAGGCTGCGATGTGATCGCTCAGGCCCAGTCCGGTACCGGAAAGACCTCCATGATTGCCCTCTCCGTCTGCCAAATCGTTGACACTTCGTCTAGAGAGTATGGTTTGAATAAAAACCCTAATTTCAATTTTTGAACTTTGACTGTTCTTATGTTTGATTTCGTTATGGTTTGAAAAAACCCCTAATTTCAATTTTTGAACTTTATTGTTTTTAATGTTTGATTTTCGTTATGGTTTTTGATTGTAGAGTTCAGGCGTTGATACTGTCGCCAACGAGGGAGCTGGCTTCACAGACGGAGAAGACTATTCAAGCTATTGGATTGCACGCGAATATTCAGGCGCATGCGTGCATTGGTGGGAAGAGCGTTGGAGAGGATATTAGGAAGCTGGAGAATGGTGTCCATGTTGTGTCTGGGACACCTGGTCGTGTTTGTGATATGATTAAGAGGAGGAGTCTGCGTACCAGAGCTATTAAGCTTCTGATTCTTGATGAGTCTGATGAGATGCTTAGCAGAGGGTTCAAGGACCAAATCTATGATGTTTATAGATATCTTCCACCTGATCTTCAGGTAAAATTTCGCTGCTCAAACACTATTTGGTTCCTAATTATTGTTTATTGGGTTTGCTTTCTTACTTTCTTGATTAGCTGCTTGGACTCTTGGGTTTGATAGACTTTTACTTTGTAAAGGACAATGTCGAGTTGCTTGAATGATCCATGTGTATTTTTTGGGTAGCTATTAACTGTAGTTGGGCAAGCTTAGCTCAGTTACTAACCTAATACCTTATGTTTTATAGGTTTGCTTGGTTTCTGCAACTCTTCCTCACGAGATTTTGGAGATGACCTCCAAGTTTATGACTGAACCAGTGAAGATCCTTGTGAAGCGTGATGAGTTGACTCTTGAGGTACGTTTCCTATTCTGGATCTGTATGCGTGGGGGCACACCCATATTGCTTCACTTGCTAACTTTCCTGTAAAACCTTATTAGGGCATTAAACAATTTTTCGTTGCTGTTGAGAAAGAGGAGTGGAAATTTGATACACTTTGTGATCTTTATGACACACTTACTATCACTCAAGCTGTTATCTTCTGCAACACAAAAAGAAAGGTAATCCTTGTGCTCATCTTACTATGTCTGAAATGTTTTAGGTGATCAGGTATCTCATGTTTTTATAGTTACACTAAGCTCCTAGCTATGCGATCTTAACTTGATTTGGAATCATGTAACGTCCTCGAAAAATTCTACTCGTTTACTCTTTAAAAGGAAGGAGTCACCACCTCCATTGCTTTTAGTAGACTGCATTGGCCTGTTAACTTATTAAGTGATGCTATATACCAATCTTGATGCTTTCTAAACTTTGTTTCCAGTTAGTTTAGTAACTAGGTTTCTACGGTTTCTTTTCAATGCCTCACTTAACTATCTCCTCTTTTGTCATAGGTGGATTGGCTAAGTGAGAAAATGAGGACTAACAACTTCACAGTCTCATCGATGCATGGTGACATGCCTCAGAAGGAGAGAGACGAGATCATGAACCAGTTTCGGTCAGGCGACAGTCGTGTTCTGATCACGACAGATGTATGGGCACGTGGGATTGATGTGCAGCAAGTAAGTCATTACTTATTCGCTCTATATCTTGTAGATACTTGGGCATGAAAAGTGTTAAAGTCTCCTCTGTTCTCTGATTATGTGTCGTGAGATTGTAGTAGAGTTTAAATTGACATGAGGAACTTTCTTGAACAGGTTTCTCTTGTCATAAATTATGATCTCCCCAACAACCGTGAGCTCTACATCCACCGTATTGGACGATCTGGTCGATTCGGGCGTAAGGTAACTGATTGGTTATAATTTAATTTCTTAATTGTTTCTTGGCTATTTATAAGAGTAGAAAATGGATATCAACAAACTTTACGGCTATTATATTGTAGGGTGTTGCGATCAATTTTGTTAAAAGCGACGACATAAAGATCCTCCGAGACATTGAGCAGTACTACAGTACCCAGATTGACGAGATGCCAATGAATGTAGCTGATCTTATCTAAAAGACCTTGTCTGAGAATTTTTTTGAGATGGCGTTTGTGGCTTTGTAGTGAGAAGTATCCGAACGAGAGAGAATTCTTCAGATCTTATGTATTTGCACTATCTAATGATGCTTCTTCACTCAGTACCTACTCACTCCCTTTCGTGGGTTCTTTTGAACAATTGTGGTAAATGTTTAATGATTTGAGAAGCGTTTTGGGTTGAGAGTTTGGTCTTTTTTTTCCTCGTAATTGATTTTGGGGATCGTTACTTGTAAGACATTAACATACAAAATGGTTCAGCCCCTGTTTAAGACTTATGGTCAAGATATATATGTATCGCTTGTGATGTTCGTCTGCTTTTAGGGTTGGTGAGTCGGTGTGTATTCGTTTGTTGGTTGATCATTTGATGAGTTGGGTAAAAATTGATGAATGTTGCAAGTTGTAATGTACGTGATTGGTACGTTAGACTAAACCAAGATACATAATAACCGGTTAACACAGAACCACATCCACCACCAACTTAGTAAAACGACAGTCGTTTTGGTTGTAGTAGTCAGCGAGGAAGAAGAACTCAACTTTCTCTTTGATCTCTGTTGTACATAGGCTCTTGGTCAAATCGTCGGAGTTGTGATTGACGGCGAATCTGGTGATCGACGATGGAGAACAACACGGACGTTTCGATTCATGATTTCCTGGAGCGGATGCGTAAACCCTCCGCCGGCGATCTCGTTAAATCCATCAAAAGGTTCTTCTCTTTCTATTTCGCTGCAGATGAGGATTGTCATGTGTGTGTTTGTTTAACTTCTGTTTTCTATAGAATACATGTGAGCTAGATTTTTACTGAATATCTAAAGCTTAGATCTTATTCACTGTTAGGATAATAATACTTAAGTTGAGGAGGGTATGTGTTTTGTGGGTTTACATTACTTCTTTTTCTCTGGCTTCATAAGACAATGTGTATGTGTTGCAGTTTCATTGTTTCATTCTTGAACAATGAGCCAGACCCAGAGAAGGATTCTGCTGCAGTTCAAGACTTCTTTTCCAAGATGGAAGCTGCTTTCAGGGCTCATCCACTTTGGTCCGGTTGTTCTGAGGATGAACTTGACAGCGCTGGAGATGTGAGTATCATCAATGTTCTTCTCTCATCTTCTTGCCTTAATCATTTGCCTCTTAAATGTACGCGCAGGGTTTAGAGAAGTATGTCATGACAAAGCTGTTTCCCCGTGTCTTCGCTTCAAATACAGAGGATGTTATATCTGATGAGAAACTCTTTCAGAAGATGTCCTTGGTTCAACAGTTCATTTCTCCTGAGTATTTGGATATAAAACCAACTTTTCAAAACGAAACATCCTGGCTGGTAAGTTGATCTAGCTCGCCATACAGTGTTCCACCTTCTTGTTAGTGTTTTTAACTTGTGAGTGAATATTTTACTCTCTCTCCTTTCCGCAGCTAGCTCAGAAAGAGCTCCAGAAGATAAACATGTACAAAGCTCCTCGTGATAAGCTTGTGTGTGTCCTTAACTGCTGCAAAGTGATTAATAACTTACTCCTAAACGCTTCCATTGCTTCCAATGAGAATACGCCTGGAGCGGATGAGTTTCTTCCTGTCTTGATATATGTTACAATAAAGGTATTTTTTATTGTAATGCATGTTTTGTTTGTGCAACTACGTGTGTACTAGTGATCATCATGTACTCTCTTTTCACAGGCTAATCCTCCACAGCTTCACTCAAACCTGTTGTATATACAAAGATATAGGCGTGAATCTAAACTTGTTGGTGAAGCTGCCTACTTCTTCACAAACATTCTCTCTGCAGAGTCTTTCATCTCAAATATCGATGCCAAATCACTTTCAATGGATGAAGCTGAGTTTGAGAAGAACATGGAATCTGCACGGGCACGAATCTCTGGTTTAAGCAGCCACCCTACTGCACCACCTCCCCCTCGTGACGAGTCCTCCGTTCATAAAACTCAAATGCTGAATCCCAAGAGAGAAAACACTATCGTCCAGTCAAGATCGTCTGATAGTCTCTCTGGAACCAGTGACATACTCAACGCCAACAGTGAAATACCAGTGAAGAAAGTTGAATCCGTATCTGATTTGGAAAACAAGGGTGCTGCAAGGCTTCTGAAGGATACGGAGGCAAACAAAATCTTCCAAGAATATCCTTACTTATTTGCAAACGCTGGTGATTTGAGGATAGGAGATGTTGAAAGTTTGTTAAATAGTTATAAACAGCTCGTGTTCAAATATGTGTGCCTTTCCAAAGGATTGGGTGATGCAGCAACAACATCTTTAGCTTCTTCATCAAGTCCACCCTTGCAAGCTTTGTCCGGTTTTGATACGGCTAAGGAATCTGAGGAGGAGCATACGACATCATCTTCAAGTGTAAGGGAAACTGACAGGAGCGTTGATGATCTGGTCCGAGCTCTACAGGGTGAAGAGGAAGCTGTTGTTGATAAGGTCTTAGATGTAAAACAAGAAGAGTATACAGCAGTTTTGGCAGAAGAACAAACATGAAAAAGCCACAAAAATGATTTGATGAAGCAAGGTCCAAAAGAGTGAGTGTGTCAATTCAAGTACACGGACCTGCAGGAGATGAGAGAACCCAATGAATCAATTTGTAGGAAACATAGAAAATGTTTCTCTTCTTGAAGAATGGGGCCATCCGAAAAATAACTTTACAATCTTTTCTTTTTAAATAAAATTTTGAACTATATTTAAAAACTGTGGAAAGCAAAGAAAAATTATTTTTTTTTTTTTTGTCATCAAAATACAGACTCATACTGACTCTGTGAACCAAACTGGGTGATCTGCATCCATGTGAACGACGAAAGACGATTGATTTCGAGCACTGCGTGCTAGACTATCCGCCTTTGAATTGTGCGTCCGTGGTACATAGATGAGCTCTGATCGGGTGAAGCTCTCCCTCAGGATCTTGATATCTTCCAAATAATTTGCAAAAGCTGGCCATTCCTCTGGTTCCGAAACCATCTTCACCAGTTGAGAACAATCCGTTGCAAACGTCACTTGAGATTGACGCAAGTTCTTCATACATTCCATTGCCCATAATAATGCTTCCATTTCTGCATGGAGAGGCGAGAGAGTAGCCCTCACATTTCGAGCCCCCAACAAACCATCAAAACCTTCCAGAGTACTGAACCAACCTTGTCCTGAAAAATTAAAACCCTCCTTCCACGAGCCATCCGTAAAACACCATCTTCCTGGGATCGCCGGCAGTACCGTAGCTGCTGATGGTAATGGTATCCTCTGATCATTCTTTACTTGTGCCTCAGCCCACAATGTGGATTCTGTTTCAGCCAATTTTAGCGTGTCCATAGGATCCATGTCCAAATTACTGAAAACCTTATTATTTCTACCTTTCCAAATGTACCAAAGTATCCATGCAAACTGATGATCTTCCATCTGCGGAAAAACTCTCCAGAATAGATGATCGATGTTTGTAAAGAGGGCGCTCGTTGGAAAAACATCTGGATTTGATGGTATTTTCGAAAGGGCCCAAACTTGAACAGCTGGAGGGCATTCAAAAAACACATGGTTTATAGATTCCTCGGGAGCTCCACATCGTACACAACCAATATCCCCTTGCATTCCTCTTGCATGTAAATTTTTCCGAACCGCTATGCACCCTGTCACCAATTGCCATAAGAAATGTTTTAGCTTTGGTGGACACCTTATTTTCCAGCAGTAAGCCTTCAAGACATCAACCGTTGGCCCAATCAGTAAAGGTGGCCTTTCTCTGTCAGGATAAATCCGTTCCACTTGATATCCTGATTTAACCGAATATTTACCATTTTTCGTAAAGTGCCATCCATCTTTATCCACCTGTTGAATCCTACTTAGTGGGATACTTTCTATTAGTTTTGCATCCTGAGGATCCACCAAAGTCCGAATTGCCCCTAAATTCCATGTTCGCGAGGTAGAGTCAATGAGAGACTCTACTGTAAGGTCCGGGTATAAATTGTGTTGATTTTTATTTGCTGGTCTCGGGCGAGTGGTTGGGAGCCATGGATCATTCCATACAGATATGGAAGACCCTGATCCCACCCTTTTGATTAGTCCTTTGCTAACCAGAGATCTAGCAGAAACAATACTCCGCCAGCCGTATGACGGGGCATATGAACGAATCGGTTCCAAGGGTGAAGCATTCCTAAAATACCGACCTTTGAAAACTCGAGAAAATAAGGTATTTGGCTTCTCTATCAGACGCCATAACTGTTTACCAAGCATTGCCGTGTTGAAATCAGTGATATCTTTAAAACCCAACCCTCCTTCTTCCTTATCAAGACATACCTTGTCCCATGATTTCCAGTGCATACCTCTCGTACTTCCCCCTGGACTCCACCAAAATTGTGATACCGCACTTGTCAGCTTTTTCACCGTTGCTTTAGGCAAACGATAACATGACATCGTATGATTTGGTAATGCCGTAACCACCGACTTAATAACCACTTCTTTCCCCCCTTTTGTGAAAAACTTGAAAGTCCACCCATTGACTCTATTATTTAAACGCTCTTGTACAAAACTGAAAACCTGGATCTTGGATCCGCCTAGATTTTCTGGTAAGCCAAGATATGATCCCATTCCTCCAAGATTCTGAATACCCAAGATATCCCTTAACTCCTGTCTAACAGATTCTTCAATCTTATATCCAAATTGGATAGAAGACTTATCAAAATTTATGAGTTGCCCTGAAACTGCCTCATATTCCTTTAGAATCCTAAGAATTGTTTGACACTCTTCTTTTTGGGCTCTACAAAAGAAAAGACTATCATCCGCAAAAAGCAGATGAGAAATCGATGGACAAGCCCGAGCTACCTTCATTCCTGTAATTTGTTGTTCTCTCTCCGCCTTTTTTATATTTGCAATTAAAGCCTCAGTGCAAAGAATAAATAAATAAGGTGATAATGGATCTCCTTGACGTAAGCCCCTATGTGGCACAATAAGGCCACGTGGTTGACCATTGATAAGAACCCTATATTGAACCGAAGAAATACATTCCATCATCAACTTAATCCAGTGAAGGTCAAACCCCATTTTTTCCAATAAAACCTCAATAAAACCCCATTCCACCCTATCATATGCTTTACTCATATCCGTTTTAATTGCCATATACTTTCCTTTACAAGCCTTGTTGGTTCTCAATCCGTGAAACATTTCCTGTGCAATAAGAATATTATCAGATATCAATCTTCCCGCCACAAATGCCGATTGAGTTTCGGAAATAAGTGAAGGAAGACAGCTTTTTAAGCGCTGACACAAGACTTTTGAGATGATTTTATATCCAACATTACAAAGACTGATTGGCCTCAATTCCGTCATCCGTGTAGGTCTCTCCGTTTTTGGTATCATACAAATATTGGTAATATTTAAACGTGCATCCAAAGTCCCCGAAACCAAGAAATGGTTAACCATTTCTACCAAATCATTCTTTATAAGATGCCAAGAATGTTGAAAAAAAAGTGCTGTCATGCCATCCGGCCCTGGTGCCTTTTCTGGATGCATCATAAACAAAGCCTCTTTAACCTCTTCCTCCGTCGCTAACCTCACCAGACGTTGATTCATCTGGGAAGTAATGCTCGGTGTAATCTCTGCCAAAAAACTGTCAAACTCCGCTGGGGAAGTAGTAGTAAATAAATCCTCAAAATAGTCCACGGCCACCTTCTCCACACCATTATCATCTGTAATCCAATTCCCATTAGCATCGTGTAATCCAACAATTCTATTGCGAACTCTCCGCTGCCTAGTTAAAGCATGATAAAATTTCGTATTAAGATCCCCAGATGAATACCACATGTTCCTGCTTTTTTGGTGCCAATAATCTTCTTCATCCTTATATGCTTCTTGTAACTTCCTCGACACTTCCAGAATATCCTCTTGTGACCTAGAGTTATCTGTTTGCACCTAGAAAAATTATTTAAAAGTAGTAATTTATGTTTTGCTAAACAAATATTGTATAATTTTATTCAAATTTGTTAGCAGACGTGTATCTTATATAATAAAGTTGGCTTGAGTCTCTCCTTAAGGTGTCCACATCAGCAGGAAGGGATGGGCATTTTCTTCCACGTGGCAACTTAAGAAATAACTCTTTTCTTTATGTTCGTTTGTGGCTTTGTACAAACCCGACCTTTCATATTTTCTCTCTCTAGCCGACTGCAAAATTAGATCGTCACCAGTTACAAATCAAAGACAACGCCCACTTCTTCCACTATCTTATCATTTACTCTCCTCTTCAAGTTAGTACTCGATTAATATTCTCATTTTTATATATCTTCTGCCTCTTCAAAATTTCTATAAGAGTAGTTGAGGGATTCGATTGTTGAGATCCTGAAGAATCCTGAAGAACCTAAAAGGATTTTTGTAACTACGACGGCACTAATCCGAAGGCAGAGAATTGTTTGGAGATGGAAGAAACATGGGGAAAAAGATCCAATTTTTATTTTTTTCTGTTACTAAACGCCAAGTTGTTTGGTGGTAGAGGAGGACATCTACTCTGCTTTGCTGTTTAGAATCAATCTGAATCTGAATCTCCTCACGTCTTCTAGCAGGTTTTTTTTTTGCCTCTTCAATTCTATTATAATCTTCAGTTTGGTCAATGCTTCGATAGATTTAACAGTTGAAGAAACCCTCCAATGAAGTTGTATGGACAGTTTTCTTTTTTATTACATAACCAAAGTTGCAAGCTTCTGTTTCTGTTTGTATATCTTGCAATTACCATCATTTTATTCATGTAGGCCTCTTAGGCTATACACTTAGATGATTTCTTCTCCTTTTGATTCCGAAGGCTTTAGGACTGAGAGCCTGAAGTTGTGATTGCACCAAATTTGCAGCTTTAGATGTTGTTATCTCCGTTCTTTAAATATTGTATGGCAATGTCATCGGAGATTTCATCAATATTTTTGGAAGTGTTGCTATTAATTTTGGCACAAACCTTCTCAAACTGAGACATAATAAGGTCTGCATTTGCCTCTCCTTCTGAGCCTTACTTTGTTGATTTTGTGAATTATCAAGGAGAGAGGTTAGCTTTCAGGATAATGGTGGAGGAGAGACACCATTGATGTGGCTTATAAAGTTTCAGACATGGAGACTTAATAGCATCTGTTGATGATATTAAAATGCCAAGAAAATAATAATAATAAAGGTATCAATCTTCCATTCCAATGTTTTAGTAATTACCTTCAGTGAAGGCTCAGTTTTCATTTACGCAGGATGATAAGAAGTGTAGAACCGGCCGTATGTGTGACATGCTTATCATAGCAACTTCGCGTTCCTTGCCAAATTCATCTTCTCTCTTAACAACCATTGTCGGCAATTGAGTGGCAAGGAGAGAGAAGACGTTAAGGTTGACGTCATACCTCAGCTAAAGTTCATAAATAAAATGAAACATAACTTTCTTATCTTTTTTTACTTCATGGTCAATGAGTACGAAGTCAGCTGGTAAGTTTGAATTTTTCACTTGCAACTTTTAAGATTTTCTGGAACTATTTCTTGATGTTCTTGGAACTACTTGCAGTGATGGTATGAAGGGCTACTTGACTCCGTGCTTAGGGGAGACTAACCCACCTATATTCAGGTCCCCAGCGAAGGGTATGGAAGACATCTTGAACAAAAAGTCATGTGAGATCACGGACCTAGATCAGAGGTTTATTCTAACTTTTAAAGGATCAGCTTGGCAACTTTCTCAGTCTCTCTCGCTCTCTTACTTCTACTACAATTAGCTGTGTTTCCTTTTCATCTTCCTCTCTTGAGATTCTCTCCATATGTATTCTGGTTACGTTTGCCATCTCTGACACCCATGCAACGCCGTATGCCGAGATTATGATTTGGCTTTCCAGGCGAAGAATATTTTCTTCTGGTGTTTGGTCTGAGAGTGAACACTATGGAGTCAATATCCGCAACTTCTTAAATGATTGCTTTGAAGACAGAATCAATACAACATCTAAAGGTTTCAATCGTTGCAGCATTTTTTTAATAGCGTATGGGAAATTTTTGCGGTTTCTAAGTCGATGAAAAGATCGTCCTGATGTTATGTTATACTTATGTTTATATTTAAATTTTGCTGACATTATATTAAACATATTACAGGACAAGTTCATAGGTCTATTGAACAATTACTTTATATTCACTTAAACAAAACTTTCTAGATAAATATTCTAATTTTATTCATATATATATACTTTCCAAATATCAAAAACATATATTGTTACCTTATATCCAACATAAAAAGTTAAATAAAATTTTATACTCAATAGTATGTTTCAGATATAATAAAATTTATCTGATTTATTACTAATATTACAAATAAAATAAAAATACATATTTAAATAATCTGTATGTAAAACTAATCATTCATCTGTTAAAATTCAGAAAAGCGTTTATGCACTTTTCTGGTATATCTAAACTGGCGAAATTGTAAAATTTTTTTTTTTTTTAACTCATAGTAGCATTCCATTAGATGGTAGTACGAGGACGAGGCGAGGCTCAGTCCAAACGGATAGGAGCACTGATTAGTTTCATAAAAACTTACTTATATCAGAAAGTTTAAATTCTAAAAAAACATTAAATTCTCATTGAAGAGGTTATGAGAACAAAAACAAAAAGGCTACAAAACTACAAATTCACTACTTATTGCATGTATCTATTTTACTACTTCCATAAAAAAAGAAGAATGATATTTCAAAAGAAGCATATAATAGAGTACTATTAAACAAGTTTTTTTTTGCTAACAACTACTATTAAACAAGTTGACTAAAAGCATAAGCAAAAACAAAATTGATAATCTAAAGAAAACAAATATATGAAGGGATGGGCATTATAATCTTATATAATAAAGTTGGCTTGAGTCTCTCCTTAAGGTGTCCACATCAGCAGGAAGGGATGGGCATTTTCTTCCACGTGGCAACTTAAGAAATAACTCTTTTCTTTATGTTCGTTTGTGGCTTTGTACAAACCCGACCTTTCATATTTTCTCTCTCTAGCCGACTGCAAAATTAGATCGTCACCAGTTACAAATCAAAGACAACGCCCACTTCTTCCACTATCTTATCATTTACTCTCCTCTTCAAGTTAGTACTCGATTAATATTCTCATTTTTATATATCTTCTGCCTCTTCAAAATTTCTATAAGAGTAGTTGAGGGATTCGATTGTTGAGATCCTGAAGAATCCTGAAGAACCTAAAAGGATTTTTGTAACTACGACGGCACTAATCCGAAGGCAGAGAATTGTTTGGAGATGGAAGAAACATGGGGAAAAAGATCCAATTTTTATTTTTTTCTGTTACTAAACGCCAAGTTGTTTGGTGGTAGAGGAGGACATCTACTCTGCTTTGCTGTTTAGAATCAATCTGAATCTGAATCTCCTCACGTCTTCTAGCAGGTTTTTTTTTTGCCTCTTCAATTCTATTATAATCTTCAGTTTGGTCAATGCTTCGATAGATTTAACAGTTGAAGAAACCCTCCAATGAAGTTGTATGGACAGTTTTCTTTTTTATTACATAACCAAAGTTGCAAGCTTCTGTTTCTGTTTGTATATCTTGCAATTACCATCATTTTATTCATGTAGGCCTCTTAGGCTATACACTTAGATGATTTCTTCTCCTTTTGATTCCGAAGGCTTTAGGACTGAGAGCCTGAAGTTGTGATTGCACCAAATTTGCAGCTTTAGATGTTGTTATCTCCGTTCTTTAAATATTGTATGGCAATGTCATCGGAGATTTCATCAATATTTTTGGAAGTGTTGCTATTAATTTTGGCACAAACCTTCTCAAACTGAGACATAATAAGGTCTGCATTTGCCTCTCCTTCTGAGCCTTACTTTGTTGATTTTGTGAATTATCAAGGAGAGAGGTTAGCTTTCAGGATAATGGTGGAGGAGAGACACCATTGATGTGGCTTATAAAGTTTCAGACATGGAGACTTAATAGCATCTGTTGATGATATTAAAATGCCAAGAAAATAATAATAATAAAGGTATCAATCTTCCATTCCAATGTTTTAGTAATTACCTTCAGTGAAGGCTCAGTTTTCATTTACGCAGGATGATAAGAAGTGTAGAACCGGCCGTATGTGTGACATGCTTATCATAGCAACTTCGCGTTCCTTGCCAAATTCATCTTCTCTCTTAACAACCATTGTCGGCAATTGAGTGGCAAGGAGAGAGAAGACGTTAAGGTTGACGTCATACCTCAGCTAAAGTTCATAAATAAAATGAAACATAACTTTCTTATCTTTTTTTACTTCATGGTCAATGAGTACGAAGTCAGCTGGTAAGTTTGAATTTTTCACTTGCAACTTTTAAGATTTTCTGGAACTATTTCTTGATGTTCTTGGAACTACTTGCAGTGATGGTATGAAGGGCTACTTGACTCCGTGCTTAGGGGAGACTAACCCACCTATATTCAGGTCCCCAGCGAAGGGTATGGAAGACATCTTGAACAAAAAGTCATGTGAGATCACGGACCTAGATCAGAGGTTTATTCTAACTTTTAAAGGATCAGCTTGGCAACTTTCTCAGTCTCTCTCGCTCTCTTACTTCTACTACAATTAGCTGTGTTTCCTTTTCATCTTCCTCTCTTGAGATTCTCTCCATATGTATTCTGGTTACGTTTGCCATCTCTGACACCCATGCAACGCCGTATGCCGAGATTATGATTTGGCTTTCCAGGCGAAGAATATTTTCTTCTGGTGTTTGGTCTGAGAGTGAACACTATGGAGTCAATATCCGCAACTTCTTAAATGATTGCTTTGAAGACAGAATCAATACAACATCTAAAGGTTTCAATCGTCGCAGCATTTTTTTAATAGCGTATGGGAAATTTTTGCGGTTTCTAAGTCGATGAAAAGATCGTCCTGATGTTATGTTATACTTATGTTTATATTTAAATTTTGCTGACATTATATTAAACATATTACAGGACAAGTTCATAGGTCTATTGAACAATTACTTTATATTCACTTAAACAAAACTTTCTAGATAAATACTCTAATTTTATTCATATATATATATACTTTCCAAATATCAAAAACATATATTGTTACCTTATATCCAACATAAAAAGTTAAATAAAATTTTATACTCAATAGTATGTTTCAGATATAATAAAATTTATCTGATTTATTACTAATATTACAAATAAAATAAAAATACATATTTAAATAATCTGTATGTAAAACTAATCATTCATCTGTTAAAATTCAGAAAAGCGTTTATGCACTTTTCTGGTATATCTAAACTGGCGAAATTGTAAAATTTTTTTTTTTTTTAACTCATAGTAGCATTCCATTAGATGGTAGTACGAGGACGAGGCGAGGCTCAGTCCAAACGGATAGGAGCACTGATTAGTTTCATAAAAACTTACTTATATCAGAAAGTTTAAATTCTAAAAAAACATTAAATTCTCATTGAAGAGGTTATGAGAACAAAAACAAAAAGGCTACAAAACTACAAATTCACTACTTATTGCATGTATCTATTTTACTACTTCCATAAAAAAAGAAGAATGATATTTCAAAAGAAGCATATAATAGAGTACTATTAAACAAGTTTTTTTTTGCTAACAACTACTATTAAACAAGTTGACTAAAAGCATAAGCAAAAACAAAATTGATAATCTAAAGAAAACAAATATATGAAGGGATGGGCATTATAATCTTATATAATAAAGTTGGCTTGAGTCTCTCCTTAAGGTGTCCACATCAGCAGGAAGGGATGGGCATTTTCTTCCACGTGGCAACTTAAGAAATAACTCTTTTCTTTATGTTCGTTTGTGGCTTTGTACAAACCCGACCTTTCATATTTTCTCTCTCTAGCCGACTGCAAAATTAGATCGTCACCAGTTACAAATCAAAGACAACGCCCACTTCTTCCACTATCTTATCATTTACTCTCCTCTTCAAGTTAGTACTCGATTAATATTCTCATTTTTATATATCTTCTGCCTCTTCAAAATTTCTATAAGAGTAGTTGAGGGATTCGATTGTTGAGATCCTGAAGAATCCTGAAGAACCTAAAAGGATTTTTGTAACTACGACGGCACTAATCCGAAGGCAGAGAATTGTTTGGAGATGGAAGAAACATGGGGAAAAAGATCCAATTTTTATTTTTTTCTGTTACTAAACGCCAAGTTGTTTGGTGGTAGAGGAGGACATCTACTCTGCTTTGCTGTTTAGAATCAATCTGAATCTGAATCTCCTCACGTCTTCTAGCAGGTTTTTTTTTTGCCTCTTCAATTCTATTATAATCTTCAGTTTGGTCAATGCTTCGATAGATTTAACAGTTGAAGAAACCCTCCAATGAAGTTGTATGGACAGTTTTCTTTTTTATTACATAACCAAAGTTGCAAGCTTCTGTTTCTGTTTGTATATCTTGCAATTACCATCATTTTATTCATGTAGGCCTCTTAGGCTATACACTTAGATGATTTCTTCTCCTTTTGATTCCGAAGGCTTTAGGACTGAGAGCCTGAAGTTGTGATTGCACCAAATTTGCAGCTTTAGATGTTGTTATCTCCGTTCTTTAAATATTGTATGGCAATGTCATCGGAGATTTCATCAATATTTTTGGAAGTGTTGCTATTAATTTTGGCACAAACCTTCTCAAACTGAGACATAATAAGGTCTGCATTTGCCTCTCCTTCTGAGCCTTACTTTGTTGATTTTGTGAATTATCAAGGAGAGAGGTTAGCTTTCAGGATAATGGTGGAGGAGAGACACCATTGATGTGGCTTATAAAGTTTCAGACATGGAGACTTAATAGCATCTGTTGATGATATTAAAATGCCAAGAAAATAATAATAATAAAGGTATCAATCTTCCATTCCAATGTTTTAGTAATTACCTTCAGTGAAGGCTCAGTTTTCATTTACGCAGGATGATAAGAAGTGTAGAACCGGCCGTATGTGTGACATGCTTATCATAGCAACTTCGCGTTCCTTGCCAAATTCATCTTCTCTCTTAACAACCATTGTCGGCAATTGAGTGGCAAGGAGAGAGAAGACGTTAAGGTTGACGTCATACCTCAGCTAAAGTTCATAAATAAAATGAAACATAACTTTCTTATCTTTTTTACTTCATGGTCAATGAGTACGAAGTCAGCTGGTAAGTTTGAATTTTTCACTTGCAACTTTTAAGATTTTCTGGAACTATTTCTTGATGTTCTTGGAACTACTTGCAGTGATGGTATGAAGGGCTACTTGACTCCGTGCTTAGGGGAGACTAACCCACCTATATTCAGGTCCCCAGCGAAGGGTATGGAAGACATCTTGAACAAAAAGTCATGTGAGATCACGGACCTAGATCAGAGGTTTATTCTAACTTTTAAAGGATCAGCTTGGCAACTTTCTCAGTCTCTCTCGCTCTCTTACTTCTACTACAATTAGCTGTGTTTCCTTTTCATCTTCCTCTCTTGAGATTCTCTCCATATGTATTCTGGTTACGTTTGCCATCTCTGACACCCATGCAACGCCGTATGCCGAGATTATGATTTGGCTTTCCAGGCGAAGAATATTTTCTTCTGGTGTTTGGTCTGAGAGTGAACACTATGGAGTCAATATCCGCAACTTCTTAAATGATTGCTTTGAAGACAGAATCAATACAACATCTAAAGGTTTCAATCGTCGCAGCATTTTTTAATAGCGTATGGGAAATTTTTGCGGTTTCTAAGTCGATGAAAAGATCGTCCTGATGTTATGTTATACTTATGTTTATATTTAAATTTTGCTGACATTATATTAAACATATTACAGGACAAGTTCATAGGTCTATTGAACAATTACTTTATATTCACTTAAACAAAACTTTCTAGATAAATATTCTAATTTTATTCATATATATATACTTTCCAAATATCAAAAACATATATTGTTACCTTATATCCAACATAAAAAGTTAAATAAAATTTTATACTCAATAGTATGATTCAGATATAATAAAATTTATCTGATTTATTACTAATATTACAAATAAAATAAAAATACATATTTAAATAATCTGTATGTAAAACTAATCATTCATCTGTTAAAATTCAGAAAAGCGTTTATGCACTTTTCTGATATATCTAAACTGGCGAAATTGTAAACTTTTTTTTTTTTAACTCATAGTAGCATTCCATTAGATGGTAGTACGAGGACGAGGCGAGGCTCAGTCCAAACGGATAGGAGCACTGATTAGTTTCATAAAAACTTACTTATAACAGAAAGTTTAAATTCTAAAAAAACATTAAATTCTCATTGAAGAGGTTATGAGAACAAAAACAAAAAGGCTACAAAACTACAAATTCACTACTTATTGCATGTATCTATTTTACTACTTCCATAAAAAAAGAAGAATGATATTTCAAAAGAAGCATATAATAGAGTACTATTAAACAAGTTTTTTTTTGCTAACAACTACTATTAAACAAGTTGACTAAAAGCATAAGCAAAAACAAAATTGATAATCTAAAGAAAACAAATATATGAAAAGATATACATTGTAAAATTAAACTAGAACATATCTTCAATTAAATCATCTCCACAATTGAGTTTTGAAATTTAGTTAATCGCAAATTGAGTTGGATGTCATCAAACAATATTAACAGAAAAAATAATAAAAAATAGACAAGATAAATCACGAAAATAATAATGATTTTTTTTGTTAAAGGGTTTGAAATAGTAATGATTCCTTATATATAATATAACCAAACATTTTAAATAAAATTAAGTATTAAACAAAATATATACAAATTTCTGGCGTGATCTTCTTATTTGTTCACAAAAATAATAATGATTTTTATATAATATATAACCAAACATTTTAAATAAAATGTATTAAACAAAAGATATACAAATTTCCGGCGCAGTCTTCTTATTTGTTCAGGTTTAATAAAGTAAGGATGAGATTAAATCTATAAGATTAAATTTTTGATTTTGATCATGTGCAGATAGTTTTGGGAGGTAGATGATGTGATTTTTCAGTTGAGAAAAGCAAGAATTTATAACCACCGCAAACGAAAAGAACACTGATGATTTGTATTAAACCCTTGCAGCAACGTCTCGTCCATTAGGTATATGGAAACCCATTCGCTTTTGCTTAAAGCATCGAACTTAAAGCTTGGATTTTGTGGTTATCCTTCTTAGCTTTCTTAAGGTGCACACAACAACGTAACTGCTTGACAGACTGTGCGAGAGCTGTTTTCGCTGGTATTGCAGCTGCAAAATCTGAAGCACTGAAGGTATAAAATCTAAGCTACAAACCATATCTTTAAGTTTTCTTTTATGTTCGTCGTATCAAGTCTTTAGTTAGAATTGCTGCTTTTGCCTTCTCCAGAAAGAAGTATTAGCAACATGTATTTTCGAAAACAATCCCTTGGCTGAGTTGATATTAACAAACAAGCTACACTATGCTTAAGCATCCCTTTGCTTAATTAACAGAGCTCCAATTTCATATTGTAAAAGCGTTATTGGTGAGCTAAATGCAATCAAAAACACGTTCAACAACGATGGCTCATATGGGATACATGGTATAATGGTATAAGACTATGAGAAAGAGGTTATGCAGAATCTTGGACTGTTAGAAATTATCAGTAGACACAAGCAAGAATCTTGCACAGAGCCAGCTGCTTCCACTGAGAGTGATGGTGCAAATCCTCTTCGATGGAGCAAGCACGAGCTGCGATAACAACAAACACTATTACTAAGAACGAAACAATAGTTTTTCTTTTTTTTTTCGGTTTTCATTTGGTTGTTAAAGCCAGCTTTGTAGTTTTTTGGTGGGGAGTGTTCTCTATAGGTCTGGTCCGCTGCAGAAGCAACATAAGCGGTGGCGTAGAACACATAAAAGCATGTCAGTTGTTTTTTTACAACTAAATTTATCCATCAACATTTTTTTTAAAACTCAATCAGTATGCACATTTTAATTTGATTAAAGCATCAAATAGTCTTGGACCGGTACTGGTTCTCTATCGAAATATTTCTACATGTTTTTGTGGAACTTCCGTGGAATTTGACATATTTTGTTTGTTAAAATTATAATATGAATTGTAAATTCATTTAATAAAAAAACATAGGAACTACGCGCCGGAATACCACTAGTAGATACATAATCGTTAATGGCTACAACATGGAATCAAGGACAACATAGACGACTAATAAGTGGACTTTTGGGTGTTTGTGTGGGAGTAATTATACATGATTTGCCTCTTGATTCCATGTTGTAGCCATTAACGATTATGTTGTCTCTTAAATGGATTGCCTCTCCTGTAGTGGTTAGCTTCAAATTCATCAAAAGAGTGCGACCTCTGGAACTCAATCGGAGGAACTCAGTTCAGCTTTGTTTCTACTAGGTAAGGAACCCGTGCGATATCGCACGGAACTCATTTTTACAGAAAAAAATATACCACATTTTATATAATTGTTTTAGAGATATACATGTATTACAAAATTATCGTGTGCACAGCTATATTTTTTATTGATAATATTAAAAATATATTTTATTTATATGTTAGTTGTAATAATGTATGAAAAATGTGAAAATTATTTGTTTTTTATCAAAAATCATAATATCGACTAAATTGAGTTTAGGTATTTTATGTCCTCTTCAGATCCTAAATACCCAATCCGGACCCGATATGGATCCAAAAATTATGAATATTTTATAAATATTTTAATTATAGATCCGGATCCGAGAGGAATCAACTTGAATCTGAACCAAAAATTTACAAGTACCTATTAAATCCAAATATCTAGGACCTAAAAGACCCGGACCAGAGAGAAACCGGCCCAAACCTGACCTGAATATCCGAAAGCCCATGCCTAGTAGTTTGCTTAAATTATTGAAAATTTTAAATGAACATAAATCAGATCTTGTGCATATGATAGATATTTATTTATTTGTAACCATCCAGTAAATATGTTTTTTTTAAAACTACACATTAGAAACATTCGATTAAATGTAAGATTAAGACTTTTCAATAATTTTAAATTGTTGTAAAATATTAAAATATTTTAAAATACCTGGACAATATAATATATAAATGAAATTTGTTTATAAAAATTGAAATAAATAGAACTGAAGTGATACAATAATTATGATGTATTTTGTATAAGAAGCTATTACAAAAAATATAATGTATAAGAAAAATAGTTGCTAAAAATGTATTAAGAAAAATATACAAGCTTTTATAACGTTATAAATATAAACTAGATATTAACCCGCACACTCGTGCGGATATATTTATATTTTTAAATTAATATTTAAAATATAAAATATGTTATAAAGATATATATCTAATATCAATTTTATGTATGTAATTTTTATTTTGAAAATTTATATTTGTTGAAATTTGTTTGATGATATTGTACAAATCATATATTAATGAAGTATTTTTGTTTATTTATTTAAAATGCAAGATCAATATTAATAGTTCAATTTTAAACATTATTTTTATATGAATTGATAAAAAAATTATTAGCTTCTTTGTTTAGAAATTTTTATTTTCGAAATATTTTTATGTGAATAAATTAAATTATTTTTGTTATATTTTAAAATATTATTTTATTTAATATTTTATATTTCAGTTTAATGTTTTTATTTTTACTAAACATATCAACATAAAATGTTACAACCAATAAAATATTATTTATTTTGTTTTATATAAAAATTTAATTTGATAATTTAAAAAGAATTGGACTATACTATTTAATTTTAAAATTAGTTACTGGAATATATAAAATATGGTCTATATTAAATATGAGAAACAGTCAAATGATGATTACCTAATGACAATATATTTATGTTTTTTTAGAAATGTTATTGTTTAGATATATTTATTTTTTGTTAGAAAAATATCATATATGAGTAATTGTAGGATGTTTAGTTAAATTTCTAATGAATGGTCTAACATAGACTTGTGTATGGTAGATAAAAAATAGGACTCTATTTTAATAGAGTAGATTATATTGAAAAATCACATCGTCCTGACTTTTTATGACCTTTTGGCATCTTAAATTATGACCTTTCACAAATAATCTATCTAGTAAATTTTTATTTTTAATCCAGAATTTAGCATGCAACTTTTCATGCGTACAGATAAATAAAATTCCATAAAATGTTTACCAAAAGGCGCGACTATGTTAGTGGTGACTTTTCACACTATTTCAGTGTTTGTTCATAATTCATTCACATGTGTTGAGTTTAAGTTACAAAACGAACGCAGCCGTCGATGTAAAAGATGCATGCACGAACATGTTCTTCTCTTTACATATTCTAAAATTTGATCAACATGTGTTCACTCATGAAAAGTTGAGAGTTTCTATCTGGAATTGGTTTGGAAAAGCACATAACTTTCTTTCATATGTGTTTACAATTTCTGGGTTTTTTTTTGTGACGGTTACTACAAGTTTTTAGTTACGCAAAGTCATCAGAAGAAAAGCTTCATAAAATTAAGATGGATTTTGTTAAGCCATGATGCTTAGAGCAATCCCAATAGGAAGCTCTCAACATAAAATTCTCAAAATACATATGTCTTTGGATTGTAAGTAACTTTACATAAACAATAAATTAAAAGAACAATGGTGAGGGGAGAGAAGAAAAATGGTGAGGGGAGAGATCAAGAGACTATATATAAATTAGTTAACCTACTATGAAAAGGTTTAATGGTAAATTTTTTGAGAAGATGCAACTTTTCTATTATGAAAGGGTTTATGGTTGAACTTCTAAAAATGCAATTCTTTATAAAATGAAGTTATAAAATATAATTCTTTAAAAATTTGTGTTCTTGTCTTCTCAGTTTTATGAAAAGACACAACTTTTACAATGAAAAGGCACAATTCTTAAAATTAGTAATTGCAAAAAAACAATTATTAAGATATTGTAATTATTTTTAATATCACATTCACCATACGGTGACAACAAAATTCCACATGTTACTTAAGCAAATGCATTTTAATATGCTTTCATAACATTTGGTTGGTGACTTTTGAGAACAAAAAGTGCAGTAGCCGTCAATAATCTAAAAATACAATTCTTTATAAACTGAGAAGATGCAACTTTTCTATTATGAAACAACACAATTTTTAGGTTAAAACTTTTTTTCCACCATTTTATTATTAGTTGATTAGTGAAAATTATATTTTGAGAAATGCATGGCATATACTATTTATAGATTTAAAAATCTATTTGAATAGTCACAACCCTTCAATTTGAATAGTCGTATTCTTCTAATTTAAAAGTAATTATTTTTAAAAGATACTTATAAATATAATCACAACTTTTCACTTTTTAAAAGATACTTATATGAATAGTCACAACTTTTAGACAATTTATAGAAAAGATACAACTTTCCAACATTGAACTCTTAGAAAAGACACAATCTTTTACATATTTTTATAAAAATACACAACCTTTCAACATAAGTGAATTCACGACCTTTGGAATTAATTGAGATTGCTATTATTAGTAGATATGCAAACATATCATCTATATCCATGAGAATCAATGTGATCTACAGAACATTTAAAAGTCAAAAAAAATATTACGTAATATATCTGAGACATAGTTTGTAACGTTCCTAGCTTGAGCAATTCATGCTTTATAAAAAGTTTAGCAATGAAAACCAAGAAAAATTAAAGAGAACGAACAACAAACTGTTCCAAAGGCATAAGACTGTTTAAAAGGTTACAAAGGCTACAAAGGCATAGGAGCTCTCACCTTTAAACCAAGTTGCTTAGGTCTAGTGGTATAGGAGCTCCAGCTGGAGTGCCCGTCCTTGGATTCGAGCCTTGGCCACTGCGGAATTTACATATGGGCTGCAGCATCCGAGACCGAAGACCGTTACACGGTGAGCCACATGGTGACGCCCTGGCAGCGTCCATGCTCACTTCGGTCTCTAGTCTAGACCATTTCGGTGGAGACATGATACTCGGTTAGCAAAAAAAAAAATTACAAAGGCATAAGACTTTCAATGTGATTCGGGAAAGCCTTGAAACAACCAGCATGAGTGGAACCTTGTACTTCGAAAAGCTTATTTAAAGGTGAGAGAAAGTCTTGAAACGACCACTTGTGTTTATCTGTTGCATCCTCCAAACTCCACAATCTTTTATCATTGTCTTCATCAATACAAGCTAATCTCCCCTCGTAAGATATCAGCAAATCCCAAGATATCAGCATATCCCAACGAATGCGTGTGGGTAGTTTTATCATATGGAATATTTCAGATCTCACATCAAAGCTCATTACAACCGTATCATACCCTGGACGATTACATGCTAGATAATATATCACCCCCTTGATGCATCGACCAGAAGCAAAATCTTGAACACTATGCACAGAGTTAGTTTCAACGGTCCTCCATGATTCTTGCCCTGATCCCAAGGTAAAAACTCGGCAGACGTAGCATGTTTTTTTTTTTTGGGAAGGCAAACTACTTTGTGTTTACCTTGGACTGAATCGTATCCTAAAAACACCTTCATGTGTTTGGAGCTCATTTTGGGTTTGGGTAAAACTAACAATTGTCCCATGGTAGGGTTCCAAACTAGGGGTTTCCGGGTGTCTACATCTTCAATGCAGATCAAGCCGTGCACAGAATCCATATGGGAGAAATAACAATGTCTTCCAGGAACTTTTGTAGGATAAGGATGAATAGGCTGTGAAGAAGAGTCAGACCTGATCGAATTCACAAACATATTGTGACCTTTTATTGAGCAGAGTAGAAGACTTGGCCGTGTAGTTCCAAACGACTTGATGAAGCATGGATCAGTGGTGATTGATAACCAAAGCTTTGACACGCAACGAAACCTCCCAACGGATTTGGCAGGCAACCGAAAGAGAATCTCTGAGGTTAGATCGCTGGGTAAAGAAGAACCTAATGTCGATTGTTTCTTCATCTTACGTGAAGAAGATTCTCAAAACCCTAATTTTTTCACGCTTGGTTGCTCTCGACCTTTTCCTTAATATTATGAATTTATGATATACACGTCCTATTAAAAGGTACATTAAGCGGAAAAGATAAAGAGTTAGCTTAAACTTAGTTTTGATTAATTCATTTTCTTTATTTCTATTTTCCATTTTTTGTATCCTTTTAATATTTACGCTACTAATTTTTTTTTTTTTTTTGGAACACCAACATTCATTACTCATAAAAAGTTAGGTAACAGAGTTTAAGGCCAAAGCCTGAGAAGTAGATAACATCTGTTTGGCTACCAAATCAGCCTCTCTATTCTTCTCCCTAGGAATCCAGTGAAAAGAAATAACATCAAACGACAGAGCTAAGCTCCTGATATCAGCAACCACACCATATATCTCCATGTTCATCGACATTGATGTCAGCGCTTTGATAAGTTGGGCGGAGTCTGATTCACATCTCAGCCTTGATATCCCTGCATCTTTGCATCGTTGGAGAGCTGCACGAACCGTCATGCCTTCTGCAACTAGCGAGGATCCAACAAAAGTGGAAAAGGAGGCTGCTGTTGACGTCATGCCCTCCATCTTAATCACCCATCCTAGCCCTGCATTTAGTGTGTCTGAGTTCCAAGCCGCATCCGTTTGGAGTAGAGCGATCCGTTCAGCATTTTCTTCAGGTCTTGGTAAGCTTCGCTTTGTTGTTGACTCCTTAACTTGATTGGTGGCCCATTCACGAGCTGCAACCATTGCTTTGGTTAGTGTTTCCTGTGGGGTTGCAGGTTTGTTGTTAAAGACCAAGTTGTTTCTTGCTATCCATAGGTGCCAGAAGATCCAAGGGGTGAGTTGGGGTGAAGGGATTCCCACCGGCGGTAAGGTGGTTATAGTGCAGGTATGACGCCACTCTTGTTCCAAATCTAACAATCCACTTGCCTCAACGCTTCTCATATAAGGAGCTAAACTCCAGACCTGTTGGGCATAAGAGCATTGAAAGAGAAGATGATAGCTAGATTCGGGTTCTCCACACCTTTTACACCGAGGGTCAACTGGTATGTTGCGAGCCGCCAGGTTAGTGCCTACTGAGAGTGCTCCCTTAAAAGTTTTCCAGAGAAACAGTTTTATCTTTGGGGCTGTTGCAATATTCCATACTTCTTTCTTCCACTCGAAGGCATTGTCGATTTGAATATAATCCGGTAGCAAGTTTCTGCTCTTTAAAGCTGCATAGTACCCTGTTTTTGTAGTATACTCACCAGTATCTGAGCACAGCCAGATGCGTCTATCAGGAGCCCCCGATGAACTAGGCTTGATGGTCAATATTTTAGCTTCCTCATTTGGGAAGAGATGTTGGATCTTTTGTCTATCCCACTCCATGCTCCCCGGAGAGAATAGTTCTGAGACAGTCCAGTCTATCGTTTCCTCTGTAGCTGGTCCTAATGGTCCCTCTTGCTGTCGCAAATTGAGCCAGGGATGAGACCAAACTTTGATCGATGAGCCATTTCCGACTGCCCATCCAATGTTTTGTGCTAGGAGGTCTCGGGCCAGTAAAATTCCCCGCCATCCATGGGAGGCAGAGCTCTTTGCCGTGCAGTTTAAGAAATCCTCATCTTTACAATATTTTCCAAGAAGTACCCGTCCAAGGAGGCTTTCCGGATTGTTGAGTATGCGCCAGCTTAGTTTCGCTAGGAAAGCGTCATTAAAGCTCTGAAAATCCCTCAGCCCTAGGCCTCCCTGTGTCTTTGGCAGCGACATAGTCGACCACGAGACCCATGCCATCTTTCTATTTCCCTCTCTATCATCCCACCAGAAGCGAGTTAGTGCCGACTGAATCCGTTTACAAAGAGACACTGGTAATTTGAAGCAAGTCATTGCATACGACGGGACTGGTGAGAGAACGCTGTTTAGCATGACTAGCTTTCCGGCGGCAGATAGAAACTTTGTAGACCATCCCTTAGCTTTTTGTGAAATCTTATCGACTATGGATGTGAAGAGGTCTCGTTTTCTTCTTCCAAAATGCTCCGGTAAACCGAGATACTTGCCAACTCCTCCTTCTTTCTCAATATTCATCTCCTTCTTGACTGCATTCTTCAAGCTCAGTGGAGTTTTTCGAGAGAAGGTAATAGATGATTTGTTGCGGTTGATTAGCTGGCCTGAGGCCTCCTCATATTTCTTGAGAATCATCATGAGGGTCTTGCAACAGTCCTTACTAGCTCTAATAAAGAACATTGTATCATCAGCGAATAGGAGATGGTTAACTTGGGGACTCCCCCTAGCAACTCTAATTCCAACCAAAGACCCATCTTCTTGTGCTCGTCTGCACAGACCCGAGAGTACCTCACTACACAAAATGAATATGTATGGTGAGAGAGGATCTCCTTGCCGGATTCCTCTACTCGGTTTCACACTTCCTCTAGGCGAGCCGTTAATGAGAAAGGAGTAAGTGACAGTAGAAACACATTGCATGATCAAGTTTATCCACTTTGGATGAAAGCCTAGGCGCTGCAACACAACCCGAATGAAATCCCATTCCAATCTATCATAAGCTTTGCTCATGTCGGTTTTAACCGCCATTGAACATCGCTGTTCCGCCTTGGACGTTTTAAGGAAGTGGAGGACTTCATGTGTGATAAGGACGTTGTCTGAGATCGCTCTTCCCGGGACAAAAGCAGATTGGTTTTCAGAGATGATCGACGAAAGGATAGGCTGCAGTCTCTTTGCTAATATCTTGGAGATGATTTTGTAGTAGACATTGCAAAGAGCAATGGGGCGATAATCAGCCACTGTTTGTGGGCTCAGGATTTTTGGGATTAGTCTGACGTGCGTCTCGTTTATTTTGGACGGCATTTCCTCAGACACAAAGAAAGCCTGGATCTCTGTGGCTATCTCTACTCCAATAGCCTGCCAGTTCGATTGGAAAAAAGACGCCGAGAATCCGTCTGGCCCCGGAGCCTTGTCAGCATGGATGGCAAATACTGCATCCCTTATCTCCATAGGAGTAGGAATTGAAATAAGAGTGTCGTTCTCTGCCTCTGAGATCATCGGATTTAGGGCTTGGGTAACAATCTCCTCTCTGTTACCTTCCGACGTGGTGTATAAGCTGTCAAAGTAAGATACAATGACCTTGGCAATCTCGTGTTCTTTATAGACAGATTTTCCTTCCATGTCTTCGATCACGGTAAAGGCATTGATCCGACGCCTATTTTTTGTGGCGGCATGGAAGAACCCGGTGTTCCTATCTCCCAATCGTAGCCATAGCAAGCGACTCCGTTGCTTCCAATATTCTTCTTCAGCTGCATACGCAGCTTTGAGTTCAGCCGTGACCTTGTGGATATGTGCTACGTCGTTTGCTGGGCTAGTTAAAGTCAACTCGAGTTCGGCTTTCTTCTCCTCTATCAGCCTCTTGCTATTTCGATGTTGGTTTCTGTTCCACTCGGAAATCACAGATCGCATAATGGCAATACGCTCGCGTACAGATTTATTGCGAGCTTCCTTCCAGGCTTTGCTTACTAGGTCTTTAACCTCTTCGTTATCCTTGAGTCTACGATCGTAACGAAACAGTCCTCTTCTCTTATGTCGCACATATTCAAAGCTAGATAGGAGTGGTTTGTGGTCAGAGCCCTCGTAGGCCAAGTAGTAGCTGCGAGCAGTGGGGAACATTTCATCCCAGGTTGTGTTGGCTGCTGCTCGATCCAGACGGCATCTCACAAAGTGATCGCCTCTTTGCCCTCTCCAAGATAAAGGATCCCCTGAGTGGTGAAGATCATAGAGGTCTCCCTCGGAAAAGAACGTGCGCATGTCCGAGAATGATCCCTCCGGTCTTATAGGTCCACCAACTTTCTCGGAGTTGTCGATTAAGTCATTGAAATCTCCTGAGATAAACCATGGTGCCTCCCGGGCATTTGTGTTATCGACCAAATAGTCCCAAAGTAATTTTCTATTTCGATGGTCAGCATCTCCATACACAAAGGAAGCATAGAATGTCTTTCCTTGAAATTCAATACAAGTATCCAAAAGATTAGCAGATGAGCTCAAAACTTGTAACTTAATCTTCTGGTTCCAGAATAATGCCAAGCCTCCAGCACCATGACCCACGGGGGAGACTAGAAAGTGATGATCATACATAAGCTGCTCTGTTTCCTTCAGGACAACTTCATCTTGGTTCTTTGTCTCGCTGAGGAAGAGGATGTCGGGAAAAGAAGTCCGCTTCAGTTCCCGTAAACGCCGGACTGTCAGGGGGTTCCCCAGCCCCTGACAGTTCCAGCTCACCACATTTAAGGAAGAGGAGGAGATGGATCCCGAAAATCCATCCTCTTCCTTGCGGTCTTGGGTATCATGTTGCACAGAGGAACATTATCTGAGCTAGTTGATTTCCTTGATCCCCCTTCCGACCCTCGAGAGCTGTTTGGTTTTTCCCGTTTACGTTTCTCTTCCTTTTCAAGTTGTGGGGCTTCAGTTGTAGTTATTTTGCGTCGGCAGAGCGGGGGTCTTGTCGTTAGCACTTTTCTTTTGCGGGCACTCACTCCAGCCACTAGTCGGGGGCTGGATTGAACCTGTTTTCGACCAGGTGGTCTACCAGGTTTCCTCTTCAGGACAGGGAGGTCCTCCAGGGAATTCTCAGGCGGCAATTCAATAGCTTGAGGGCCCAGTCGCTGTAGAGCTGGGATTCTTTCAGAACTAGCCAGTTCTTCGTCTTGGGTGTCATGGCTTGGTTGGAGTGTTTGAGCTGCAATCGTCGCTCTAACCATACGTGCTGCCGTTTCCTCCAATTGTCCCTTCTCTTCCGCTTGTCTCATTCTCTCTTTGCGTGCTGCGCTTTCTGTTGGGTCTGCGCATTTTGTGTACTGAAGCATTGCGTCCCGTACCTCTCCCAGCGCTTCCTCCATTGCCTCTGGAGGAACTTCGAGTGCGCCGAGTTTTATTGGGGAGGTTCCTGCTGGAGGGTTTCTCAGAGCTCGAGAGGAACTAGACTCCTCCCTGTACCTCTCACGTCTTTCCGTCGGGAATCCCCGATAATTATCGTGCAGATCTGCTCCTTCCACAGCCTTATGGTTGATAGGGTCGTATCTCCTAACCTCTCGATAACTTTGAGTTCGGGATGGTAAGGATTGATTTCCACTTCTCCTATAAGGATGGTGTCTTGCGGGATACATTTTGCCTTCTCTGTTCTCTCTCCCTCGTTCTCTAGAGGTTCTGTTGCTTGGGTTTGAGTAGTCATATCTTCTATCTCCATTATGACGCAGGTGCGCCGTGTTACCTCTCGCATGGGTGTCTTTAGAAGATATCTCATGATAAGAATCTCTGTTCTTTTGACCAGCTGGTCGAGAGGTATTCATAGCATGGTGATTGACTTCTCTGTTTACTTCCTGGTTTGTTCCATGGCTTGATCTAGATGCCATTTCTTCCTGAGCTGCCTTCAGGGCCCTTGCTTCATGCTTTGCTTCTAGGCATTCTTTAACCTCATGGTCCAGTCGGAGACATTTGGAGCAATGTTTCTCTAATCTTTCATAGACTAGGTTTGTGATGACCTCATCACCATTAGGGTACTCCACCACAGATTTAACAATCAGGGGTAGTAGTCCATTGACATGCACTCGCATTCTGGCTGATAAGTTCGTGATCTCCGCTTTCTCGAATAAGCCAATATCATTTCCGATACTTCTGATGGTACCTTCAGTCCATAGGTGCAGAGGTAACCCCTGAACTTTTATCCAAAACGGGATCAGGGATGGAAAAGAAGGGGAAATGGATGGTTCCCAGCGTTGTAGTATCACCATCCACCGGGCGTAATGATACGGTCGGTTTTCCAAGACCGAGAGTAGATCCGACTCGAGCTCGAATTGGAACTGGAAGAGCCCATTACCCAAATCTGCTCCCACCGGTTTAAACTCAGTTTTCCAATGCTCAGTAAAGAATGGAATCAGAGACCAAACTTTCTGTGTTGAACGGTTTGTAACACGTCCAATGAGTGTGAGCGAGTGTTTACGGATTAAATCCGCATTATCAGGTTCTTGAACCTTTACGCGAGCCGTCCGTAGAGGCTGGTGGTTCTCCATAGCGGGGCCTTTTGCTTTTTCCGCCGAGGAAAGGCGACGGTGAGCCATTTTCAACAACTCTGTTGAGAAGTAAAGCGGAAGTTAGGTATCAGAAGAGCTACTTTGTCTGAAAAGAGACCTTTTCAACGAGTAAATCTGCGTTTGAGGAAGGGTTTGAGCTCTTCTTCTTGTGGGCTTGGTGTGAAGGGAATCCCCTTAATATAACTTAACAGTAGAATCACGACAGCCCTCTGTCCATTGTTGAGACTCCGGGACTCTGAGGAGGTGAGCTCAGTTGGAAGCGATATGTCTCACGTATGAACTCCGACGTCGGAGCTAGGACCAGGCGGTGTCGGAACAGGCAGCACGGCGGTCCCTCCGACCCAGGTCGGGGGAAGAACCCGGGAATAATAGATCAGTACTTGGGAATATCCAGAGGTTACTTCCGGAAGTAGAAACAATTTGAAATTACAGGGGAATAGCAGAGGTTCTAGCCAATGGGAGAGCTTTGACCTGCGGATTTTACAGGTGGGGAAAGTCAAACCAAACTAGGTAAGGACCTTTCTCGGGAGTCGTGGCTGAGAGGAAAATGGTATTTTTTTGTTTGCTCCATATATGTAACTAGAATACGCTACTAATTTTTATTTGACAATATACACAACAATGTTTTTTTTGAATGATTCATTAGACTGGGTCTTGTTAAGTTAGATGGGTTTCCAACCTAAAACCAATTGGTACTAAGTGGAGTGGCCCATCTATCTTATATATTGCTTAGGATTCCTTCCAATATCCGATGTGGGACATTTATCCCTAATACGCCCTCTCGAGATGATGGCTCTTTGAGCGTCAATCTCGGAATGCTCGGGCAAGGATCGATGGGCCGACTTTGGGCTGGATCGATAATGGATCGGATTGGACTGTGTGGATCGGGCTCTGATACCATGTTAAGCTAGATGGACTTCCAACCTAAAACCAATTGGTACTAAGTGGAGTGGCCCATCTATCTTATATATTGCTTAGGACCCTTCTTGAACTTTCTCAATGTTGGCTCCATTATCACCAATCTTTCTTTTTACTCATGTTCTTCCTCCGTTTTTATCTGCTATAGTAAAACACCTAACTTCTCTTCTTTAGCATTTCACTTCAGATGTTGTTTTCTCGATATTCACATTGACTTGTTCGAAAAGGAACTGCAGTTTGCAATATTTGAATGGGACTTATCCTGTACTGAGATCTCCCTGGTTGCAACTAAATTGTATGTTTCCTCCTTCAGCTTGTATGTTCCCATATGATCATCCAATTCATTCAAAAAATAATCAAGGAGCAACGCTGAAGCAAAAGATGAAATTAGCACCAATCTATATCCACCAGAGGTCTCTTACGAACCTATTGCAAAGAGACCACTTGAGACCATTGCATCAGTTGCAAAGAAACTCAGATTATTATTGCGCCATTTCTCACTTATTAGTTAGTGAAGTATACAAGATTAGTTTCAATACAATAACCCATACAAATTAACTTACTACGTATAATGCTTGCTAGTTACTAATTGCACGCAGCGTTTTTTTCACTGTATACCGTTGATGAAGTTGAGAGGGAATCTAGCTGGTATTGCATTACATGTATCGGAGAGATACCTATAGTATCTAACTCATTGGTGGTATATGTATATATCATTAGCTATCTCTCCAGATAGGATACTCAACAGCTTTGAGAACATGTTCCCATCCGTTATTAACCATTCATTTTCATAAAAATTGTTCATGTATGTATCTTGTTTACATTCATGATTCATGAATTAGGATTTAGAATAAGATATGGCCTCACAAATCAAACAGAGGTCCAGTCCCAAGTAACCAACTAACCGGGCCAGATTCGAGAGGAAGAACTTTAGAATTGTGATGCTCTTATGATTTTTTAATAGCTTTTTCTAACTATCTTTTTATATCTTGAATTGATTTGTAAGACTCCATTGGCTTATCCTATAAATGTGCATTACCAGATTCGATTAAATGTATATGACAAAAAGCTCAGAAGAAGTAAAGAGAAGTGCCGCCCTGCAAGCATGTCCCAAAAGTTTTTTTTTTTAGATTAGACGCACTGAAGATTTTGATATTTTCTTGTGATTGAAAAAACTTTTACTGTTTACCATGTTGCATATGCATACTGAAAGCATGAGTATCTTGAGATTTGAGAGAATGCTTTAGTAATACAGGAGCTTATTTTTTGTTCTTAAAAAGACTAAGGAAAAAGGGCTAAAAAGAAGTAACAGAGAACATCCACCATTTAAGAGCTCCTAGAATCACATTCTCCATTTTCTCTATCATGTGATCCTCACCTTCGACCTGGATTTCAAAATTGTTCACAGACACTAAATAACTTATAATCACAATGTAAAGATCCTGTTATTTAGCTCTTCGGTTACTGGAAGATCATTTTAGTTTTTTTGCAAACAAAGAGACCACAAGAAAGAGAGATAAGCATAAGAAAACTCTATAAAGCATAGCTTTTACTTGCAAACTGAAACCAAAAGGAAGTAACAGCAAGTAAAAGCTGTTTGAATTTCGGATATTCATTATAGAAAAAAGGCAGTAACACAAAGTTAACTTGTTCAGCTCATCCTCAGCTTTCTTCTACGTCATCTTTTAAACCAAATCATGTCTCCAACTACTTACTACTTCTGTACACCCCAAAAAGATCGTCCATGTACTTTGCGGTTATGGTTTTTCTCTGTGTTTAAGTCATGTATGTTCATGAATCACCTTGCTTTTTGGGCGATAACGGTTAGTACATTCACCTTATCAAGAGTAACCGGTGACGGTTCTGCGTTCATGGAGCTAAGCGTTACTCTCACTTTCGTCATGAGCATGGAGAAGACAATTAAAACTGTGGTTATCTGAATGCAGAAGATACTACACAGTGCATTAACAAAACATAATAACTCCTCTTTCCATAGTAACATGTGCTAGTTGCCTAAGTGTTTGAGTATAAGAGAGTGGAGCTTGACGGTGGTGAGTAAGAGCACGGTAGGGGCAGCTAGGTGTGATTTCAACTTTTTTCCCTGAACGGTGCAGCCGCCTTGTCCCAGTGGGCCTCTACAGATCACGCAGTTGGATGCAAGCTTGTTTGCAGTGGCCCTGTGGTGAATGTTCACCTTCGGGACCAATGTTTTTGCAGAAGAGCAAACATGAAGAGTATACCGCAGTTTTGGCAGAAGAACAAACATGAAGGAGATGCCACAACAAAATTGATTTGATGAAGCAAGGTCCAAAAGAGTACTGAGTGTGTCAATTCAAGTGTGTCAATTCAAGTACACGGACCTGCAGGAGATGAGAGAACCCAATGAATTAATTTGTAGGAAACATAGAAAATGTTTCTCTTCTTGAAGAATGGGGCCATCCGAAAAAAATCTTTGCAAGCTTAATTTTTATTTTTTATATAATATTTTCAGCTATATTTAAAAACTTTGGGAAACAAATAAAAATAATCTAAAAGTAGTAATTTATGTTTTGCAAAACTAATCTTGTATAATTTTATTCAATACTAGGTTGGTTTGAGCGGAGATTTTGATTTTTTTTAAGTGTTTGAATTTATATTTTTTTAGCTTCTTGGTTATATATTTTTGTGCGTCAAAATCATTACTGTTGACTGTACTATAGTTGTGATCCTTTGAATGAGATTTATTTTTGTTTAGGCAGAATATCTGCTTTATTTTGTTTATTTTCTTTGTCATTTATTATCATGTATGTTCTTATGTATATTCTTTGTCGGGTTGTGCATTGCAATGCTCGTCCAAACTTTGCAGATTGTTGTGATTGGATTATGCTATATCAAAAAAAAAACTGAATTCATACTTTTTATTGTAACTTTTCACAATTATTAAGACACGATAAACTTATATGCCATGCGTAAATCATCAAAACAAAATTTTTTTATTAGTTTAATAGCTTGAGCTGGCTATTTGGTTAGGAAAGCTTAGACTTCTCTGACAATTAGCTAAAGTGTCTGAGGGTAGCACATCCTACCATGTTAGATATTCTTTGGTGAGAGAGACTTCGTCATAAGAAAAGAACCGTGATGATGGTGTGGAGCTAAGCGCCACTCTCCCTGACGTCATGACCATGGAGAAGACAGTCAAAAGTGTAGTTATCTGAATACAGAAGATTGTACTACACAGTGCATCAACAAAACATACTAACTAAGCTAAGCCAGCGTGTGAACCGAACCACTTTCCATATTAACATGTGCTAGTTGCCCAAGTGTTTGGGGGAAATTAACCTGGTGAGTATAAGAGAGTGCGTTCACCTCCAATGATTTTGGGCTTGACAGTGGTGAGTAAGAGCACGGTAGAGGCAGCTAGGTGTGATTTCAATTTTCTTCCCTGAACGCTGCAGCCGCCTTGTGGGCCTCTACAGAGCACACAGTTGGATGTAAGTTTGTTAGAACACGTTTAAAGCTTGATGTCGTTCTGAAATAGGAAATCTCACTCTTTAGGCTGTTGCATGTGTATAGAATAGATACATAATCGTTAATGGCTACAACATGAAATCAAGGACAACATAGACGACTAATTTGTGTGTGGGAGTTACCATATAGGAGGTGCGCAATTCTCTTAGTCACTTCATTTGTTGTTTTCTCGATATTCACATTGACTTGTCGAAAAGGAACTGCTGTTTGCATATCTGAATGGGACTTATCATGTTATGAGATCTCCCTGGTTGCTACCAAGTCGTCTGTTTCCTCCTTCAGCTTGTATGTTCCGATATGATCAGCCAATTCATTCAAAAAATAATCAAGGAGCAACGCTGAAGCAAAAGATGAAATTAGTACCAATCTATATCCACCAGAGGTCTCTTACGAACCTAAATGAGAGATAGTCTTCAAATTGTTAGTAGATAGATTAAAAAGCTCAACCTGTTTTTTCACTTGCCTTGCCATAATAATTGGTGAAAATTGTGTATATAAGCCCTCTGCTGTGAACATAATCTGATAAAGCTTTGATCATCGCAGCAGATTTCCCTGTCAAATATATATCAAAAACACATCTCAGTTTGGTTCTTAAATTGTGAAAACATCTTAGTAAAAACAAACAAAATATTTCTTGTTTTGGTGTCTCTATAACCTGAGAATCTGTCTTATGTACACCCAACAATCATCTATAAACACAGAGAAAACAGTACACAAGTATTAGAAAACAGAGAGAGAAGTAAAACAAAGTAAGAAACACCAAAAGGGTTTTATTTGTTTTACTTATGTTGAGATACTTGTAACCTATTGCAGAGAAACCAATCGTATTAGTTGCAGAGAAACTCAGATTATTATTGCGCCATTTCTCACTTATTAGTTCGTGACTTATATTACAAGCTTAGTTACAATACAATAACTCATACAAACGTACTACGTATAACGCTTATCGACCTTAGTTATACAAGCTTAGTTACAATAACTTTCCAAAAAGGCTTTAGAATACTCATTTTATAAAGTTCACCATGTTCAAGAAAAAAAACCCGGCTGGGAAACAAACAACCATTATCGACCTTATATTTTACCAACCAATTAATAAGCGAAAAAAATATGTAAGTGAACAAATTTCATATCACATTGTCATAGTTTGATAGTAAGCCGCTTTGTTTCTATATGCAAACATATCATCTATCCATGAGAATCATGTGATCTACAGATCCTTTGAAAGTCAAAACATAGTTTGTAATGTTCCTAGCTTGAGCAATTCATGCTTTATAAAAAGTCTTGCAATGAAATCCAAGCAAAAATAGAGCAAAAAACAAATTGTTCCAAAGACGTAAGACTCTATTTTAAAGGTTACAAAGGCATAAGACTTTCAGTGTGATTCGTGAAAGCCCTAGTGTGTCCAAATTCGTCGTCTGAGATTCCTTCAAATTCGAGTCCTTCAAATTCGAGTCTTCTCCAACTGTTTCCCACCGGATCGTACAATTCAATATAAGGTGATTTGTTGAACGGTACATAAATAAACTCACCAGCATGAGTGGAACCTTGTAGTTCAAACATCTTGTATAAAGGTGAGAGAAAGTCTTGAAACGACCACTTGTGTTTATCTGTTACATCCTCCAAACTCCACAATCTTTTATCATTATTTGCATCAATACAAGCTAATCTCCCCTTGTAAGTTATCAGCGAATCCCAATGAATACTTGAGGGTAGTTCTATCATATGGAATATTTCAGATCTCACATCAAAGCTCATAACAACCGCATCAGACCCTTGACTTTTAAAAGCTAGATAATATATCACCCCCTTGATGCATCTACCAGAAGCAACGGCAACACTATGCTCAATGTTAGTTCTGACGGTCCTCCATGATTCTTGCCCTGATCCCAAGGTAAAAACTCGGCAGACGTAGCATATTTTTTTTTGGGGAAAACAGGCTACTTTGTGTTTACCTTCGACTGGATCATATCCTAAAAACACGTTCATATGTCTGGAGCTCAATTTGGGTTTAGGTAAAACTAATAATTGGCCCATGGTAGGGTTCCAAACTAGGGGCTTCAGGGAGTCTACATCTACAATACAGATCAAACCTTGCACGGAATCCATATGGGGGAAGTAACAATGTTCTCCTAGAACTTTCATAGGATAAGGATAAATAGGCTGAGAAGAAGAGTATGACCTGATAGAAGGAGTAACAAACATATTGTGACCTTGTATTGAACAGAGTAGAAGACTTGGTCGTGTAGTTCCAAACGACTTGATGAAACATGGATCGGTGGTGATTGATAACCAAAGCTTCGACACACAACGAAATTTCCCAACAGATTTGGCAGGCAATCTTAAGAGAATCTCTGAGGTTAGATCCCTGGGTAAAAAAAAATCTAATGTCGATAGTTGCTCCATCTTACGCGAAGACTCAAAACCCTAAGTTGCTGTCTGACCTTTTTTTTCTTTCTTTTTACTAATATTATAATTAGAACTAGATTTTGATCCGCGCGTCCGCGCGGGTTTTTATTTTTTAAATATATTTTTTAACTATGTAAAGATATTTTTAGAAGTATAATTTATTTACATGTTTTTAGGTTGTTACAATCTTTGACGGACATAGGATAGTCCGACTCCTTCCCATTCTAGAAATTTATAATATCTTAATTGTACTAAAGCCCTAAAACACACAATATCCGAAAAAACGGATCGTATTGTAATGGGTACTCTGATGTATTTGTCGATCTGATTTTGTAAGCAAAATATATTTTTTTTGGCACAAATGAAACATTATTATTAGATTATTCTTATTACTTTTTATAACTTGTGTAGTTTGTTTTCAAAATTGTATAACTTGTGCAATTTTTTGTTTTAGATGAATTTGGACTAATAATATATGTACCACTTGTTTTGTTATGATTTTTTTTCTAAATTTTAAAACATATTGAAAATTTTAATTCAAAAAAAAATTATATGAAATGTTATTAATAATAAATTTGTTTTCTGATAATTATATTCTCTAACTATTTATATGGGACTAAACTAATTAAGATAATAAAATATAGAAAATAGTGTTTTTTTGATATTTAAAATTTCAGTTACGGAGTTTTAATTTTTTTCCAAAAAAACAACAACCATAGTATGCTATATAAAATATAGTATTCATTAACTTTCTTTTTATAAAAAATGTAAATGTCAATTATTTACAAAATTGGGCCATACACATAAACTTCCTAAATTATTTACACATTACAGTAAATCTGGCCCATATAAAAATTGTAATCAATGTCCATTAGCCCAACTAATTATTCCGGGAAAGGGTTTGTTATCTAACATGCTAATAAAAAACTAAAACAATTTCTTTTTTTGCTTCTTTTTTTCTCGATCTGTCGTTGCCTCTCTCTCTCTTTCTTAACTCTTTGTCTTCTTCGTGTTCTTCAATCCTTCAAACACCTAACCCAAATACAGAATCTGAACTACTTTGATTTCATGTTCACTCTCAATCCGGATTAAATACAATCGATCTATTGTATTACAGGTTAGACTTTTAAAATTTGTTTGCTCTAATTTCATTGCAAGGGTTTGCCAGATTTTATATTGTTAAATACAATCGATCTATTATATTATGGGTTTCGTGGTTTTTAATCTGTTTGATCTATTGTATTTGGAATGAGGTCTCCGACAAAACATCAAAAGGTTTTAGATTGGTAAATTAGTTTCTTTTTAAAATTGTTTGTTTTCTGTAGAACAGTCTTCGTTTCTATGGTCGGATGGTTACAATTTAGAATTATAATGGAACTGTTACGAAAGCTTTAACATGAAAACTTTTACAGGTTGATGCAACATATAAAATGGAGCTTTCTTTGAAACATCATCTCCACCATGTTTCATCTCCGCCATGTAACTGATTCAGACAATAAGCAGATAAGTATAAATTTTTTATGTTTGTTTGTTCTGTAAAACCTCATTTATTATCCTTCTTTCTCAATTCATTGTGTTTGTTTGTTCTGTAAAATGTTTGAGAATAATTTATATGTTTTATTTGATTTATGAGGAAAACGAAGATTCAATCCTTAATTCTAACAATTCCCTATACGCATTTGTCGTAAAGAACTAAGACAAGACTCGAGATGACCAATTCCATATACGCATTTGTCGACCAACTGGAACAAAACAATGGTTAGTAAATTCTACTTTTTAATTTTTGATATTACGTGAATGAATTATCTATTGGTTTATTAGTTTCATTGTATTGATTTAAATTATTTGAAACGGGTTTGGGTATCTATTGAAAAAAGTACATATAAGATGTGGAGTGTATACCTCTGTATTCGCTGATTTTTGCAAACCTTATCAAGCATATAATACTTTTATCATTAGTTTCTTCCACCGATTCAAATTTCTCAGCATATTTTCCCAATAAGCAACATGCCACTTCATGACCACTGAGAGAGATACCAAAATTTATTGAAACTTAGGATACAAAATGTTAAAATAATTATTAAAAGCTATTACTAAAACTACCTTGTATCACGCAAACGGAAAAGAACTCTCATTTCCCTTAGCTTGGACCATAGCTACTGGTCCAAGATCAGTAACATGTCCCATGATATTTGTTTCAATAACATCCTTTTAAGTAAACATAGTAGAATATGAGTAACTATTAGATGAGAATCGATATACATATGTATATATATTCTGTCAAAGAAAAATGTATCTTACAGTTTGGTCAACCAGGACGCAGTCAAGAGTATCTCTTCCATAGCTGGTGGTTTGTTTCCAGGAATGAAGCAGTTTCAGAGTGAGACGACATTCATCTAGGAACAGTTTGAGATTCTTAATAAGACATATTTTTCTTTCGTTTGACATGTTTGCTGTGAGACATTGATGCTAAAGTCTTTGAATGTAGTCTCAGTATATATAGATGGGTGATGAAATATAGGTTAAGCTGTATTTATGGCGAGGATATATGTATCACCGATATTTTTTCCTTTCTGTTTTTGACGAAATCATATATATTGTAATATATATGTTATTCAAACTTAGATACTATTGATTTTGTTCACGCGTAATGTTCGTTCAAATTATGGAAGTTCTATTTAATTGGTTAATATTTTTTAGAATATATTGCTATTCAATCATAGATATTTCCTAAATATCTTCATCATAAATAGTTAGGGTATATACTATTTTGTTCCTATTGATGTTTTTACGTGGGGAGAAAGTATTCATCGATCAGTTACAGTGAATAAGATCTTATAAGATAAGAATGAGATATTTAAGGTAACAATTTTTTTTTTCAAAATTCAAATCGATGGGTTATAGTAAACATGGATTTCGATGGGCTTTAGAAAAACCTGCAGACACAACAATTTAAACAAACCCTGTTTCCAAACAGATTTAATTTTTAAATTACTAATCAAGTTTCCAAACAATCTTATTTTGTACTTCAGTTTTAATAAGATAGATTTGTACTTCAGTTTTAATAAGATAGATATATATAAAGGATTATACACGTGGCAACACACATCTCCTCTACCGAACCGGTAAAATGCGATCTCTGATCTGTTAAACCGAACTAACCAATAAAATCGAATCACCACCGACGACGAGAAAAGGAAGAAGACGCGACGACTGAGTGAGTGAGCGGCGTCCCGATGAGAACTCCGGCTCTCCTCCTCCTCCTCTTGGCCTTCGTATCCATCATTCCTCCGTCAAGCTGCCATGGCGAATGGGATATCCTCACGGAGCAAAACTTCTCTTCTCAGATCCGTCTCCACCCTCACATCCTCCTCTTCGTCACCGCTCCATGTACCTTTTCCCTCCCTCCCTCTCTCTCTCTGTTTCTCGCGTTACCTTTGCATAGTTTCCGTATAAATGTACTCAGATGAGTCTGCTCGAACAAATATCTCGTCAAATCATTTATTCCCACTGATTCAAAACTCTGAGGCGTGATGCATTAGCAAGATGTGGTTAATATCATTTGGCTCTAAATTGATTTGTATTGATTCATTTAGCCTCAATCCGTAATTGGAAGCCTCATAAATCTCAGAACATCCATGTGGAGTTGCTTTCACTATCTCCTTTGTTTTCTGATTGGTTTCATTGCTGATCTTGTAGGGTGTGGCGAGTCAAGATCTCTCAAGAATGAAATAACTCAGCTGGTTCATACTAGTGACGAGTATGGCTCGTTGAAGTTGATGGTTGTTTACAGAAACTCAGAGAAGGTGTTAGCACAAGCCATTGGTGCTACCAACGAGATTACGATTTTGTACTATCACCATAGTGTTCCTTATAACTATCGTGGGAAACTCCGAGCCTTAAATATATTGTCGTCTCTTCGTCCTTATTTGGCATCTCCTCCTGAAGAACTCCCTCTCAAGCATTTGAAGTCTCCAGAGAGTTTGAAGGATTTTCTTGAATCATCTGACAAGGCTTTGATTCTGTTCGAGTTTTGCGGATGGACTAGTACACTTCTCTCTGAGTTGAAGAGGAATGTCACTGAAGATAACCTTTGGCATGGTGAGTTTACTATTGATCTTTTATGTTTACTATATGATTTGATTTGTAAAGAGTTTTTTCTTGAACTCCTGATACATTTAGTTTAGTACTTTGTTAAGGTGAGTGAACTCTGGCGAGTATTAGTTCGTTAGAGTTTAGAGTATAAATTTCCATCTAACATCTCTAAGCAAAATGTCATTTATTTTTTCAGGCTATTAATCTTACCGTGAGATTAGTCTTATTCTGGTATAAGGCTTAGAATCCATCAAATTATTTTACTTTGCTGTCACTAGATTACTTTCTCCCAGTAGTGCATCAATTATCTCCTGATATTTATTTGGTTACCCTCTTTAATCTTCAAGAATCAGGATACTATATGATAGCAGTAATGGCATATGATCTTTAGTAATTTTTATCAGAAGCTGGGATGTTTGGCTGATTCCAACTTTGCAGGAAACTTCTCCAAAAAAGTTGAAACTGACCGAGTGCTGAAGTTAAGAGGAAAAAATAACCAGAAGGTGGCTGGTAGATTCTCACTTTTATGTCTAGACCTTGTTGATTGTTGATACGTTTACTGTTTGTGTATTGCCTCCATAATGTGCAATTTTCTTCGTGCCCTAGTAGCAGACCATACAAAATGGAAATTGATGTGTAGACTCCAAAGCGGATTTGGTAGAGTTCCTTGGCTTGAGGATTTTAGCTATGTCAATGATACTGCTGCTTTGCAGGAGAATGACAGAGCGAACGGGGGTTCTGGACAGACATGTAACCATGAACAGTTCAAGCAATTCAGTTCATTCCTCTCAAAATTGATTGCCGCCGCAAAAGAGTTTTCCCTGCCTCCTGAAAGGCAAAAATTTGGTCTGATCACAGAAAAATCGCTGGCTTCACCATTTATTGTTGGAGCATCTGATTCGTGGGCAGCAGTCCTTCAGCTGGCAGGATGTCCACATTGTTCAAATATTCTCAAGGCCGGAGATGACATTCAGAGACTCTTAAAGATGGAAAATCCCATCGTCTCAGAGGTATGATTCTTTTTTATGTCCATATGTTTTAGTTAATTTTGCATATTCAGGTATTATTCCACTTGTTGGGGAGAACTACCTGGACCAAAAAGAGTGTGTAACTTGCTAAGTGGGATCGTGTGCTTTGTTTGCTGTATTTATTGGTAGAAACCACTCCGTAACTTAAACTACTTGAAATCTAACAACATAAAGGACAAAGTTGGGTTTTTCAATTTTCATTTCAGAAGAGATGTTGCAAGAAAAATAGAAAAATCATGAAGTGACATATATAATTCGAGATTTCGCTTCCATATATAAATCTAAATCTGGTTTTGGGTAAAAGTTTCTGTTTGTTATTTTTTCTGTCATTGTGTTGTGTGATTAGAACTGGGTTTTATATGGATCTCCCTACTGTCAGTATATCTATAACAGAAGAGAAGAGGGGAATTTTTCATGAATGCAAGATCTCTATGTTGTTTGAGTCGATACAATTTGAAATCGTAGTTGCATTTCTGCTCGTTTCATCGATTTATTAATTAATTACTATATTTCCAGTCCATTTATTACTAAGATTAATAATTCTGACCATTTAATACTGTCCATTGTGCATTACTTACATCAATCTTGTTTTCTCATGTAGCTGGAGGATAACCGGCAGGACCACGAGTCATCTTTGCCTGCAAATAAACCGTCGGTTATTCTTTTTGTGGATAGATCAAGTGGCTCCTTGGAAACTAGAAGGAAGAGTATGAAAGCACTTTGTACTTTCAGGGAGGTAGCTGCACAACATAAAGCGTCTGACATAATAAACTGGGGGAATGATATTAAGTCTCAGAACTCCGTTAGCCAGGCTGATGAAGAATCGGGATCCGTGTCTCTTCAGAAAACTGCCCGAAGTTTTAAGACGATCAAGTTAGAGAATAGGGTCTCTTTTGTGATTATGGATGGGGATAAAAATGTGGCCCTTGATACCATAGCTTCAGGAATGGAAGGCAGTTCCCTGCAGGAGCTACTGACAAACCTTGTTCACAGAAGAAAAGAAAAAAAGTTATGCTCGATTGCTAAGGATGTTGGCTTCCGTCTATTATCTGATGATGTGCACATAAAAATACTGGATGCTTTACCATCACAAGCAGAAGTTATACCTGGTCAAGACACGTCTTCAGCAGAAGGTTCCAGTGAAAGTTCTCTTGAGCCTAGAGAAGGAGATGTGCAGAACAAGGTCGGTATGAGTTCGAAAGAAAAGGACAAAATGAAACCTCCTGAAAGTGAATCATCCTCCCAAGATGATAAAGAGCAGGTTTCTACAAACAGAAGTAAACAATTAGTAATGGATAAGGCTGGGGTTTATAAAACAAAAAATGTTGAAGAAGAGATCAAGGTATTGTTGAACTCGGAATCGAAGGAAGATCTGGTGCATAGTTTCACGGGTTTATTTTTCTTCTCTGACGCAAACTATAAGTTGCTTAGGGGTCTAACTGGTGATGTAAAGATTCCATCAGCAGTAATAATTGATCCTGCTTTACAACAGCACTACGTCCTTCAAGATGAGGTAGCATTCAGCTATTCGTCGCTGGTCGACTCTCTTCATGGATATCTCAATGGAAGTCTATCACCTTATACACGGTCTGAAACCACTATTCACAAGCCTAAGGAAGCTACAGTTCCACCGTTTGTTAATCTGGATTTTCACGAGGCGGATTCTATTCCGCGTATCACAGTCAATAGGTTCTCCCATATGGTTCAGGCATGGAATCAATCCAGTGGAGAGAAGGCTCCGTGTCCTTTGTGCGAGGACGTTTTGGTCCTTTTTGGCAATAGCTGGTGTGGCTTTTGTCAGAGGATGGAGCTAGCTGTGCGTGAAGTATACCGATCACTAAAGGATTGTAAAGCGATTTTACAGAGAGAATCCAAGAACAAACATAAATCAGGTAATTGAGTCTTTATAATTATGTGACTTAGAATGACTAATAATTACGGAAAGTGAAATGGACATGTATTCCAATTTTATTCATGGTCTTCTTCTGTTCTGAAGCAGAGACACCAACTAATGGCGAGAATCTAAAGTCTCCATTGATCTACTTAATGGACTGCACGTTGAATGATTGTAGCTTGATCCTAAACTCAATAAATCAGGTACTTTTCATGATAGCTTATCTGATTCTAGTCTGGTTTGTTCTATTGATTATAGTATTTGCATATCACAATGCAAAAATTTCTTCCTCTCAAAACACCTTTAAATATTGAGAGTTTATTTATACACTTTCACCTAGTCTCATTTCAGTATTAACTCGCTCTATGAATATGTAACGTTGCAGAGAGAAGTGTATCCTTCTGTGGTGTTCTTTCCAGCCGAGAGAAACAAAGTCATTTTATATGAAGGGGAAACGTCTGTAACTGACATAACCGAGTTTCTGGCTCGACATGCAAATAACTCTCGTGAGTTTTTCAGTAAGTCAACATCACCATCCTTGTTTATTCACTTTTTACACGTGCCAAAATATTATTATATCTGAAGGCACAACATGACGTCACTCACTGAATTTCCAGAGAAAAAAAATAATATAAAAGCAACATAGTTCTGCAGGATCTTAATATGCATTGCAACTAGTGATCCTGTTTTTTTCGTAGTAGCATATTTTCTTTCAGGCTTAGCTGGTTTTGAAAACAGCATTTATTTAATACTGTTGTCATAAGCTAGACCCTAAACAAAGTAAGTTATGAATCTATCTCTGGCAGGAATCATTCCTACTCTGTCTGGAAAAGGAAGAAGAAACTCAAACAAGCTCGACCAATCTTCATCAGCTGTAAACAATGAAGTGAAAGAGAAAGACGTGGATAAACTTGTTGAGGTCGTTGTAAGCAACAGAGATCCTCCTGAAAGAGAGGTAACCCAGGACCAGGTCAGTCCCCAATCGCCTCCAATGCACTCGGTCAAACCTGCTGTTCCTAAAGTGAAAATTGGCACAATCCTGGTTGCTACAGAAAGGCTAGGTGACAGTCCACCGTTTGCAAACTCAAAGATTCTGATCCTAAAAGCAGGCCGAGAATCCGGTTTCATGGGTGTTATCTTCAACAAACAGTTACGATGGTCATCGTTCCCTGACCTGGACGGCGGCCAAACAGCTGAGCTCTTGAAAGACACGATTCTGTCTCTCGGAGGTCCAGTGATGGATCCAGAGAAGCCGCTTTTGGCTCTGAGCCGAGAGGGAGACCCCTCCACGGATCTTGAACTCTCACCAGGCGTGTATTTCCTTGATCACGAGTCGGTGGCCCGTCGAATCCAAGAGTTGAAGTCTAGAGATGTGAAACCAAGTGATTATTGGTTTTTCGTGGGATACTCAAGCTGGAGCTATGAACAGTTGTTTGATGAGATTGGTCTTGGAGTATGGGATGTTGATAACAACCAGCTTGACTTCGCTTGGCCTTGAAGCTAGCTGTTAGCATCTATGTTTCTTGTATCTGACCTCACGCGATATAGTAATGTTTTCTTTTAGAAGGAAGAATCTTAAAAATCATAGATGGTGAAGAACCCATTATGTGAGTAGAAAGATATGTTGGACAACTGTAACACTTTTGTTTTTTGGGTTAACTGTAACACTTTAAAATGTTTTCTTTACAACAGATGAAATATTTACATAGCTTCCTCTTGCGTTTGTTGCATAGCTTCCTCTTGCGTTTGTTATTGAATTAAGAGACAGCAACGGTCCAATGAGAGCATATTCCAAAACGGTCGTTGACTCGAATATAATAAATTTACAATGCAAATATCCATCATTAGTTGTACTATGCAACTGAAGACTTGTATTCAGAGACTTGCAGCAATAACAAACAGTGAAAAATAGTAGCTTGAGTTCGCCAAGGTTCGGAAACAGCCCAAGGTTCATCTCTAGCTTTTAGTTCATACCAAGAGTAATATATTGTTAAGTCAAAGACACGCATTATTGTTATAAGCTTACCACACAAGTAATGACCACTTACTTTTGAACAATTGAGTTGCGGACTATAACAAGAGTTAAACCAATGCACGTTACACTAGTGAGTTGTATGTTCCTTGGAGTGAACACTTCTGTAACATGCTTATCTAAGATAATCAAATCTCTTTCCAAACAGTTCATTGTAGGTTAAAATTCATATGACAAACTTTTCTAGCTTTCAGCTCCTCTATAATCAAAAGAAACAATTCAAAGTTAAATATCATATGGATAAAAATGATTTTGAAATATATCAAAGAGGAAATACATGTGTACATAACTGATAAGCATATTTGAAAGAAAATATACATACAGTATTTTTTTTGAGAAAGAAGAAAATATACATATTCTAAAACTAAAGTAGGTTATATATATTATATATGCTTATCCGTTATAGTAATATTCCACTAGATGATAATCCACGCGCATGCGCGGAGTAAGTTTTTAATAGTAATGTTTGTTCATTAAATGATTTTAACATTTTAAACACTATAATATTTATTGATTGTAAAATGACAAATACAAATGTAGGCCTTTTTATATGTCTCATCGTTGTTGAAGAGTTAATGTATTACAGATTTACAGCTCATTTTAAGACTTCATATGCACAAAAAAAATTTAAATTTTGTGGCTGGCACAAATCACAAAAACCAGATAGACAACATCGATTGTAAAATGACGAAAGATGATTAGGTTTTATGCTCTCGGTTTGTTTACGATTGACTCTCCATAAGTGATTTTATTTTCTACCTCTATAAAATTGTGCTTTCATTCTCGTTTATGTTTCACTGATATGAGTTTTGTTTCTTTTTTAACTTCTTCTATGAATTCAGTGAACTACATAAGTGTCAGTTTAAAAAGATTGACATCTGTAAAAATTAGCTCCACTCCAGATACATATCTAAGAATAAATTTTTTGAAGAAAACCACCGGCAAACTCTATTCACAGGTTAGTGTTCAAATCTAATATATCAAGTTGTTCTAGAATATAAGTGCAAACTCGAAATATAAATGTATGTATAGTATACATTCACCAGTTTGGTATAAAAATTATTCAATTCTAAAACAACAAAACAAATTACTTATTTTATTAATCTACGCTTTTGAGATTACTTAAGAGTGTACGGATAAAAATATATACCATATTTTACCATTCTAGTATATGTAAACTATGTATAAAGTAAGAATTGTTTGTTTACTAAATGATAAACCAGATAACATATAATAAATAGTTCAGGTATCTCATTCTTACAAACAAACTCAAAATGAGGTGATTGGAATCTTGTCATGATATTTCATCAAAAGTGTTGGGGTCAAAATCGGTCACGACGGAATCAATGTCTGAAAGTCCGTAAAAATCAGCATAAACGTTTTTACGAAAAGTAATCTCCGTAAAGATATCTTTACGAAGAGCCTTGCAGTAAAATATCGTCCAAATCTCAATCGAACCACTAAATACCGATTGTCCGAAGGCAACGGACATGTATCCAAATCGGCCGCGGACAAACTCGAGTATGGAAATCAGACCTCGGACAAGCCAAGCTCGATCGATACGCGGCGACCAAGCATGCACACGGCTCGGTCGCTACGTAGCGACCGAGCCCGAGCCAAGCTCGGTCGCTACGTAGCGACCGAGCGTCCGTCTCGCTCGGTCGCTACGTAGCGACCGAGCCTGAGCCAAGCTCGGTCGCTACCTAGCGACCGAGCGTCCGTCCCGCTCGGTCGCTACGTAGCGACCGAGCTCGAGCCAAAGCTCGGTCGCTAAGCTAAGCTCGGTCGCTACGTAGCGACCGAGCGATCGTCCCGCTCGGTCGCTACGTAGCGACCGAACTCAGCCAAGCTCGGTCGCTACGTAGCGACCGAGCGATCGTCCCGCTCGGTCGCTATGTAGCGACCGAGCTCGAGCCAAAGCTCGGTCGCTACGTAGCGACCGAGCGATCGTCCCGCTCGGTCGCTACGTAGCGACCGAGCTCGAGCCAAAGCTCGGTCGCTACGTAGCGACCGAGCGATCGTCCCGCTCGGTCGCTACGTAGCGACCGAGCACTCATCTCGCTCGGTCGCTACGTAGCGACCGGGCTCGAGCCAAAGTTCGGTCGCTGTGTAGCGATTGAACCTTTCCGAACATCGATACGACACCAGTCCTTGCATTCTCGTCAAACCTTCGAATGCTATCTCCCGAAGACTGTAGCAAGCTCAGTCCATGTTTCCCGCTATTCTAATTCATCGATCAAACTTCGCGGATTAGAAACCGCGGAAAACTCGTAGTAAACGTGTCGAGTCGGAAGACGGCCCAAAGGGACCTAAAACACGACTCGAGGCCCATCCTACGATTTTTCCTAACCAAAAGCCCGTGAACCACAGCATGGTTCACGCTTGGCCCACGAGGAAGGATAAATGTCAAGTTTCCGCGGATAAATACGGAAGTTTTGAAGATAATTGTGAAGATCGGGAAAAATAGAATATCTCCATTTTTATGCTATGACGGATCGGAAAAAAAGTTTAGCCGTCTTAGGGTTGCTAGAACTAGGAATCTCGCCGACAGCTCTCGAGCCCAGGCTTATACCTTGTTGTAACGCTCATATGCAGATTCGGAATAAGATCTACTTTGCTCTCTTTTCGATTTCTTATCTTTATCGTTGTTATTCTCGTGTTCTGATTGCTTGACGTGTGGTAATTAACAGATATCCGGGTCCTCTGGGAAACTAGGGTTTTCTTAGTTTCCTTATTTAAACGGAAATCGACAGTGCAAATTTCGGTTCCCACAGTTTGGCGCTAGAAGGAGGGGGACATACGGATCAATCTAACCCGCAAAAGCCACAACACTCTCAATCAGACATGTCAACCAACGACGCGGATAACGTGCAAACCCCTCTTAACGGAGGCAGCGGCACCGATCTCCATTCTCCAGCAGCGGACGAATCCACGGCCAACGCACAAACCAACGCCGCGACGCTCGAGGAGTTTAAAAAGATGTTCGCCACCTATGAGAAAAGGTCGGAAGAACAGGATAAGCTCGTGAATACCTTGACCAAACAGGTTGAAACCTTAACGGCAAGGACTCGAGCAATCCATCCCCGCGGAACCACTAAAGTTCGCGGGAAAAGACTCGACTTCGCAACACCACTCGATAGGCCTGGAACCGCGCGGTAACGACCAAACTGTGGAAGTACGGATAAAACTGGGGGTAGATCGGCCTTGGTCCGACCATTCGCTACGTATTGAGTGACCAAGCCAATCGGTCGGTCGCTACATATTGAGCGACGAAGGCACTCGGTCACTTACTACGTATTGAGCGACCAAGACACTCGATCGGTCGCTACGTATTGAGCGACCAAGGCACTCCGTCGGTCACTACGTATTGAGTGACGAAGACTCTCAGTCGGTCGCTACGTATTGAGCGACCAAGACACTCCGTCGGTCACTACGTATTGAGTGACGAAGACTCTCAGTCGGTCGCTACGTATTGAGCGACCAAGACACTCCGTCGGTCGCTACGTATTGAGTGACGAAGACTCTCAGTCGGTCGCTACGTATTGAGCGACCAAGACACTCCGTCGGTCGCTACGTATTGAGTGACCTAGCCACTCGATCGGTCGCTACGTATTGAGCGACCAAGGCACTTCGTCGGTCACTACGTATTGAGTGACGAAGACTCTCAGTCGGTCGCTACGTATCGAGCGACCAAGACACTCGGTCGGTCGCTACGTATTGAGTGACCTAGCCACTCGATCGGTCGCTACATATTGAGTGACCAAGGCACTCCGTCGGTCACTACGTATTGAGTGACGAAGACTCTCAGTCGGTCGCTACGTATTGAGCGACCAAGACACTCCGTCGGTCACTACGTATTGAGTGACCTAGCCACTCGATCGGTCGCTACGTATTGAGCGACCAAGGCACTCCGTCGGTCACTACGTATTGAGTGACGAAGACTCTCAGTCGGTCGCTACGTATTGAGCGACCAAGACACTCCGTCGGTCACTACGTATTAAGTGACGAAGACTCTCAGTCGGTCGCTACGTATCGAGCGACCAAGACACTCGGTCGGTCGCTACGTATTGAGTGACCTAGCCACTCGATCGGTCGCTACGTATTGAGTGACCAAGGCACTCCGTCGGTCACTACGTATTGAGTGACGAAGACTCTCAGTCGGTCGCTACGTATTGAGCGACCAAGACACTCCGTCGGTCGCTACGTATTGAGTGACCTAGCCACTCGATCGGTCGCTACGTATTGAGCGACCAAGGCACTCCGTCGGTCACTACGTATTGAGTGACGAAGACTCTCAGTCGGTCGCTACGTATTGAGCGACCAAGACACTCCGTCGGTCACTACGTATTGAGTGACGAAGACTCTCAGTCGGTCGCTACGTATTGAGCGACCAAGACACTCCGTCGGTCGCTACGTATTGAGTGACAAGACGTTCGGTCGGTCGCTACGTATTGAGTGACCTAGCCACTCGATCGGTCGCTACGTATTGAGCGACCAAGGCACTTCATCGGTCACTACGTATTGAGTGACGAAGACTCTCAGTCGGTCGCTACGTATCGAGCGACCAAGACACTCGGTCGGTCGCTACGTATTGAGTGACCTAGCCACTCGATCGGTCGCTACGTATTGAGCGACCAAGGCACTGCGTCGGTCACTACGTATTGAGTGACGAAGACTCTCAGTCGGTCGCTACGTATTGAGTGACCAAGACACTCCGTCGGTCACTACGTATTGAGTGACGAAGACCCTCAGTCGGTCGCTACGTATTGAGCGACCAAGACACTCCGTCGGTCACTACGTATCGAGTGACGAAGACTCTCAGTCGGTCGCTACGTATTGAGCGACCAAGACACTCCGTCGGTCACTACGTATTGAGTGACGAAGACTCTCAGTCGGTCGCTACGTATTGAGCGACCAAGACACTCCGTCGGTCACTACGTATTGAGTGACCTAGCCACTCGATCGGTCGCTACGTATTGAGCGACCAAGGCACTCCGTCGGTCAGTACGTATTGAGTGACGAAGACTCTCAGTCGGTCGCTACGTATTGAGCGACCAAGACACTCCGTCGGTCACTACGTATTGAGTGACGAAGACTCTCAGTCGGCCGCGGATAAATACGGAAGTTTTGAAGATAATTGTGAAGATCGGGAAAAATGGAATATCTCCATTTTTATGCTATGACGGCTTAAGGGCAGAAGAGTAAAAGCGTAAACCGACCTTGGAGCTAGTATATAAGGAGTCCTAGGCGAGGAGCAAGGGAGAGGACTTTTTTGAGAGCAAACTTAGCACTTAGAGCGATTTAGGCAACTTTCCGTTTTTGTTATTTCGAGCTGCGACTCAATTAGGTTTAGCCGTCTTAGGGTTGCTAGAACTAGGAATCTCGCCGACAGCTCTCGAGCCCAGGCTTATACCTTGTTGTAACGCTCATACGCAGATTCGGAATAAGATCTACTTTGCTCTCTTTTCGATTTCTTATCTTTATCGTTGTTATTCTCGTGTTCTGATTGCTTGACGTGTGGTAATTAACAGATATCCGGGTCCTCTGGGAAACTAGGGTTTTCTTAGTTTCCTTATTTAAACGGAAATCGACAGTGCAAATTTCGGTTCCCACAGTTTGGCGCTAGAAGGAGGGGGACTTACGGATCAATCTAACCCGCAAAAGCCACAACACTCTCAATCAGACATGTCAACCAACGACGCGGATAACGTGCAAACCCCTCTTAACGGAGGCAGCGGCACCGATCTCCATTCTCCAGCAGCGGACGTATCCGCGGCCAATGCACAAACCAACGCCGCGACGCTCGAGGAGTTTAAAAAGATGTTCGCCACCTATGAGAAAAGGTCGGAAGAACAGGATAAGCTCGTGAATACCTTGACCAAACAGGTTGAAACCTTAACGGCAAGGACTCGAGCAATCCATCCCCGCGGAACCACTAAAGTTCGCGGGAAAAGACTCGACTTCGCAACACCACTCGATAGGCCTGGAACCGCGCGGTAACGACCAAACTGTGGAAGTACGGATAAAACTGGGGGTAGATCGGCCTTGGTCCGACCATTCGCTACGTATTGAGTGACCAAGCCAATCGGTCGGTCGCTACATATTGAGCGACGAAGGCACTCGGTCACTCACTACGTATTGAGCGACCAAGACACTCGATCGGTCGCTACGTATTGAGCGACCAAGGCACTCCGTCGGTCACTACGTATTGAGTGACGAAGACTCTCAGTCGGTCGCTACGTATTGAGCGACCAAGACACTCCGTCGGTCACTACGTATTGAGTGACGAAGACTCTCAGTCGGTCGCTAGGTATTGAGCGACCAAGACACTCCGTCGGTCGCTACGTATTGAGTGACGAAGACTCTCAGTCGGTCGCTACGTATTGAGCGACCAAGACACTCCGTCGGTCGCTACGTATTGAGTGACCTAGCCACTCGATCGGTCGCTACGTATTGAGCGACCAAGGCACTTCGTCGGTCACTACGTATTGAGTGACGAAGACTCTCAGTCGGTCGCTACGTATCGAGCGACCAAGACACTCGGTCGGTCGCTACGTATTGAGTGACCTAGCCACTCGATCGGTCGCTACATATTGAGTGACCAAGGCACTCCGTCGGTCACTACGTATTGAGTGACGAAGACTCTCAGTCGGTCGCTACGTATTGAGCGACCAAGACACTCCGTCGGTCGCTACGTATTGAGTGACCTAGCCACTCGATCGGTCGCTACGTATTGAGCGACCAAGGCACTCCGTCGGTCACTACGTATTGAGTGACGAAGACTCTCAGTCGGTCGCTACGTATTGAGCGACCAAGACACTCCGTCGGTCACTACGTATTAAGTGACGAAGACTCTCAGTCGGTCGCTACGTATCGAGCGACCAAGACACTCGGTCGGTCGCTACGTATTGAGTGACCTAGCCACTCGATCGGTCGCTACGTATTGAGTGACCAAGGCACTCCGTCGGTCACTACGTATTGAGTGACGAAGACTCTCAGTCGGTCGCTACGTATTGAGCGACCAAGACACTCCGTCGGTCGCTACGTATTGAGTGACCTAGCCACTCGATCGGTCGCTACGTATTGAGCGACCAAGGCACTCCGTCGGTCACTACGTATTGAGTGACGAAGACTCTCAGTCGGTCGCTACGTATTGAGCGACCAAGACACTCCGTCGGTCACTACGTATTGAGTGACGAAGACTCTCAGTCGGTCGCTACGTATTGAGCGACCAAGACACTCCGTCGATCGCTACGTATTGAGTGACAAGACGTTCGGTCGGTCGCTACGTATTGAGTGACCTAGCCACTCGATCGGTCGCTACGTATTGAGCGACCAAGGCACTTCATCGGTCACTACGTATTGAGTGACGAAGACTCTCAGTCGGTCGCTACGTATCGAGCGACCAAGACACTCGGTCGGTCGCTACGTATTGAGTGACCTAGCCACTCGATCGGTCGCTACGTATTGAGCGACCAAGGCACTCCGTCGGTCACTACGTATTGAGTGACGAAGACTCTCAGTCGGTCGCTACGTATTGAGCGACCAAGACACTCCGTCGGTCACTACGTATTGAGTGACGAAGACCCTCAGTCGGTCGCTACGTATTGAGCGACCAAGACACTCCGTCGGTCACTACGTATCGAGTGACGAAGACTCTCAGTCGGTCGCTACGTATTGAGCGACCAAGACACTCCGTCGGTCACTACGTATTGAGTGACGAAGACTCTCAGTCGGTCGCTACGTATTGAGCGACCAAGACACTCCGTCGGTCACTACGTATTGAGTGACCTAGCCACTCGATCGGTCGCTACGTATTGAGCGACCAAGGCACTCCGTCGGTCACTACGTATTGAGTGACGAAGACTCTCAGTCGGTCGCTACGTATTGAGCGACCAAGACACTCCGTCGGTCACTACGTATTGAGTGACGAAGACTCTCAGTCGGCCGCGGATAAATACGGAAGTTTTGAAGATAATTGTGAAGATCGGGAAAAATGGAATATCTCCATTTTTATGCTATGACGGCTTAAGGGCAGAAGAGTAAAAGCGTAAACCGACCTTGGAGCTAGTATATAAGGAGTCCTAGGCGAGGAGCAAGAGAGAGGACTTTTTTGAGAGCAAACTTAGCACTTAGAGCGATTTAGGCAACTTTCCGTTTTTGTTATTTCGAGCTGCGACTCAATTAGGTTTAGCCGTCTTAGGGTTGCTAGAACTAGGAATCTCGCCGACAGCTCTCGAGCCCAGGCTTATACCTTGTTGTAACGCTCATACGCAGATTCGGAATAAGATCTACTTTGCTCTCTTTTCGATTTCTTATCTTTATCGTTGTTATTCTCGTGTTCTGATTGCTTGACGTGTGGTAATTAACAGATATCCGGGTCCTCTGGGAAACTAGGGTTTTCTTAGTTTCCTTATTTAAACGGAAATCGACAGTGCAAATTTCGGTTCCCACAGTTTGGCGCTAGAAGGAGGGGGACTTACGGATCAATCTAACCCGCAAAAGCCACAACACTCTCAATCAGACATGTCAACCAACGACGCGGATAACGTGCAAACCCCTCTTAACGGAGGCAGCGGCACCGATCTCCATTCTCCAGCAGCGGACGTATCCGCGGCCAATGCACAAACCAACGCCGCGACGCTCGAGGAGTTTAAAAAGATGTTCGCCACCTATGAGAAAAGGTCGGAAGAACAGGATAAGCTCGTGAATACCTTGACCAAACAGGTTGAAACCTTAACGGCAAGGACTCGAGCAATCCATCCCCGCGGAACCACTAAAGTTCGCGGGAAAAGACTCGACTTCGCAACACCACTCGATAGGCCTGGAACCGCGCGGTAACGACCAAACTGTGGAAGTACGGATAAAACTGGGGGTAGATCGGCCTTGGTCCGACCATTCGCTACGTATTGAGTGACCAAGCCAATCGGTCGGTCGCTACATATTGAGCGACGAAGGCACTCGGTCACTCACTACGTATTGAGCGACCAAGACACTCGATCGGTCGCTACGTATTGAGCGACCAAGGCACTCCGTCGGTCACTACGTATTGAGTGACGAAGACTCTCAGTCGGTCGCTATGTATTGAGCGACCAAGACACTCCGTCGGTCACTACGTATTGAGTGACGAAGACTCTCAGTCGGTCGCTACGTATTGAGCGACCAAGACACTCCGTCGGTCGCTACGTATTGAGTGACGAAGACTCTCAGTCGGTCGCTACGTATTGAGCGACCAAGACACTCCGTCGGTCGCTACGTATTGAGTGACCTAGCCACTCGATCGGTCGCTACGTATTGAGCGACCAAGGCACTTCGTCGGTCACTACGTATTGAGTGACGAAGACTCTCAGTCGGTCGCTACGTATCGAGCGACCAAGACACTCGGTCGGTCGCTACGTATTGAGTGACCTAGCCACTTGATCGGTCGCTACATATTGAGTGACCAAGGCACTCCGTCGGTCACTACGTATTGAGTGACGAAGACTCTCAGTCGGTCGCTACGTATTGAGCGACCAAGACACTCCGTCGGTCGCTACGTATTGAGTGACCTAGCCACTCGATCGGTCGCTACGTATTGAGCGACCAAGGCACTCCGTCGGTCACTACGTATTGAGTGACGAAGACTCTCAGTCGGTCGCTACGTATTGAGCGACCAAGACACTCCGTCGGTCACTACGTATTGAGTGACGAAGACTCTCAGTCGGTCGCTACGTATTGAGCGACCAAGACACTCGGTCGGTCGCTACGTATTGAGCGACCTAGCCACTGAGTGACCTAGCCACTCGATCGGTCGCTACGTATTGAGCGACCAAGACACTCCGTCGGTCACTACGTATTGAGTGACGAAGACTCTCAGTCGGTCGCTACGTATTGAGCGACCAAGACACTCCGTCGGTCGCTACGTATTGAGTGACGAAGACTCTCAGTCGGTCGCTACGTATTGAGCGACCAAGACACTCCGTCGGTCACTACGTATTGAGTGACGAAGACTCTCAGTCGGTCGCTACGTATTGAGCGACCAAGACACTCCGTCGGTCACTACGTATTGAGTGACGAAGACTCTCAGTCGGTCGCTACGTATTGAGCGACCAAGACACTCCGTCGGTCACAACGTATTGAGTGACGAAGACTCTCAGTCGGTCGCTACGTATTAAGCGACCAAGACACTCCGTCGGTCGCTACGTATTGAGTGACAAGACGTTCGGTCGGTCGCTACGTATTGAGTGACCAAGACACTCGATCGGTCGCTACGTATTGAGCGACCAAGCACTTGTCGGTCACTACGTATTGAGTGACGAAGACTCTCAGTCGGTCGCTACGTATTGAGCGACCAAGACACTCGGTCGGTCGCTACGTATTGAGCAACCAAGCCACTCGGTCGGTCACTACGTATCGAGCGACCTAGCCACTCGGTCGGTCGCTACGTAGTGACCAACTTGCGAACGAGTCGATCGCTATTATTTTTTCGGAAAAACTTTCGTAAAACTAAAATAAGCAACATTTGACAACCTTCAAAATTCTAACAACAATCATAGAAAAAGAATCTCTGATAAGGGAAGCGATGGAGCAAAATCCGAGAATCAGAATTCGCCCATCCGCCTCTCTCCACGATCTCCCAATCCTTCCTCTCACAACTCGATTTTTTCGACGATATGCTCATTCATTTTCGTAAATCCAATGATATTAAGATCGAAACATGGATCACGAAAATCGAGAAAATTGGTAGCTGCCTAAACGCGGCCAGGAAAGCATAGATATCCAGGAAGAATCAATATTCTTGCTATTCGAAATGAGCAGACAGACATGAAAAGAGTAAGGGCAAATGAGCAAGCAAAACAGAGAGGAGGCTAACCCAGATCTACGAGAGAACTAAGGTATTCCCGACTTGAAATCAGGCTTGGAATTTCGTAGAAAATTACTAAGAAATAGAAACGCCTAAGAGACTGCCGTAGAACTTTAGGGAACTTAAAACCTAGGTGGATAGTCTAGCGAAATAAGTCTTAGGCGATTTTTCCTGTCTCGGTATATTGTTCCATAATTGTTCATCCAGATCTTGCAAACCGATCTAAACTCTCCGAAAGTCGAGAAACGATCGCCACGCATATCATGCTCGCTTCCTAAAGAGAGAAAAAGTTAGAGACATGAACGTCGTCTTAAAACCGATTCGTTTCTGGCAATTTTCTCGGAACCGACATATCCCAAGTCGTCAACGTGGAAACAACCAAATCACAGTCCAAGCGTCGTCTATAAATCGCCCCGAATTATCGATCATTCCAAACATCAGAAGAGGAAACGTACACAACCCTTCAAAGTATCGGTTCAACCGTTTTCTTTCGTAAAAAAAAAAAGGGGGAGTAGGTACGTATACTATACTCGTATACTCCCAAACTTCAAAAAACTTCTGCAAATCGTCAAGAATAGGCAAACGACAATCTTAATATTCGTCTAAACGCTAGCAACATATCCAGACGATCATGAACATAATCTCAAAAACTATACATCATTTCTTATCGCAATCATGCGTACAGAAAACTTGTACCAATATCAAACTGAAACTCGACGATTAGCCAAAGTATTGAAACCTTTTCCGGCTTCAGAAAGCCAGTTTCGTTTTAAAAATTTCTACGAGAAATCTTCAATCACCAAAGCATTTCTTTCAGTTTCCGTTGTACCAAGTAAGCCACGGAAAAGCATCGAAAACATTTGCGACAAAGAAAACTCGAGAATATATGTAGCATCGTGCACGTTAAAAGGATCACTTTCCTCTCGATGGTTAGCTAGAACCACTTCTGGTTGACCAATTCGTTCAAGAAACGAATGTGTCATGAGAATCCTCTCGAAAAACCTATGAAAAGCGTTCCGCGACTAGATCGTATTGAAATAAACTTCGGTAATACTCCATGGGTAACTCCAAGCAACTTTCATCTAAGATCAAAATCACAGCGGGAACGTTTCTCGTAGAACCCGCAGAAACAATGCTACTTTGACATATGTTTACATATCACTGATTTACAACCTTCGTAAAATCGGTTATATGATATGATAAATTATCGTGTAGCCCACAGTCGGAAATCATATGATAAATTCTTCGTAACGAAACTAAGTCCTAACAACCAAACGGTTAACGGAAAATCTAAACTTTTCGAAAATTGACCAAGTTCAATACGCTCCACAATTCACTTTAAGCCCGCAACGTTTTAACCATAATACGCGGCATGTAAGGAAAAATTCGTAACAAAGCTTCTAGAGCTATACGAAACATCCTAAAAAATGCACGAAATACATCTCGGAAGGCCAACTCTTCACAAAGAACCATGAAGGAAAACGCTTGTTCCCATGGACAAATTTACACGACACCTCAGTCATAATTCCTCGATCGCAAATAAAGCTATTAGCATCCGAGCAGGAACAACAATTTTGGCTGCGAACATTCATAGTCAAACCAGAACGTTTCTCAAACACAGGGCTAATACTAAACCCTCGCAACATCGCGAAATATCTTCAAAGCCCGCGAACATTTCAAGCACGAAACGTGGCATACGAAAGAATAACAAATCTTCAGCATCGCGAGACGTCGCGGACGCCTGAAGATTAGTTCTTCGACGAAATTTCCTTCCTCGATAAAAACACCTTCATGGAAGACCAGACAGTCATACGCACTAACATCTTCTCAAAACATATTCTTCGCGAAGACTCAAAATAGTAATTTTTACCATTAAGTTTGTTGCTGATCACAACAAACTCTTAAACGTCCTAAACAGACTTAGCCATCTCGTAGAAGATGACTCTCTTACATCCGACACAAGGATAATAGCGCTATAAAAGAAATCCGAAATTTTGGTCTAGCACTTCCGGTTTCCGGAGAGATGCTCGATTCGTATCAAACAAGTCGTATAAGCCGAGAACCTATCGCGGACTTTAAATCGATACGAATCAGGAAGAAATCGCAACAGGAAAAACGATAGCCGGCCAGTCACCGCACAATCCTTAAACCGAAAGTAAACCTAGGTCTTGCCCTAAACCCAGCGCACTGGTCTCTAACATCTCTAGGCATAGTATCAAACACCCTGATACGAGATCCCAAAATTTGTCTCTTTGCCAATATTCGAACGTCTTCAGAAAAATCCCGCAAGTTTACACACTGCGGAAAACTCTCGAAACAGATTATGGATATGGCAATACACACAGAGTTAGATTACGAGACGACAACTCGTAGTCTTCCCTCTACACCCATACAAAATGCCATCGGCAGCAACACGCCTTATAACCGCTACATAAAAACTAGACCATAAAGGTCCTACTGGAAAACTAGTCATAAGAACCTTAACTCCAAGACGAACTACGAAAGGCTTGATCCCTTCAACAAGGGTACGTAGGCAGCCGTTATAAGGCGCAGCCCCAATCTTATCGCGCTTTCTACTTTTAGGAGAGCGAGAAGATCACTTACCACAGACCTTTTCAACCATTAATTCCGCCTAACTCACCTAGCTTGCCAAGCCACTCGCTAGAACCTCACGCTAGAAGCTCATGGTTCTAACGAGCTGGGGGGCTAACTGTTGGGGTCAAAATCGGTCACGACGGAATCAATGTCTGAAAGTCCGTAAAAATCAGCATAAACGTTTTTACGAAAAGTAATCTTCGTAAAGATATCTTTACGAAGAGCCTTGCAGTAAAATATCGTCCAAATCTCAATCGAACCACTAAATACCGATTGTCCGAAGGCAACGGACATGTATCCAAATCGGCCGCGGACAAACTCGAGTATGGAAATCAGACCTCGGACAAGCCAAGCTCGATCGATACGCGGCGACCAAGCATGCACACGGCTCGGTCGCTACGTAGCGACCGAGCTCGAGCCAAGCTCGGTCGCTACGTAGCGACCGAGCGTCCGTCTCGCTCGGTCGCTACGTAGCGACCGAGCCCGAGCCAAGCTCGGTCGCTACGTAGCGACCGAGCGTCCGTCTCGCTCGGTCGCTACGTAGCGACCGAGCCGAGCCAAGCTCGGTCGCTACGTAGCGACCGAGCATCCGTCTCGCTCGGTCGCTACGTAGCGACCGAGCCTGAGCCAAGCTCGGTCGCTACGTAGCGACCGAGCGTCCGTCTCGCTCGGTCGCTACGTAGCGACCGAGCCCGAGCCAAGCTCGGTCGCTACGTAGCGACCGAGCGTCCGTCTCGCTCGGTCGCTACGTAGCGACCGAGCGTCCGTCCCGCTCGGTCGCTACGTAGCGACCGAGCTCGAGCCAAGCTCGGTCGCTACGTAGCGACCGAGCGATCGTCCCGCTCGGTCGCTACGTAGCGACCGAGCACTCATCTCGCTCGGTCGCTACGTAGCGACCGGGCTCGAGCCAAGTTCGGTCGCTGTGTAGCGATTGAACCTTTCCGAACATCGATACGACACCAGTCCTTGCATTCTCGTCAAACCTTCGAATGCTATCTCCCGAAGACTGTAGCAAGCTCAGTCCATGTTTCCCGCTATTCTAATTCATCGATCAAACTTCGCGGATTAGAAACCGCGGAAAACTCGTAGTAAACGTGTCGAGTCGGAAGACGGCCCAAAGGGACCTAAATCACGAATCGAGGCCCATCCTACGATTTTTCCTAACCAAAAGCCCGTGAACCACAGCATGGTTCACGCTTGGCCCACGAGGAAGGATAAATGTCAAGTTTCCGCGGATAAATACGGAAGTTTTGAAGATAATTGTGAAGATCGGGAAAAATGGAATATCTCCATTTTTATGCTATGACGGCTTAAGGGCAGAAGAGTAAAAGCGTAAACCGACCTTGGAGCTAGTATATAAGGAGTCCTAGGCGAGGAGCAAGGGAGAGGACTTTTTCGAGAGCAAACTTAGCACTTAGAGCGATTTAGGCAACTTTCCGTTTTTGTTATTTCGAGCTGCGACTCAATTAGGTTTAGCCGTCTTAGGGTTGCTAGAACTAGGAATCTCGCCGACAGCTCTCGAGCCCAGGCTTATACCTTGTTGTAACGCTCATACGCAGATTCGGAATAAGATCTACTTTGCTCTCTTTTCGATTTCTTATCTTTATCGTTGTTATTCTCGTGTTCTGATTGCTTGACGTGTGGTAATTAACAGATATCCGGGTCCTCTGGGAAACTAGGGTTTTCTTAGTTTCCTTATTTAAACGGAAATCGACAGTGCGAATTTCGGTTCCCACAAAAAGCTTTTTAAGAATACAAATCAAGATTAAAATATTTAATCTGAATGAAATAATATATATAGTACTTCCAATATTAAAAATCACTTCGATTTGAAGAAGTGTATTTTTGGGATTGTCATAATCAAATATCATATTAGAAACCACCTATTTAAAAATAATTTGTATACATAAAAGTATTTATATTAGACTAAGCACATAAATCAAACCAAAACTTTTCGTTTATTTACAATCGTGTCATAATTTTATTTGGTATATAATTAAACTTTAGTGATATTGACATATATATAGTATATTTTAATATAAAGATTTACTATTGACACTTTCTACTCATATGATTTTAATAAACATTTATATATTTATTGTAATAAAAATTTAAGTCATTAATCACAAAACTTTTAATGTGAGATTTATAAATAAAAATTTCAAAATTAAAATATTAAGATCTCAATAATTTTTCAATGCAAATTATGAAATTATGAAATTAACATATTTATATATTTTATATAGTATATAATTTAATTTTAATGATATATATATATATATATATGCCACTTCTTATTTGTAAAGCACTTTCAGAAAATAAATGAATTGTCTCAAAAGGTTTTGTAAGTTGAATATCACGTTCCTCAGTTTTAATAGAAAAATTTGTTCCCTGAAATTATAAATGTTAATTATAAATCCATAAAATTATGCTTTATGAACCAAAAAATGACAATGGCCGCAACCGCTTATAGAACCCAAATAGGAAATGAGGATAAAACCGTAGCTAAACTCCTAATAGCTGGCTTTTCGAGACAGCTAAAAGGATGGTGGGATAATTACCTAACCAATCAGCAACGAACAGAAATCCTAGATTCAATTAAAACAGATGAAGATAATGTACCAATCCTAGATAATCTCGGAAATCCTCAACAAGATGCAGTTGCTACTTTAGTCATAGCCATAACCTTGCATTTTATAGGAGACCCCTCGGTCCTTAGAGATAAAAATGCTGAACTCCTTTCAAACCTTAAATGCAAAAAACTAAGTGATTTCCAATGGTACAAAAACACATTTCTTACTAGAGTCTTACTCCGTCAGGATTTTAACCAACCTTTTTGGAAAGAAAAATTCCTAACTGGCCTTCCTACTCTCTTAGGAGACAAAGTTAGAAACAAAATTAGAGATTCCATGGAAACCCAAATAATAGACTATGATGATTTCACTTATGGAGAGTTGGTCAGTATTGCTCAACAAGAAGGTCTTAGGATATGCCAAGACCTGAAACTCCAGAAACATCTTAAATGGGAACTCAAAAGAACGAAAGTAGAATTAGGATCATTCTGTAAACAATTTGAAATAGATCCCAATCAAGGTAGTAAATCTTGTGTAGGAGATTGCAACAAAAACTACTACTCTAAAAATAAGCCTAGAAAACATTCTAGAAACTATAAAAGTTTTAGAAGTCGTGAAAATTCATGGAAAAAACCCCAAAACAAATTCCCTTCAAAGGAAACCCCAGCCAAAAAACCTTTCTATAAAGATCTTACATGCTTCAAATGCAATAAGAAAGGTCACACTTCAAAGTTTTGCCGTTTTAATCGCAAAATCCAGGAATTAAACCTCGGAGAAGAAATTTCAAATAAAATAGCTAATCTTTTACTAAATGATTCCTCTTCGTCATATGACTCTGACTCATCCGTGGCTTCTGAAAAGGCCCTTCAAGTTGATGAACTAAATAGTTCATCATCTAGTTCAGAGTCAAATGAAAAGAATATCTATGTCCTCACTAAAGATCAAGAATTACATCTTGAAATATTAAATTCTATTTCTGATCCAAGCCTAAAACAGAAATTTCTTGAGAAAATTATTTCCTCTTTAAACGAAAAAGATGATAAAAACATAGACAATTCCCCAAAATCTCATGGTCCAAGTTCCTCCAAATCCTCTTATGATCTCACCACTATTCTCAACAAAAGAAAGAAAGACACTTCGAAAACAACAATACAAGATCTTAGGATTGAAATCAAAGAAGTAAAAAATGATCTAAAAATCCTCAAAGAAAAACAAAGACAAGATTCTGAATATTTTCACTCGATCATATCTTCCATCAAAGATCCTCATGAATCTAGTTCGGAAGAACAAGAAAATGATTGCCTAAATAATCAAGATGAAAATCTCAAAGAACAAATTCAATCTCTAGATATGGCCCCTAATGATTTCCTTTTCGTTCTACGAGAAATAACTTCTCGAAAATATAAAATTAGAGTCACCATTGTTTTTTCTGAAAATTACAAAATTGATACGATTGCTTTGTTCGACACTGGTGCAGATCTTAACTGCATCAAGTCTGGGCTTGTTCCAAAATGTTTTCATCTAGAAACTAAAGAAAAACTATCTGCTGCAAATAACTCTAAACTTCGTATAACATCTAAAGCAGAAGCTTCAATATTAAAAGAAAATATTCTTATTAAAACTGCATTCGTTCTCACGGATGATATATATCAAAATGTTATTTTAGGAACACCATTTATTAATTTGATCACACCATATAAAGTTATGGATGATAAAATTTCCTTCAAAAATCAAAATATAAAATTATCTTTTAAATTTCTCGAAACACCAAAAAAGCGAAGTCTAAACTTAATCAAAGCTTGTTCTATACAAGAAAACTTTCTAAATTCTTTAATCCATAGTAAAACCTTCCACCTGGAACATTTAAAATCAGAAGTTTTACTTCAAAAAACCTTAGAAACCTTAAATTAAAAAGAAATAAAAGAAAAAATTTCAAACTTAAATAAGTTATTTGAGAAAGAAATTTGTTCAGATTTACCAACTGCTTTTTGGAATCGAAAACAACATATTGTTGATTTACATTATGATGAAAATTATCTTGAAAAAGAGATTCCCACAAAAGCTCGTCCAATTCAAATGAACTCAGAATTAGAAAAACATTGTAGAAAAGAAATTTCAGATCTTCTAGAAAAAGGACTGATTTCGAAATCAAGATCTCCTTGGTCTTGTGCTGCTTTTTATGTAAATAAAAATTCTGAAATTGAAAGAAGAACCCCAAGATTAGTAATTAATTACAAACCTTTAAACACTGCTTTAAAATGGATTAGATATCCAATACCAAATAAAAAAGATTTACTTCAAAGACTTTACTCTGCCCACATATTCTCAAAGTTTGATCTAAAATCAGGATTTTGGCAAATTCAGATATCTGAGAGTGATCGTTATAAAACAGCATTTACAGTCTCTTTTGGTCAGTACCAATGGAATGTAATGCCATTTGGTTTAAAAAATGCACCTTCTGAATTTCAAAGAATCATGAATGATATATTCTCTGATTATTCAAAATTTTGCATTGTCTACATTGATGATATACTAATATTTTCACATTCTATTGATGAACATTTCAAAAATCTCAAAACATTCTGTTACGTTGCTAGAAAGAATGGTCTTGTTGTTTCCAAAACAAAAATGTCCTTATTTCAAACAAAGATCAGATTTTTAGGTCATTACATATCACAAGGTATGGTAACCCCTATTGAAAGATCTTTAGAATTTGCAAGTAAATTCCCAGATAAAATTATTGATAAAACTCAATTACAAAGGTTCCTTGGAAGTCTCAATTATGTTTTAGATTTCTGTCCTAATATAAATAGAATAGCTAAACCTTTGCACAATCGTCTAAAGAAAAATCCAGTTCCTTGGACAAAAGAACATACTGAAATAGTTCAAAGGATTAAAAAACAGGTCTTAGAAATCCCATGTCTGCACATAGCAGATCCGGATTTAGAGAAAATCGTAGAAACAGATGCTTCTGATATAGGATATGGGGGTATTCTTAAACAAAAGAAGCTAGATGGTCGCGAAAGTATTTTGCAATTTACGTCATCACACTGGAATGACACCCAAAAGAACTATTCTACTATTAAAAAGGAAATCTTGAGTATAGTTTTATGTATTCAAAAATTTCAAAGCGATCTTTTAAATAAAAAGTCCAGACGACTTCCTGGAAGTCCAGACGACTTTGTGATATATGGTGTTTTTCACATCATTGTATAGGTGTTTTTGTATTGATTCGAGTCCTTAATCCGAGTCAGTCTAGTCCTTTTTGATCTTTTACAGGTCTGGAGTTGGTAGAAGAATGAAGAGAGCGTGCTTGAAGAGAAGCTGTCCTTTTGGAGCATTTTGCGGAGAACACTCAAGACGAACAGTCCCGAGACTGTTCTCAAGCAGAACAAGCAGACGGAGTGATCCCAAGGTTGTTCCCGACAGATAAGGAAGCTTCTATTTTCGGGAATTAAGGCCTTGTTGCCCTAATTTCTTTTCTACCTATTGGCGCCTCCATATAAAGACGCCACCTGTAACACCCCCGAACCGTCCTAAGCATATGTCGACCCACCGGCCAACAATCAAACAAGAACATGACCGACGGACGACCCACACCAAGGGTTGGAGATGAAAGGCCAACCGGCCAGCCAACAATCAAACAAGAACATGACTGACCGTCCAACCCAACACCATGGTCCGGAAGCGCTACGTGACGGGCTAGGGACAATCTGGTCAGTGTCACAAACTTTACTCCACGACCTAGACCAGTTCATCCACTAACTCGTCCCGCTGCGTCAAGGCATAAGGCTTTGCAACCCGTACCTAGAGTTAGCGTTTTCCGTTAGATCAAGGCCTAAGGCTTTTCAACCCGTACCTCGACCTAACGTTGTGTTAGACCGGACTAGTCAAATATCAGAGTACTCATGAAGCGCATATAAAACAATTACTTTATTGATTCGAGAAATATCCATACATTGATATAATTTGAGACCGGTCCCGGCCTAATGCCAAATCGAGTCAACTAAACACAAATCCACAATACCGTTTACAAAAGGCATGAAAATCTACACCGGCGGTCCTAACGTCCAGCACGAAGCTATCCGATCATCCTTACCTAAAGCGACCTGCAAAAAGGACAACGGAGTTGGATGAGTAACCTAATGTTACTCAGTGAGCTGGCGGCCTCTACCCGCAACCTAGACTCTAACCCGGACAACCCAAAATAACAATCAATCTAGCCCTAGCATGCAATAAAAGCTAAGGCTAAGCAAACCGTTACTAAGTTAGACTTGGCCTCCTGCCATGATCTAGCTTCAAGTAACGGGAACCTGCATTAAAACAAGTCAACAAGCAATCCCTAGTTAACCATATATACGCTTGAGTTCAGTACTCATGTAGTGTTAGACACTTAGACTATACAAATACCATTGGCCCGATCGACCAACAATCAAACAAGAACATGATCGGCCAACCAATGATACCGCATAGCTTTAATATCCACCACCCTTCACAAGCAATCACTCAAACACATATAGGCCAACGTCAGGCCTACACTAACAAAATACACATCAAGCCTAATCCGGTACCTAAGCCAGACTTAGGACTTAATGTCAGAACCTGCAAGCAAAAATCAATCAACCACAAACACAATCATAAGACTATGAATATCTACGACTCGATCTAACTCGTAACACCGTATATCGGTGCTACACTAACTCGAGGGTTCTATAACCCTCTACGACACACTAACACAACACTCTAACCTGGGCCCTGGTGACTTAGTGTTCCTCCTCCCTATCGGCAATATCCTATCTTCCTACCACAAAGGCCGGAAGAAGGAACTTTCAACCGACCGCGGCCCACAGTCATTCGGGTCACCGCGCGACAGCCCACAGTCCTTCGGGTCACTGTCCCATTACACCGTCGTGTAATACTCAGCCATAGTACATGACACCGTTCGTCTGAGTCTTCCCGATCCAGCGAATAAGGGGTTTCCTTGAACCCGCTGGGTACGAGGCCGAGGAAACACTAATCAACCCCAAACAAGCCTAATATGGGCGGGTTACGCACATACTGCCGGCACACTCACACAACACAAACTCAATCTAGAACCTAACATAATGATAAAGTTCTAGACACTAACCAGACACTTAACTCTACAACACAAACCAATAGTACCAGTAGTCCGACCTATATGGCCAAAGACCCTTAGTACTAACTACTAAACAATAATATCAATACTAAACAATATAATCAAACCGTTACCCAGATAGTCCAGCCTCCCGCTGAGAAACTATCTTTAAAGATAACGGGAACCTGCACTGAACAATATCAACACGCAAGAATAGAAAACATGATGCATCCTAGCCCTAGCCCTAGTCAGGTTATTAACTCAGTCTTAATTCCATTCATCTCAGCTTAGCCCTTGCTAAACTGAGTCCGGTTCCATAAATAAAATAACCCTAAGGACTCTACCATTCAATAGCGTGATAATTCTAATCTATATGCAGACTCGATCTACCCTAAATTCCAAGTGGAATTCAAACAAACCAACTCACAAAACTATCCTAAATTCCAAGTGGAATTCAAACAAACCAACTCACAAAACTACCCTAAATTCCAAGTGGAATCACACAAGCCAACTCACAGTGTTCTAGGCGAGAAGCTGCTGGTTGATCGGAGAGGACTTGGCCAAAACCCAAGGGACGCCTTGACTGGACTGGACTGGACTGATCTTGACTTGTACAGAACCTCCCCTGATACTGGTCTGGACTGAACTCAAATCGAACAGCACCTTCCTTAGCTTCTGAACAATTCTTCCGAAATCTGAACAGAGTATCGAACCATAACCTCAACTGAACTGATACCATGGAACTGAAATGATCTTGGACAGCACCTCCACTTGATCATCAAAGAATATGAGTAGAGTGGACAGATTGACTTGGGCAGAGCTTCCGCATAACAATTTGCAGAAATTCTTCGATTGGACAGAACTTCGCTTCTTGGTGAAGTATCGATCTTCGGAACTCAGCTACACTCTCTTTCTCTCTTTCTCTCTAACCACGTTGACTTGCTTCCCATCTGAATCGATATTAAATTGGTTGATCTTAAGTTGGCCAGAACCTTCCCTAGGCGCTGACTTGAAATCAGTAGAATAATTGTTCTCGAAAACTGCCGAAAAGACTCGAAAACGATCGAAACTCGAACTTTCTTTCTCTAGCTTTCTCTCTCACGTTTTTCTCTGAGTTTCAGGTGTTCTGGATGGTTTGAAATGAGCTGGGGTCGTGGGGTATTTATAGGATACACCAGCCAATCAGTTTCAGGTTGGTGGCAGCCCGTGTGTCGCTCCGCATGGCTCCGGACGCATGCACGGCGACACCTCGTGCTCCACTTGGCTGGCTGCATGTCCAGGACACATGCAGGACGCCACCACTCCTCCCAGATATCAGGCTGCATGACTGGAGCTCATGCAAGGCGCCACACATCCTCACACATGTCGATCAGCATTCTTCGGTTGCATGCGTTGCGACATCTCGTGCTTGGCCGATCCACCTCGTGCTTCTACATGTCAAGCTGCATGTGCAGCTTCCATGCACGTATACACCTCCTCCTTGTGTTGACACTCAGCTGCTGATGTGATAGACAGAACGTCCTGGTCAAATGCATAGAGACACCTCGAGCTTCTTGGTCGGTATATGCGATTTTTGACCCTTCCGGCATATTTTCATCCCGCGAACAATCCCGAATATTTTTCCGCTCCCGTTCTGATGAGCTAATTATTCTTCAGAGACTCCAAAATATTTCTGACCTTGATGAAAAATATTTCCTGAGCCTCCGGCCTCCTCGAAGAATTTCGTAATACCGAAATTAGGGTTTTCGCCCAACTTCGGGTTTTCCCGTCGTGCTTCAATCCCGTCGTGCTTGCTTCCCGTCCTGCTTAATTCCCGTCCTGCTTCCGACTTATAATGTCTTCAGAATAATAGTTTACTGATACGAAGATATTCCGAGAAAACTTCGCGATGAAGAAACGTCAATCTTCAAAAACGTCGAGCTTCTAAACCGTCGTGCTTCCAAAAATGTGATTCTTCCAAAATCTTCGTCTGATCAATCTAAGACTCTTCTAAGAAAGGTAGAGCAGCTTAATATGTCTCATGGTTCACTCACGATCCATTCTTCGACCACATCGTACTTCAAAAATTCTCGATCGATCCTTATTGCCCGCGACTTAACCACCACAAAGATACTCGACCACTCTTTTCTTTTCTTCTTTTTTTTTTTTTATTTTTATAACGGGTTTCTACACCACCTATCCTATTTTATTTCTTACGCTAGTTTTTACAAGAGAACTATTAGCTTTTGCGATCTGCAACTTGTAAGGGAGAAGAATCCATTCTCTCATAGAGAAGACCATCTGAACCTTGTTTACTACTCTTATTATTATGCAGTTTCATTCAGTATCTATGTCTTTGATTGCTTGCATCATGATTGAGTAGTGATCTAGCTCGCCTAGGGTTTTTAGGGTGTTGAAATATGAGCTAAACATAGATAAGCTATTCTTGATTATTCTTCATCCATACTATTCTTAAGGCTTCCATTAACCTGATCACTTGATGTTAGATCCTAAGTTTATCGCCTAGCTAACCGCTTAGGAGAAAGCTTGACATGTATTGAATGAGCTTAGTATCCCTAATCAGCGAAAGTAGATATTAGGGTAGTAAGTGAACTGATCGGACCTGACCTCTAAGGCTTGCAGTCGTTTCTCATCTCAACGACAGTTAGATGATGGGATCGACCAGCAAAGAGATCACCACCACGACAGTGGGGTGTTCCAGCTGAGTGATCCGAGTTCTAGAAAGCACTGCACCGCGCTTGAATAATTGTTTGGCTCTCGCTCAACACCCAATGAAATACCCTAGGCTAGCTTCTTGTTAAATTGAATCAATCTCTAGTTTACTTGTTTTCCGCGTCACCAATTGAATTGAAAACCATTTTCTTCTTAGCTTGATATTGAAATTTATAAGAGTAAAGTGTAGACTGGTCCTCTGGATTGAATCTAAAGTACTATAATCACAACTGTTAACTTGGCAGTAGCAAAGATTCATATTTAGTGTATCAAGTTTTGGCGCCGTTGCCGGGGACCAGATTTTTTTTACCTCTACTTTTCGGTTTCATTTTAAGTCTAAGATATCTAACTCGCCTCTGTTTCTTGTTACAGCTAATGATCCAGGTGCATGACCAGTAGACATACTCGGAGCAACGCACAAGGACCATTGCATCAGCTCACCAACGAAGAACTAGCGAGATTAGAACGTCAGAACCGTCAACTGCCTAGACCTACAAGCACCAACATGGGTGATCATCAGGATGATCTTACTGCTGCATTTGCACTCATGCAACAACAGATGCAGCAGATGCAGCAAACTATCCAAGCGAACGCTGCAAACCAACGGAATGCACCGGAGGAAGTTGATCAGATTGGCCAAAGGAATCTCTTGCGTAATCTACCTGCTACGCGATCCGCCATCAACCCTCCACCTTGCACTAGACAAGACTTTGAGATCAAGCCCGCCTTGATAGGTCTGGTGCAGAGGAAGATCTTCAACGGACTTCCTGCAGAAATACCGATGGACCACATTGAAAACTTTGAGAAGATGTGTGGGTTCACTAAGGCGAATGGAGTACCACCAGATTACATCAAGTGTACCTTGTTCCCTTTCTCTCTCGATGGGAAGGCTGCTCGCTGGCTAGATTCCCTACCAACTGGATCGCTCACCACATGGGAACAAGTCAGATCCGCTTTCTTGAGCCACTTCTACACGAAATCAAAGACGGCAGCTCTGAGACAGAAGATCGCCACCTTTAAACAGCTGGTAGATGAGCCGTTCTGCGACGCATGGGAGCGATTCAACGTCTACCGCAGGGAGTGCCCACATCACGGTTTTGAAGAAGATTATCTACTCGGAGTTTTCTACGATGGAGTAGGTTGGGAGTACAGGAATGCTTTAAACTCAGCCAGTAATGGAGATTTCATGACCCAATCCACTCAAGGCGCTTTCGCGCTAATTGAGAACATGGCCTCAAGCTCAGCTGACAGCAACCGAGAGACTGACCGCACCCAAAAGGTGAACAGCATCGACAATAGCAAAATAGATGAGCTCTCTGCCAAGGTCGATCAGCTGATTAAGAGTAATCAGAACCATGTCTTCATCATGGAAGAGTCTCCTCAGGATAAAGGAACCACAGACACTACATCAGAAGCGGACCAGGCGACTGAGGACCACCATGAGGTTAGCTATGTGAATGGGCAAGGATGGCAGTTTAAGAACTATCACCCGAACCCTAACGTGAGGAACAACCCCCACCTGTTCAACAACCCTAAACCCGATGGTAACGCAGAAAATGCTCAAGGCAATCAGGTTCAGAACAGTGGCTACCAACGGGGGTATGGAAATCAAGGAAGAACCTTTGTCCTCAGCCCAGCTCAGAATACTCAGTTCCACAACCAGAAACAACCGACTAACCAGCAGCCTGCACAGCCTGCTCAAACTGCTCCACAGGACGAGATGAAGAGTCTCGCCATTATGATGAGCCAGCTGCTCCAAGGACAGCAGATTCAGGGAAAAGCACTGAATCAGGTCACAAACGACATCAATACCCGAATGAATCACATGTTCAATGACCTGAGTGCCAAATATGATAATGTCTCGAGCCATATGAGGCAGATGGATATTCAGATTGCTCAGACTGCTGAGAGTGTGAAGAGACAGCAAGGCACTCTTCCTGGAAAAACAGATAAAAATCCCAAGGAGTGTAATGCAGTCGCGCTTAGGAGTGGGAAGCAGTTAACTGATCTGGCACCCAAGAGATTCACAACAGCTGAAAAGGGGAAGCAGAAAGAATCAGAACAGCCACCTGTAACCGCACCAGCAGACGAGGAAGAAGCAGAGCTTCCTGCTAAACATACTCCGACCACTACAGAGCAGCCTACTGTGGTTGTTCGCCCAGCGGCAGAACCTGTTCCCACCCGTGACTATGTGCCTAAGGTTCCGTACCCTGTTCCTGCTAAGGCCACACGCAAGGACAAGGAGGAGATGAAATGTAGGAAGATGCTGGAAGACTTAACAGTCAGACTCCCTCTCATGAGTGCAATCCAGATGATGCCATCCATGAGTAGCTTTGTGAAAGGACTGATTTCTGGAAAGATAACCGATGACAGTGAGTTCATGGTGGTCTCTAAAGAGTGCAGCGCTGTTCTCCAGAACAAAAGGATCAAGAAGCTGGGTGATCCTGGAAAATTTGTCCTATCCATCCAAATAGGGAGAACAGTCTTCTCGTGTTCGCTAGTCGATCTGGGATCAAGCATCAACCTCATGCCATACTCTGTGGCTAAGCGCCTTGGATTCACGGATTTCAAACCTACCAGGATGTCCCTAGTGTTTGCTGATCGATCAGTGAAATCTCCAGTCGGAATTATCGAGGATATCCAAGTTCTGGTTGGGAACACACTTGTCCCTGCCGATTTCGTTGTTCTGGAACTCGAGGAAGAATCAAAGGATCCTCTGATCCTAGGCAGACCATTCCTATGCACTGTCGGAGCTATCATAGATGTGCGACAAGGAAAAATCGATCTCCACCTAGGAGACATTGTGATGAGGTTCGAGATGAATCAGATGCTCAAGAAACCTATGCTGGATGGACAAACCTTCACTGTCCAAGAGGAGGGTGATCCGCTGGAACCGAGTGATCAGATGATTGAGGAGATCCTTATAGATGATCCGCTGGAACTAGCCTTGACTAGAGCTGAAGCAGAACAGAATGTCCAGAACATCGACGCTGATGGGTACGCTAAGATGTTGGACTCCGCCAGAACCATGGAAAGATTAGTGGCATATCTCAGTCTGGGGGAGAACAATGCCTCAGACTCATCGAGCTCGCCTGTTCCACCAAGTAGGAACAATGACCCGTGGAGTGAATCCAAAGCTCCAAAAGTCGAGCTCAAAACACTCCCTAAGGGGCTCAGGTACGCATTTCTTGGACCAAATTCTACATACCCAGTAATCGTAAATGCTGACCTGAACAATGCTGAAACTGCTCTTCTCTTATGCGAACTTAGGAAATATCGAAAGGCATTAGGATATTCTCTAGCTGATATACCTGGCATTTCACCTGATCTGTGCATGCATAGAATACATATAGAAGATGAATCAATGACTTCTGTAGAACATCAGAGGAGGTTAAACCCAAATCTGAAAGATGTTGTAAAGAAAGAGATAATGAAACTTCTAGAAGCTGGTGTAATTTATGCGATCTCTGATAGTAAGTGGGTTAGTCATGTTCATGTAGTGCCTAAGAAAGGAGGGATCACTGTTATAACAAATGAAAAGAATGAATTAATCCCTACTAGAACAATAACTGGTCATCGCATGTGCATTGATTTCCGTAAATTGAATGCTGCGACTCGCAAGGATCACTTTCCACTCCCTTCATTGATCAAATGCTTGAAAGATTGGCTAACCACCCTTACTATTGCTTTTTAGATGGTTATTCAGGTTTCTTTCAGATTCCCATCCACCCAGACGATCAAGAAAAGACGACGTTCACATGTCCTTACGGAACATACGCCTACAGGAGAATGCCTTTCGGGCTGTGCAATGCTCCAGCGACCTTTCAACGCTGCATGATGTCAATTTTCACTGATCTAATTGAAGACATAATGGAAGTTTTCATGGACGATTTCAGCGTCTATGGGAGCTCCTTTAGTGTCTGTTTGTCAAACTTGTGCAGGGTTCTGAAGCGATGCGAGGAGAAGCATCTCGTGCTGAATTGGGAAAAATGCCATTTCATGGTCAGAGATGGGATTGTTCTAGGACATAAGATTTCAGAAAAAGGCATCGAAGTGGACAAGGCAAAGATCGATATCATGATGAGTCTGCAACCCCCAACTTCAGTGAGGGGAATAAAAAGCTTTTTGGGACATGCTGGTTTTTACAGAAGATTCATCCAGGACTTCTCGAGAATCGCAAGACCACTCACTAGACTGCTCTGCAAGGAAACAAAGTTCGATTTCGACAACGAGTGCTTAGCTTCATTTCACACGATCAAGGGAGCTCTAGTCAGTGCACCGGTTGTCCAACCCCCAGACTGGGACCTCCCTTTCGAGATCATGACGGACGCGAGTGACTTTGCAGTGGGAGCAGTGCTTGGACAGCGGAAGGATAAGAAGCTCCATGTGATCTACTACGCGAGCAAGACACTGGATGAAGCTCAATGTAGGTATGCTACCACAGAGAAGGAACTCCTGGCCATCGTCTATGCTTTTGAGAAGTTCCGATCATATCTAGTTGGGTCTAAGGTGATAGTCCACACGGATCATGCAGCTCTCAAGTACCTGCTCACGAAAAAAGATGCCAAACCGCGGCTCCTGAGATGGATTCTCCTCCTTCAGGAATTTGACCTGGAAATAAGAGACAAGAAGGGGGTAGAAAATGGAGTAGCGGACCACCTTTCCAGAATGAAAATAAACGATGATACAGTGATTGACGAAGAACAAACAGTGGAACACGTCAGTGCGATTGGTCTTTGCTACGCGGAACAACCAATGCGCATAGAAACAGCTTGTCCTTCGCAACCAGAGCAGTTTGTGGCAGCAATCCAGAAGCAATATCCTGATCTACCGTGGTTTGCTGAGATTGCAAATTTCTTAGCTGCTGAAAAGGAGCCTCAGAAGTTCACGGGGAACGAGAAGAGGAAATTCTTAAGAGAGGCAAGGCACTACTTCTGGGATGAGCCTTATCTATACCGACAATGCAAGGATGGGATCTTTAGACGATGCGTTCCGGAGGCTGAAATTCCAGGGATCCTACACCACTGCCACGGATCTTCCTACGCTGGACACTTCGCCACATTCAAAACAGTCTCCAAAATTCTCCAAGCGGGATTCTGGTGGCCAACAATGTTCAGAGATGCTCACGCTTTCATATCCAGATGCAATGCATGCCAGCGAATGGGCAGTATGAGCAAAAGGAATGAGATGCCTCAGAACTACATATTGGAAGTTGAGGTGTTCGACTGCTGGGGAATAGATTTTATGGGACCTTTCCCACCTTCTCACAAGAACGAGTACATCCTGGTTGCAGTCGACTATGTCTCTAAGTGGGTAGAAGCAATTGCTAGTCCGACCAACGACGCACGAGTTGTAACCAAGATGTTCACCTCCATCATCTTTCCAAGATTTGGAGTACCTAGAGTGGTTATCAGCGATGGTGGAACTCACTTCATCAACAGAGTGTTCCAAGGATTACTGAGCAAGAACGGCGTGAAACACAAGGTTGCAACCGCCTATCATCCCCAAACGAGTGGCCAAGTGGAAATTTCCAACAGAGAGATCAAGAACATTCTGCAGAAAACAGTCAATACCACGCGTAAGGATTGGTCCATCAAGCTTGACGACGCTCTCTGGGCCTACAGAACAGCCTATAAAACCCCATTAGGGACAACTCCCTATCATCTGGTCTACGGCAAGGCATGTCACCTACCTGTGGAGCTAGAGTATAAGGCAGCTTGGGCTGTTAAGCTGCTTAACTTCGATATCAAACCTGCTAAGGAGAGGCGAACAATTCAGATCCATGAGTTGGAGGAGATTAGGCATCTGGCCTATGAGAGCTCCAAAATCTACAAAGAAAAAACCAAGGCATTCCATGACAAACGGATCATCAGCAGAAGCTTTGCTCCGAATGATCAGGTCTTACTCTTCAACTCAAGGATTAAGCTGTTCCCTGGAAAGCTAAAATCCAGATGGTCAGGACCTTTCACCATCAAGGAGGTTCGCCCCTATGGAGCTGTTGTGTTGCTGGACACAAGAGGAGGAGAATTTGTTGTTAATGGGCAGCGCCTCAAGCCTTACCTTGCTGATACAACAATCGCTGAAGGTGTAGAAATACCCTTAAGTGATCCCCTTCAAGCCTAATCGGCTCACAAAAGTCAAGCTAGTGACTGAAAAGAAGCGCTTGGTGGGAGGCAACCCACTGGTGAGTGTAAATATTTCTTTTATTTCTAAAAAAAAAAACAAAAACTAACTTGCAGGAAGAAAATCATGAAAATCGAGCACTTCTCAGCAGAACACTCCGGCGCTTGTTCCACTGATTGTTCCCAGGTAAGTGCTCGAACAAAAAAAAGAAGAGAAAATGGGAAATGGCCTATTTAAGGCCCACTAACTTTACCCTCCCTCCCCATTATCTCTAGAGCCGCAAACTAACCTCAAAGAACCCTAAATCGAAAACTCTCATTTCGTATTCTTCTTCATCGATTTTGCTCTAATCTCTTGGATCCTCTCGAGATCGGTTTGGTTTTGCAGGAATCACCTATCCAATCAAGGTAACCGCTCAGATCCCCTTCCCCTTCGCGCATCAAAAACGCGGTTTGGAAGTGTCTCCTCGAATCCTCGTTACCTTTTGCTTAGCGATTTGATCTTAGATTGTAGCTATAGATTTCACACTTGCTACTAAGGTCTAATTTGTGCTTGATTAAACGGAATAGGAACATATTTGTTGATTGCGGTTCTTGAGTAATTGCGATTGTGTTAGAACAAAATGTTAAACCTAAGCGGTTGTAGGTTGTTTAGGAATTGATGGACTTGGGCAGAATTGAGAGATTGGAATGTCCCATCGTTTCTGAACAACCGTTGAGCATGGCTAATTTGGAAATTGATTTTGTTTTGCAGATGCCTCCAAGAACAAGGAACCCTAAAGCACTCAAGGCCTCTCGCGGAGCAGCCACGCCTTCTCGCTCCGCGAACGTTCCATCCTCCTACCCATGGCCGAACAAGGCTGAGGGTCAACCGATCAACATCAATGACCCACTACTCCTTGACTACAATTGTGAGGGGTGGGACAAGGAGTCCGCAGCAAGATACAACAGGCTTCTCGCAGCAGAGATCCTGCCCACACGATTTGCTCACGCGGAGACCTTAGCTGTTCTCGGTCTCGAGTCTGATGTGTTCGAGACGCTCGACGTCATGGGCCTCGCTCCTCTCTGCTACCAAGCCCAAGTTCTCTATCCAGATTTGGTTCGGCAAGTGCTCGCAACAGCTCAGATTACTTACCAGAACCCAACTGCGCCAACGTACGAGAACTGCTACTTCTCCTTCATGGCTGACGGCAAGTTCTGCTCCATCTCTCTCCACGATCTAAACGAACTACTCGAGATCGCAGACACGCCAAGAGAGGTCTCAGTTGACAAAAAGTTCGCGCCAGCAAACGCCTTTTGGGATCTCATTGCGACAGGAAAGTTCACTTCTCGCAAGGCTTATCAATCACAAATCCGAAACCCCACTCTGCGTATCATTGCCAAGATCGTCTCGAACATCCTATTCGCAAAGGAACTCACCTCCAAGGTAACAAACGGAGAGCTGCAGGTTCTATACACCGGGCTCGAGGATGAGATCCGTAGAGACAGAGTCATACCGATACAGACTGTGAAAACAAACCCTGGATTCCTTCTCATCTCGATGCTCTCTGAGCGCAAGGATTCCATGGTCCGAACAGAAGACAAGAAAGACCGCTGCGGCAGTGTTCTCACACCCTTGTTCAAACGCTTCAACATCGACCTGGATTCCTACACGGTTGTTCCTGAGCTTGAGTACATTGACACCGCTTACTTGATCACATGCCACATCCTGCGCGACGAAAGCACATACAAGTTCGCAGACAAGGACGGGAACACTCTCTACTGCAAGCTCCCTCTTCCAGGGTTAACAGACTTCACAACCTTGGAAAACATAGTGTTCTTGCCCAACGCAGAACACTTGTGCGACGACCCGTGCGCCAATTCCAGATGAGAATGCGGCCAAGGATGATGTGGAGGACATGGCTCCACCTGCTGATGGTGCTTACGACCTAGAGGACCTCACGGATGTTACTGATGACCACGCCTACAGACGTTGGATGGTGGACTCTCAGAAGAAAAACAACAGCCTCATGAAGAGGATCCTCAGAGCACTCACTGGAGGCTGCATCAGAAGTCAGGATGAGCAGACGACGCAAGGAACAAGGCGCCCAGGCAAAGAACCAGCGGGCACTTCAACTAGAGAAGAGAGACTTCCGAGGAACCAGAGAACAGCCGGCCACTCCAGCAGCGGCGATTCAGACTGAGTCCGAACGGACTATTCCTATTCCCTTGTTTTATCCATCTGAACTATTTATTTCCCTGCTATTTGTTTTCGGTTTGGTGTGTTTTAGCCTCCTCCGATTTATTTTCACAACCAGGGATGGTGTGAAGTAAGTCTGGGGGAGAAACTCTGTACGATTTCCATGTTTTTATTGAGTCAGCCCCTAGGATTGAGTCAGTCCAGTCAAACTTATTGTGGTAATCAGGACCTTATTTTGTGATGATTTCTTAACCACCTCGTGCTTTAACCTTCTTATTCAGTGACCTTAGCAGTGATGAAAGACCCACACATGGACCTGGAACACCCTGACTTATCTCATTTGACACTCCAGAAGTTCTCCACCGATCAGGTTACACTGGGTAGACTCAACTCCACTATATCTGAACCTAATCTGGACTTTAATTCTTCTTGTTATGGGTACTAGATCAGGGAAACGAGACCTATACTCAGGACTTCTTATCCTTTATATCCATCTTGCTGTTCCTGAGTAGCTAGCTCATCTTTAGCTAGTTCCCACCTTGTACCTTAGCCTTCATTCCAACTTCAGGCATTTGTTTTTCAGTGTTATATGTGCAGATATGTGCAAAAAGGTTGGAGAGGAAAGGATCAACGCAGCCTCTTACTCGTTACTGCTGCAGAAATTCAATCAGAAAGGAGAACAAGCAGATCAAGAGACCAACTGCTCCATGACCAATGAATCGTGCAATTATAGCAGAATGATGCGAATCAGATCCACCAGTGGCCTCCTTAAAATCACATGTTACCTCCTTCTTCGTCACCTCATCTCTATTTTCATGCTATGCAAAAAAAAAAAAAAATACCTTTCATTTTTAGCATTTGACGATGGAGAAGGAGATGAGTTCAAAGGAACATGAGCCACTGGGAAAGTCAAGAAAAAAGTTTAGGCTAATTTTCGGAGAACATAGAAGGGGGCGAGCAGAGCTGTTCCAGAACAGAGAGCAGCCGTTCGAGAGAGAGCAAAAAACGAGTAGACGCTGTGGACATCAATGGATCCGTTCTCTCTTGCCATTTTGTGCGATATCCTGCATCCTCTAAAAAATCGGTAACCCCTAAACACTCTTAACTCCACCATTAAAAAGCCTGTTCCATACCTAGACCGTCCACCCTGAGTAGCGCCCATGACAAGAAGCTCACGAAAATTCTAATTGAACAAATGGAGTTTGGTCTCGAAAGTGTCGCTTTTTCAGGTCAAGATGTAGAGTAAGAAGCAGATCTGTGAACAGCGATCAGGGGTTTCCAGTAAGTGTGTGTGGTTATAATCTACTGCTTCTATGGTTCAGAGATTTGTGGTAAGAGTATGGTTGCTGAGAATAAGCGAGTTCCCACACTTTCAAACTTTTCTCCTGTTCTTGATACTTGCCTTGTTCGAGGACAAACAAGGATCTAAGTCTGGGAGAATTGATATATGGTGTTTTTCACATCATTGTATAGGTGTTTTTGTATTGATTCGAGTCCTTAATCCGAGTCAGTCTAGTCCTTTTTGATCTTTTACAGGTCTGGAGTTGGTAGAAGAATGAAGAGAGCCTGCTTGAAGAGAAGCTGTCCCTTTGGAGCATTTTGCGGAGAACAATCAAAACGAACAGTCCCGAGACTGTTCTCAAGCAGAACAAGCAGACGGAGTGATCCCGAGGTTGTTCCCGACAGATAAGGAAGCTTCTATTTTCGGGAATTAAGGCCTTGTTGCCCTAATTTCTTTTCTACCTATTGGCGCCTCCATATAAAGACGCCACCTATCCTATTTTATTTCTTACGCTAGTTTTTACAAGAGAACTATTAGCTTTTGCGATCTGCAACTTGTAAGGGAGAAGAATCCATTCTCTCATAGAGAAGACCATCTGAACCCTTGTTTACCACTCTTATTATTATGCAGTTTCATTCAGTATCTATGTCTTTGATTGCTTGCATCATGATTGAGTAGTGATCTAGCTCGCCTAGGGTTTTTAGGGTGTTGAAATATGAGCTAAACATAGATAAGCTATTCTTGATTATTCTTCATCCATACTATTCTTAAGGCTTCCATTAACCTGATCACTTGATGATAGATCCTAAGTTTATCGCCTAGCTAACCGCTTAGGAGAAAGCTTGACATGTATTGGATGAGCTTAGTATCCCTAATCAGCGAAAGTAGATATTAGGGTAGTAAGTGAACTGATCGGACCTGACCTCTAAGGCTTGCAGTCGTTTCTCATCTCAACGACAGTTAGATGATGGGATCGACAAGCAAAGAGATCACCACCACGACAGTGGGGTGTTCCAGCTGAGTGATCCGAGTTCTAGAAAGTACTGCACCGCGCTTGAATAATTGTTTGGCACTCGCTCAACACCCAATGAAATACCCTAGGTTAGCTTCCTGTTAAATTGAATCAATCTCTAGTTTACTTGTTTTTTCGCGTCACCAATTGAATTGAAAACCATTTTCTTCTTAGCTTGATATTGAAATTTATAAGAGTAAAGTGTAGACTGGTCCTCTGGATTGAATCTAAAAGTACTATAATCACAACTGTTAACTTGGAAGTAGCAAAGATTCATATTTAGTGTATCACTTTGTCAGAAGACTTCCAAGAAGTCCAGACGACTTCCAGACGACTAACAGGTAAGTCGTCTCAGAAGTCTTCCAGATCTGAAAAACCTGCATATCAAATCCAGATCTGAAAAACCTGCATATCCAAAAACGTTCAAATGACTTAAAAATAGAGAAAATGAGTGGAAGATTAGATAAATCTACATTTATAGAACACACAAAAATACATATCTAAAATTAATAGATCTACCTTTAAATTAGTGGAAGATGAGTACCATTTGATTAAAAACCTGCAAAAGAGATAGATTAGTAAGAAATACATGAGACAAAACTGAAAAATTCATATAAAGTTTGGTGTTTTCAAGTCAAAGAGATTAGAGAGAGGTTGGAGAGTTTTAGAATGATGAACATTACATTTTTGTTGCAGCCATTTGAGAAGAGGAGAGAGAATGTGTAAATTTTTCTTTATATAGGGAGACAAAAAATCCAATTAGGTTAAATATTTTTAACTCAGACGACTTCTTGGACGACTTACATTTCAGTCGTCTGGTGAAGAAATTAAAACAGACGACTTACATGTAAGTCGTCCAGAAGAGTTTAATATTTTTAGCGGGAAACTAAATACCTTTAGCGGGAAACTAAAATAGAAAACTTTCCAGACGACTTACAAGTAAGTCGTCTGGTTTAAATTATTTAAGAGGGAAAATAATTATTTTTAAAAATTTTAGGCGGGAATATTTGGACGACTTACATGTAAGTCGTCTGTTTTAATTTCTTCACCAGACGACTGAAATGTAAGTCGTTCGAGTAAAATGATCCGGTTAGGTTAAAACGTACATTGGTAAAATTAAAGGTTCGGTACGATGTGGACGACTGAAATATACGTCGTCCGAGTAAATTATTCAACAGACGACTGAAATATAAGTCGTCCACACCCTAAACATAACCCCTAAACTTAATTATCTAATTAAACACTTCATAAAATCAAATCAAACTTGAAAAATGTTTACTATACACAGAAATAAACACATATAGGTGAAAACTAATTTTTGAAAAAAGCATTTTAGTTTTCCAAAATCTAACCCTAACAATACATACAATACTACAACATATGTTTGCCAAACTCCTAAACCAAAGTATTTCATGATTCACTACTTCCACTCATCTATCTTCAAAACAAATCAATTTTATCATATCTTAATTTATATCACTTAAAACTGTTTATAATTACTTGATTTTTATTTTTCACGCATCAAAATATTTTTTTACAAGATTTATAAATTATTTTTAAAATAAACTGGTACCAGACGACTTACACTTCAGTCGTCCAGACGACTTCCAACATCTCAGACGACTCAGACGATTTACTGGGGCTATATTCGTAAAAATGGCTCCTGTTTTTTTGTTTGGTCACAAGGGGCTGAGCTGTAATTTCACTAGGCTTTTAGGTTAGTTTTGCATTTGATTCAAGTTTGGGTATAGGTTTGGGATTAAAATCAAGTTGTGGGTTAGTTTTGGCAAAAACCCCAAAAACAAAACCAAAACTAAATCAATGTTAACAAATATCTTAACAGTTCCTATATCGCTGAAACATAAAATCTGAAACCAAATTGAAATTAAACCGAGAACTGAATGGGTACCTGAATATTTTAAATACATTTTATACACCTTAAAAATATTAATTATCTTAAGTTCTAAAATTATCAAATATTCTAACAATAATATTTATAACCGAACAACCCAATAATGGATTACCCTATTACTTTTTATCCGAGATATTTAAAATTTTCGTAATTCCCCAATAGAACAGAATCACCAAAAATTTATTCGAAATATTTAAATTTATCCGAGCTATCCGATATTTTATCAAACAAAATCCAAAATGTGACTTTTACCCGAATTATTCAAAATTATCCAAAAATGAGAACCGAAAACCGAATTGGACTCTAATTTTATCAGGTTCCTAACGTTATTACCCAATTGATTTTTTTCTTGAACTAGGACCCGAACCATGTGTAGCGCCTCTTTTGGTTACAACTTTTGCTAGAAATTGGTTCGCATAAACCAATATGTTGGTTGGACTTTCTCTAATATAAATTGTTTCTTTTTGTTCATTTGAACTTTCTTATAACACCTATTGGTTAGTGTTGTTATTCTTTTTTGAGTTTGTATACTTTTTGAGGTTTGAATAAAACAACGCTAAAAAAAGTATCATCCTTTATTCAGTCTTGTCAATTTTTCTCTATCTTTCATCTAGAGTTGATTACCATTTGGGACATATTTTGAGTTTTTATTGCATATATGGACACTTTCTACTTGCAAGGCACTTTGTGTTGGGCCCAAATAGAATGTGGACGGTTATGCCCTTATTAAGACGAAAGAGAAATTGGCTCACAGTTCCAATAGCACGTGAACTTTTTATTTTTGTTTCGAAATAATTTTTTTTAACACTCAAAATAGTTTGAAATTATTACTTTATTTTTTTATCAACATCTTGGTTATGTTGTGGATGTGGACGCCATGACCATAGATAAAAAGAATGTGACTATAGATAAAAAGAATAAATCTCTCAAATTTATGGATAGGAAATCAATGCTTGATGTGGTGGACAGTCACTTAAACACTAAACAACATAGATTAAAAAAAAAAACAATGACATTAAAAGGCTATGGATATAGATGCTAATGTATCCACAATCTCAAAGATGAAAAAGTAAATAAATTCAAACCAAAAACAACCACGTACATGTCCACTCGAAAAAAAAACAAAACTCGGGTGATGAAAAAACAAAACTAAACAGACCAAAAAGTTCGTAATTTCAAACATTTCCAACGAGAAAAAAAAGTCTAACTTCAAACATGTTATCGAGAAAAACAAAGCTTAACTTCAAACATGTCCAACGATTATTTATGAATATTAGATTATTATTAGCTGGATGCCTAAACCGTAAACCTTCAATTCTAAACCCTAAAACATCAACTATAAACCATAAACCCGAAAATTACTCTAAATCCTAAACCATCAACACTAAACCCTAAACTATCAACACTAAACCCTAAACCTTTAACCCTAAGAGTAACTCTAAAAACTTAACCCTAAACCCTAAAACATCAACTCTAAACCCTAAACCGTAAAACCCTAGAGTTGAAGTTTTAGGGTTTAGATTTGGAAGTTTAGGGTTTTATGGTTTAGGGTTTATGTTTAGGGTTTATAGTTGATGTTTTAGGGTTTAGATTTGAAGGTTTAGGGTTCATGATTTAGGGTTTAGGGTTCGAATTATGGAAAATATAAGGTTTAGGGTTTACGGTTAGGGGTTAGAGTTGATGTTTTAGGATTTAGATTTGAAAGTTTAAGGTTTAGGGTTTGAAGTTGATGTTTCGGAGTTTAGGGTCTAGAGTTGATGTTTCAGGGTTTTGGGTTTAAAGTTGATGTTTTAAATTTAGATTAGTTAACCATAAGTTTTTTTTTGTCAAAGTTAATCAAATGGTTATAAATGTCTTTTACCCTTCATTAAAAATGAGGGTAAAAGTGGTTAGTGTAAACATGAAATGTGGTACTTTGAAAATGATATTTCTCGCAATTTCAACATAATTTATTAGATTTTGTTAATCAATTGTTGCTTATATATCTTTCAAGTTCATGTCAAAATAAAATCAAAAATTACTTAAGAGTTATAGAAAAATTGTATTTTGGAAGAAAACTCTTGGCAATGTCATATTGTCTTTATGTATTCTAAGCTAGAGTCTTAAAAATGAGATTTTATCATAAAGATCCTTAGAGGACTTTATTTAAGATGCTCATATATGTTTGGTCTTGAAGTACAATATATAAAGTGTTATTGAGCAAATTACTAATCTTTTTCGTAATTGAAAAATGTAATTTCATATGATAAGAAAGAAAGTTATAATAGTAACTTTTATAGTTATGATTGAGTTATTCGCATGTATGAGACGAATGTCTAGAAGATTGTATGTAAGAAATTTGGTTTAAATTCTAAATAGACCAAGAAAATATTGTCTATATCAAATAAGAATTGTGGATCAGAAGTCTATATACTTTGCATACTCTAATGGAAAAAGCATTATAATATTCTCAATTTCAAAAGAGATTTATCTGATTGGAATGCATCTCCTGAAGATATTGCTTCCAGAGAAAGAAATGTGAAATATGTGTGGTTGTACTCTTTTTCTTTATTATGGTTTTCATTCCAATGGTTTTTCCTTAACAAGGTTTTAACGAGACAACAAAAAACACACAAATGATAGACACCTAAAATAATTATTATAGTTTCAAAGTCAAAAGTCTATCACAGATCTAAAGTCTTTGAAGTCAAGAGAATCGAGGAAGATCAAATCATATCAAGACTCATACACTGCAGAAGAATGGTGATGTTCATCCCACAAGTTCGTTCAAGTGATAATTTCTCTGACTTATTTACCAAGGCGCTAACCACTACTACTTTCAAGAAGTTAGTTCCTCTTATCAAACTACGTTGTCTCAAAGATTTCGACGTATGTTCACATGAGGGGAAGTTATTACGCGTTGCACGCTTTTTCCCTTAACCATGGTTTCTCCCATTGAGTTGGTGAGGTTTTTAACGAGGCAACATCTACGGTGTTTTGAAAGTACTTTGGTATAATAGACATCAAGGGGAAGTGTTATGAATATTGTGACATCAATTATAGAAAGTATTTTTCACAAAGATTTACTTGTACTTGGTCTACAAGCTAAACTCTCATATTGTATCCCTATATAAGGAGTTCATTATTCATGGAATAAGATACACCAATTCTTCTTTCTCTCTTTCTACTTATAACGAGTTGCAAGTATTTCATAAATATTCTTAATAAGTTTATGGAAAATGTTGAATGCCCTAATCCAACTAGGTTAATGTAACAAACTCCTTCCATATAAGAAGAGTTTGTGTGTTCTCTTCTCTCTTATGCAAAGCAAGCAGATTTGTAAGATTGAGAGAGAGAGAAATGTGCTAGATCTTTGTTCTTAAGATTATAGTGAGTTGCCTCCTTGCCAGATCCGTAGCCATTTTAGGTGAACTCTGGGTAAACAAATACTTAGTGTCTATCTTGTCAATGTTCTTCTTCTGATTTGAATAATTCTACAAACTCATACTTTCTACTTTCTAACTTATGTTCTCGAGTTCGCCAGAGAGTGTATCATCGAGTTTGTGTTTGATTCTGATTTTAGATCAAACAGTTTTGCTGTTGTGTTTCAACAAGGTGTCATTGTCAATAGCGAATGCAAGAGTTGAGGTGTGGCGTTTGATGGGAAGAGAGACTTTTCATTGTGGAAGAAGAGGATGCTAACACATCTGTCTGTCCTTGGTTTAAAAGATGTATTAGAAGAATCTTTGTCACCTTATACGTCAGCAATCAGGAATGATGAAGACGAGGATGTGTACATGGAGCGGTTGGTGAAAGAGAAAGCTTAAAGGCTTGAAAGATCAGGAAGACGATGAATCTGATCATCCATTCTCAATGTTGGAGATCATGTGTTAAAGAAATTTGAATTGTGTATGTCAGCCGGTTCTACATGGTCCATACTGGAGAGGTTATATTTTTCCAAAGACTCTACAGAATAGAATTCATTTGTAACACAAATTCTATATTTTCATGATGGTTGATACTTAGAGTATTGACGAGAATAAAAAAAAAAAAAGAAACATATAAGATTTCAAGTTGATGTACTACTGAATGGAGTAGTGTTGTGACATTACCCTGATGTTTTTCAAAAATTACTGAAGAGTTATAAAAAAATTGTATTTTGGAAGAAAACTCTTGACAATGTCATATTGTCTTTATGTATTCTAAGCTAGAGTCTTAAAAATGAGATTTTATCATAAAGATCCTTAGAGGACTTTATTTAAGATGCTCATATATGTTTGGTAATGAAGTACAATATATAAAGTGTTATTGAGCAAATTACTAATCTTTTTCGTAATTGAAAAATGTAATTTCATATGATAAGAAAGAAAGTTATAATAGTAATTTTTATAGTTATGATTGAGTTATTCGCATGTATGAGACGAATGTCTAGAAGATTGTATGTAAGAAATTTGGTTTAAATTCCAATTAGACCAAGAAAATATTGTCTATATCAAATAAGAATTGTGGATCAGAAGTCTATATACTTTGCATACTCTAATGGAAAGAGCAATATAATATTCTCAATTTCAAAAGAGATTTATCTGATTGGAATGCATCTCCTGAAGATATTGCTTTCAGAGAAAGAAATGTGAAATATGTGTGGTTGTACTCTTTTTCTTTATTATGGTTTTCATCCCAGTGGTTTTTCCTTAACAAGGTTTTAACGAGACAACAAAAACACACACAAATGGTAGACACCTAAAATAATTATTATAGTTTCAAAGTCAAAAGTCTATCACAGATCTAAAGTCTTTGAAGTCAAGAGAATCGAGGAAGATCAAATCATATCAAGACTCATACACTGCAGAAGAATGGTGATGTTCATCCCACAAGTTCGTTCAAGTGACAATTTCTCTGACTTATTTACCAAGGCGCTAACCACTACTACTTTCAAGAAGTTAGTTCCTCTTATCAAACTACGTTGTCTCAAAGATTTCGACGTATGTACACATGAGGGGAAGTTATTACGCGTTGCACGCTTTTTCCCTTAACCATGGTTTCTCCCATTGAGTTGGTGAGGTTTTTAACGAGGCAACATCTACGGTGTTTTGAAAGTACTTTGGTATAATAGACATCAAGGGGAAGTGTTATGAATATTGTGACATCAATTATAGAAAGTATTTTTCACAAAGATTTACTTGTACTTGGTCTACAAGCTAAACTCTCATATTGTATCCCTATATAAGGAGTTCATTATTCATGGAATAAGATACACCAATTCTTCTTTCTCTCTTTCTACTTATAACGAGTTGCAAGTATTTCATAAATATTCTTAATAAGTTTATGGAAAATGTTGAATGCCCTAATCCAACTAGGTTAATGTAACAAACTCCTTCCATATAAGAAGAGTTTGTGTGTTCTCTTCTCTCTTATGCAAAGCAAGCAGATTTGTAAGATTGAGAGAGAGAGAAATGTGCTAGATCTTTGTTCTTAAGATTATAGTGAGTTGCCTCCTTGCCAGATCCGTAGCCATTTTAGGTGAACTCTGGGTAAACAAATACTTAGTGTCTATCTTGTCAATGTTCTTCTTCTGATTTGAATAATTCTACAAACTCATACTTTCTACTTTCTAACTTATGTTCTCGAGTTCGCCAGAGAGTGTATCATCGAGTTTGTGTTTGATTCTGATTTTAGATCAAACAGTTTTGCTGTTGTGTTTCAACAAGGTGTCATTGTCAATAGCGAATGCAAGAGTTGAGGTGTGGCGTTTGATGGGAAGAGAGACTTTTCATTGTGGAAGAAGAGGATGCTAACACATCTGTCTGTCCTTGGTTTAAAAGATGTATTAGAAGAATCTTTGTCACCTTATACGTCAGCAATCAGGAATGATGAAGACGAGGATGTGTACATGGAGCGGTTGGTGAAAGAGAAAGCTTAAAGGCTTGAAAGATCAGGAAGACGATGAATCTGATCATCCATTCTCAATGTTGGAGATCATGTGTTAAAGAAATTTGAATTGTGTATGTCAGCCGGTTCTACATGGTCCATACTGGAGAGGTTATATTTTTCCAAAGACTCTACAGAATAGAATTCATTTGTAACACAAATTCTATATTTTCATGATGGTTGATACTTAGAGTATTGACGAGAATAAAAAAAAAAAAAGAAACATATAAGATTTCAAGTTGATGTACTACTGAATGGAGTAGTGTTGTGACATTACCCTGATGTTTTTCAAAAACTTGAGTGAGAGATATCAAGAGCGCTGTATGTCTCTAGATGCCATCTGACAAGTTCGAGATTAATGTATAGGAAACACAGGTTCTAGAGACTAAACCATATTTCTTTGTTTGTCGGTTTGCAGAGTTTTTTGAGCTTATTTTGTTTGGTGAAAATGATGATTGATGGGTCTTGAGAAAACCAAGTGGCACTTGTTGTAAAAACCGTTTCGGTTGGAAGTTAAATTATAACAAAAGAAAGATTGTGTTTGATTGGTATTGTAGAAAACATATTATAAAAAGATTGTGTTCGACTGGTATTGTAGAAAACATATGATGTGTACTCATCAAGATTGATAAACAGTTTTGATATCTAATCGGTCAGAACTAGGAGATTTGAAACTAAGCTTTTAGAAACGTCATGGAGACTTGAGCAACTAAGATATCTCTCACCAACCCTTTTCCCATTTCGCCTACCGCCTTTAAAATCTCTTTCGGATCAGTTTCATCTTCATCTCGTTTTCGTTTCTGTAAATCAGAACATTAAACATTTGATTATATTCACCCGCCCTTTTTTTTTGTTGGTTTAAAGAAAGTTGTTTTGTTTGTTTTACCTTTGACTTCTGTTTAGTCCAAGTTAAACCAATCAAGTCACCTCCTAAATGGTCATACCACGGCTTCAACAACATCCCAAACCGTTTCTGCAGACAACAGCGCACGATAAGAACCCCGGTAAGTTTTAATGTTTCTGTTTTGAATTAGAAAACTTGCCTCCAACACACTCAAGAAGCACTTGGTTGGATCGGAGTCCAACATTAACTCCTCCTTAAGCTGCTCATGGCTTCTCTCCAAATATCCAGGCAATAAGAATCTGTTAACATATGTACTCGCCTCCCAACGTGCTACATGATCCCCTGCTAATAATTACTGGAGTACATTAGTTTTTGGATTTAGCGACGGAAACAAAAGAGAGAGAGGGAGACATAGAGCCACCTTTAGGACCTTGGTTAAGTTTAGGCGGAAACAAAAGACGACGTGGGTAAGGTAGGTTTTCTCTATGGAGAAGAACAACTGCGTCATACTTGTCCAAAGGAGGTCTGAAAAGGCTCTGCAACATATATAGATGCAATTAATACCAGTCAACATCATGTTACTTGTAATACCAGCTAAGCACAACGCAATGTGTTTTCAATGCATTTCACTCACCTCCCATTGAACAGAATCATTGTGTTCTTGCAGTACCAGTTTACTTAATACGTTTGCACTGCTTCGAGCAGAAGCCACCAACCTTTTTTGTTCCTTTAACAAAGTTATAGTAAATTGGAGTTACAACTATCAGAAGGAAAAAAAAAAAAAAAAAAGACAGAGCGACGCTAAGATGCTTTTCAAAAGCGTTTGCTAACCGACAAGTTTGGTGAAAATGTTGTCCATGCCTCTGATGCCTTGTCGTAAGGAGCAGCCAAGAACATGGCTGAACTTATGTTTTGTCTGCCCTCTTCATCGCGCTTTCTACTTGACATGAAGTTATCCTAAAAAGCACAGAAAGCATTTACATATGTCGTTTCTAACAAATATTTCTCAACATTAGATACACTATTTAAAAAAAAGAAAAAGAAAAAAAAAGAGGACTCACATTGATGTCCTTGTGGTCATTTATGCCAAAGTCACTGTTTCTGTCGACAATCAGCGGACAGGACCACCAGTCATAGTCTGCTAGTAATCGCAAGAACCTGTTACACATTCCAGCGAAAAAAAAAGATGTAGTGTTTTAATTGTTGGTTAACACCGTTAGTAGATTGTGTTTTTGTAAAATCAAAATCATGGTAGCCGAAACAAACCTTAAGAATCCGCTGAAGCGAGAGAGAGGAACACCAAGTGGGAGAGGTGTGAGGAAGACATGTGCAACCAAAAGTTCAATGGCTTCTTCTGCTAGGCAACCAGAAAAGAGATGCGCAGAAACCCATCTTTTTGCAAGCCTTAAGATAGCGGACACGGTATGGGGTTATGAAACATCAAAGCAAGCAAAAGTATACATGTAAAGTCTATCGCCTTTTACCTTGCAACTGGTGCATATGTAGGAAATCCGGCTTGCAAACCATAGATCATTTTTGCATGTTGACAGCGAAAGAAAAGCATTTTATCGGTAGAGGAAAGATCCTTCACTCGGTCAGGTCCAACTGCAACTCAGAAGAAGTACCACAGGAAGTCAGAATCACATAGGCTTTCTATTCAGAAGATATTATGAGTGCAAGAGAAGAAATCTCACTTTCATGTAAAATACTCAGACGAAACGCGTAACCACCCATGAAAACAACGTTATTCTCAGTAGCTGGTCGCGTTATGCCCTTAACCTTCTGAAGTCTGTCAATATTTTCATTTGTACGAATTTATATAATACTGTGGCTTAATAGTATGAAGTGTTTCTAACAACAGTTTAACCTACTTCTTTACAATTTGAAGAAGGAAGTCAGTTTTCGTTTTCTCAATTTCCAAATCACCAGGTCCTTCTAGCTGCGAACAGAAAAAAACTGGGGAGCTTAGATAACTAACTTAACAAACCATATATACGCTATCAATCAAGCGTAGTACTGATCCTACCTGAATCATGACCTCCATTGTCGGTATGCAAGATGGCATATGTTCATGTAGTCTTCGCTCAACAATTTTCACGCAAACCAGTGGGTGAGGTTCAGGAGGGAACACCGATGTGAGCCTAAGAGCTACAAAACACGAGGAATATTAGATATCACAGATACTGCAAACATCATTACACACTTGTTTTGCTATAAGCTCACTGCAAAACAGTACTACACGAAAACTAACCTGAATCTAAAGGCTGAATGCCAGAAACGTTTAGAGGAATGCCTTTGATCTCAAGCAAGCACTTTGAGAGAACTTTGAAGACATAAAGCGAATTTCCAAATGTTGGGTCTGAGACATCAGCATTATTGCATAATTAGTTTGAAACCATAACGAGACAAACGCGCAGTGCATAGAGAGAAGTGAAAAGTTCAATGATTTTAGTAATACCTTTATCTCCGTAGAGCAGAGAGAAGTCAAGTTGATCAACCAATTGAACAATATCATCGGAATAGAGTGAAAGATGCCGCTCAAAGATATACTCAATCATTTGTTTCATGATAAGATGCCTTCTCCACTGCTGAGTCTCCCAGACTAAGATAATGAAATAGGCAAATATTCAGCTTGCATAAACTTGAAACTTCTTTATTGAACTCTGTCAAGAAGCATGTATTGATAACACACCTGTGCATTCCGCTATTCTTCCATCTTCAAGCCTCCTTAGCTCAGACTTGTCCCCCCAAAATTTTCGAAACTTGAGTACCTAGAAAAAGATATGCTATTTAGTAAGACCGTAGGAGCCAAGGATGATAAAGAAATCTTGATGTACCTCTTCCTTGTTATCAGCATCTGGTCCAATATCAACCATTCTAAACGCATTTTCGGTTGATCTGATAGATATGCCAATAAAAAGTGGTTCTCTGTCAAGAACTGACAAGCCCTGTTTCAAAGCCAGTTATAATTGTTAGAACAATTTTCGATGCATTGAAAGGTAATCGTAAATCAGGAAGAAAAAAAAAACATACATCTTCAACATACGAGCCTTGATTGGCATTTCTCCAAACAACACGGATTGATTTTGCTCTGTCACCAAGTCCTTGTTCCAGCAGGCTATGCACTTTCTGCTCATAAATTCTCCAATATTCCTTGTCCAAACAAAACACTGACGTAGGTTCTGCTATTTTCCCTTCTAGGTGTAACCTAAGAGAACTTAGATGTTAGGATTGCTAACTAGAAAGAATAAAAATTAGCACATGAAAAAAAATGATAAATTTAAAATCTTGGAGTTGATTAGATATAATAGAATAAAGGCAATCGATAATTCAACTATCTTGAATTTTAAAATCGCATACTTTCACATGCACGAAAATCTTTGACAAAAGTAGGAACATACCCAGCCACTTCCATCCCTAACAATACAAATAGATCAGTAAGGTTACCGTATGCAATGGTCATATTTAACAGGATAGTCGATCTTGGTCATAAAAGCCTCCTCGAATCCTCCATCACTGAGTTTCATACGTGTAAGAGTTGACGAAGCCTCATGTCGGAGCTGCGATACCAACAAACAAATTACATGAACAAGTCACAAAGACAACCACAGCATTGGATCAATTATCAAGTAAAGCGAGCTACAAAAAAAAAAGATACCTCATGGAGTCCAATACTGGTCATCCGGAAAGCCAGATTCACGTGTGTAGATGGATCACATATAAGAACAGGGAACAACTCTTTGAATTTCTTATTCTCCTGAAATTTAAAGGTTAACTATCAGTAAATCACAGTATACAGGGAACACAGCACCGAGGTGCGCAACTGAGAGTTTCTTCCATTGATGATACTTGCAATAATACTGTTAATCAAGAAAACTTCGACTGTAATCACGAGTGGCTACATAAGGTTTTTCCAGCAGTATTAAAACTGCCATTTGTACTCTTCGGATTACTAGACGATGCCTTAAGGCTATACACCACAATGAAACTATAAACTAGTGGAATTTCTCTCTGATTGTTTCAGTAGCAAATGGATCCAATAGCACCAGTGCAGACTCATACTGCATCGAAAACAAAAATAAAACACACTGATAGGCAAGTAGAAAACGCACCTCTGTCGAGGCAAGTATTTTGGTCTTCCCTGCTGTAAAAAATAGACCGCTTCCCTCAAAATCATGAGTGGCTGCCAACAGGATTAACAAACGTTGGTTATCCGTGATGCAGAATCAAATACTTACAGAAAATAAACTTAAGCTGCATAAGCATACTTATGAATTCCAGTGTCTTTGTGAATATTTGCAGTGCGTTTTGTGACTTTTCAATGTAGCCAAATCTTGCAAGGAATGATACTATCACGAAGATTAAAAAGCCATTCAAGCAGTCATGGGCGTATATCGAGCTCCTTTGTCTAGCCCATATCTGCACACAACCATACAGGTTTACAGACTCCAATAAACACAGGGTAGACAATACATGTTAGCTATACATACCTTTAGCAATATCAAAGCATCTGGCAACGCTTTCCACTGAGATAATCTGTTCTCGAGAAGATTAGAATTTTCCTCCAGAAACATGTCCTCCAATATGCTTAAGTTGTAAGTGGGCGTGGGCAGAGAGTCACCATCTTTATCATCAAAACAAATCATAATGATCATTAAACAGCTGTCTCAACATATTCGTCAAGAGAAAACTCAACATTCCTGAAACAAACCACATTACCTGCAGTAACAGAAGGGAGGTTGTTGCTGCTCATACTCAGCATTGCAACATCAAACAGTGATTTTGCTGAAGGTATTATTCTTATGGAAAATCCAGGTAAGTGATCAACTTTCTTAGCTGCAAACACATTCTCATTCTCGGCGTCAAAACATTCTCACCTTTCTTAGCGAAAAAAAAACTAGAGCACACATACCTGGGAAAACAACTAAGACTGGCTTCCTCGCCTCGTTCTGTAAGGCTGACCATTCAACTTTCTCAACAGACGATGACAACAACAAATGGTTCTTAAGTACACAAAGATATAGACATCGCTTGGCATGGTATAGATGATTCATATAATCTTTCTCATGAAAACATTCCTGCAAGCACCAGTCTATAGTTAAACCACACAACATTGATTTCAAAACTTGGAGATAAGCATTAGAAACTGACCTTAGGCAAGTGGAGGAGAAGATCAACAGAAGCATCAGGCTTTGCCATACAACGAGTGGAGTAGCTGCCGACGGGTCTGAAACCATTAGGCTTCTTGAAGATGAATTCAACTTTATCAGCTCCAATCTCGCTAACGAAGCTGGGAGCTAATTCCGAAGTAACCTATGAGTTCAAGAGTTTTTTTCAAATGTTAATAAAGTTTGAACTTAAGAACAAAGCATTGACTAGAAGACAAAATCTACCTCGAGACCTTCAGGTATAGCATCAATGGCTTCTTCAATTGATGAAACGAGACCGTCCACAGTAGAATCGCGATCTATCCGACTCTTCTCTAGCAAATCGTTGAGTTTAGAATCTGCCTCCATCTTTGACTTCTGGTAAATTAGGGTTCGTTTCGTTTTGCGTGAGCGAGGAAGAAGAAGGGAAGGCTTGCTGCGACACCGTTTCGATAAGTGATAGCGAAAAGTGGGAAAGGCCGAAACCTCTTTATTTTGTTCCGTCCCACATCGCTAACTGATTCATCTTTTATTGTTATTTATATATCAGTTTGGATAGATGGAAGGTTACCCACAAGGGATGATATTGGATGTTACGATGTGAGTCCCTCCTTGGCAGTGGTCAGTTGGTTCATTGAACACATACATCTTAATAACTGATGTGGGTCCCCTGTTGTTTTTTTTTTTTTTTTTTTTTTTTAACAAATTTGTGTATTAACTTATAATTGTCATCTTGCTATATACACTAATACTTGTTTTTTTAAAAAACTTTCAACACTTTTATTTTGTAGAAACATGTTTTTGTTTTCTAAACTTTGAAAAAACTCTTTATTTTTTTTTAATTTTTTTGTTTTATATTGATTTATTTACACTTAAAATGAATATCTAATTAAATATACTAATTTGGATTTACTGAGATCATATCTTTGGATCGGGCAGAGATCTTTTTCTCAAATCCAATTCCTTCGGATCTTAAACATTTGAACCTAAGTAGGTGTTCGAAAATTTTGGATTCATGTATGAGTCAATTAAAGCATGTATGTAATCCTGAAAATATATCCAAAACATACATAATATGTATACAGAATTTTTACCCGAATTTGATTCATTATATTATCTCTATAGTTAATGTTATAATCTTGAAACTATGAATTATTTAGCAACGATTATTCATTTGTTACATTTATATGAAACAAGTACTTCCGTCTTTCATTTATCTCAGCTACATTTCATGCCAAGGATCCTTCAACGAGCAAGGAGATGGCTCTCGTCGAATACACTCCTCCAAGCATAGGTTATACTAGCTCTTATCCTCCTCCTTCCCAAGGTTTGTTACATATTACTCCGTCTTTTTTTTTTGTCATCTACATATTACTCAAGTCTTTTTATTGTTTATTAAGAATATTAATCAATGATTATATAGATGCTTAACTTATATTTAGGGGCACCAGGATGATGATTGTCTTGTTAGCTTTATTTGGATTTTGGATTTATTTGGATTTTGTTGGATAATAAACCGACTACGTGGACCAAACCGGATGCGACTATAAGATAATGTCTTTTATTTAAATTAGATTATGAATACATGTGACATATGAATACATGGCACAGGTTCGTCGAGTTTCACAGCCATAGGTACAATTGAAGGCAAATTCGACTGTGGTTATCTGGTTAAAGTTAAGTTGGGCTCAGAGATTCTTAATGGCGTGCTTTACCACTCAGCCCAGCCCGGCCCACCAACACCAACTGCTGATCCAATAGGTGCCGTTGTACCATACGTGGAAGCTGGGAGGAGACGACGTATCTAAACACTCTGGATACGTAAAAAACACATCCAAAACATACATAATTTTCAGACGCTCGCCGACATAATCGTCTTGCTTCTATCCAGAGGATAATGGTAGAAACGGAAGCAGCAGGAGATCTGTTCCTGATGATGATGACTACGGCTAGCGTCTGAAATCTAAAAAAATTCTGTATACATATTATGTATGTTTTGGATATATTTTCAGGATTACATACATGCTTTAATTGACTCATACATGAATCCAAAATTTTCGAACACCTACTTAGGTTCAAATGTTTAAGATCCGAAGGAATTGGATTTGAGAAAAAGATCTCTGCCCGATCCAAAGATATGATCTCAGTAAATCAAAATTAGTATATTTAATTAGATATTCATTTTAAGTGTAAATAAATCAATATAAAACAAAAAAATTAAAAAAAAATAAAGAGTTTTTTCAAAGTTTAGAAAACAAAAACATGTTTCTACAAAATAAAAGTGTTGAAAGTTTTTTAAAAAAACAAGTATTAGTGTATATAGCAAGATGACAATTATAAGTTAATACACAAATTTGTTAAAAAAAAAAAAAAAAAAAAAAAACAACAGGGGACCCACATCAGTTATTAAGATGTATGTGTTCAATGAACCAACTGACCACTGCCAAGGAGGGACTCACATCGTAACATCCAATATCATCCCTTGTGGGTAACCTTCCATCTATCCAAACTGATATATAAATAACAATAAAAGATGAATCAGTTAGCGATGTGGGACGGAACAAAATAAAGAGGTTTCGGCCTTTCCCACTTTTCGCTATCACTTATCGAAACGGTGTCGCAGCAAGCCTTCCCTTCTTCTTCCTCGCTCACGCAAAACGAAACGAACCCTAATTTACCAGAAGTCAAAGATGGAGGCAGATTCTAAACTCAACGATTTGCTAGAGAAGAGTCGGATAGATCGCGATTCTACTGTGGACGGTCTCGTTTCATCAATTGAAGAAGCCATTGATGCTATACCTGAAGGTCTCGAGGTAGATTTTGTCTTCTAGTCAATGCTTTGTTCTTAAGTTCAAACTTTATTAACATTTGAAAAAAACTCTTGAACTCATAGGTTACTTCGGAATTAGCTCCCAGCTTCGTTAGCGAGATTGGAGCTGATAAAGTTGAATTCATCTTCAAGAAGCCTAATGGTTTCAGACCCGTCGGCAGCTACTCCACTCGTTGTATGGCAAAGCCTGATGCTTCTGTTGATCTTCTCCTCCACTTGCCTAAGGTCAGTTTCTAATGCTTATCTCCAAGTTTTGAAATCAATGTTGTGTGGTTTAACTATAGACTGGTGCTTGCAGGAATGTTTTCATGAGAAAGATTATATGAATCATCTATACCATGCCAAGCGATGTCTATATCTTTGTGTACTTAAGAACCATTTGTTGTTGTCATCGTCTGTTGAGAAAGTTGAATGGTCAGCCTTACAGAACGAGGCGAGGAAGCCAGTCTTAGTTGTTTTCCCAGGTATGTGTGCTCTAGTTTTTTTTTCGCTAAGAAAGGTGAGAATGTTTTGACGCCGAGAATGAGAATGTGTTTGCAGCTAAGAAAGTTGATCACTTACCTGGATTTTCCATAAGAATAATACCTTCAGCAAAATCACTGTTTGATGTTGCAATGCTGAGTATGAGCAGCAACAACCTCCCTTCTGTTACTGCAGGTAATGTGGTTTGTTTCAGGAATGTTGAGTTTTCTCTTGACGAATATGTTGAGACAGCTGTTTAATGATCATTATGATTTGTTTTGATGATAAAGATGGTGACTCTCTGCCCACGCCCACTTACAACTTAAGCATATTGGAGGACATGTTTCTGGAGGAAAATTCTAATCTTCTCGAGAACAGATTATCTCAGTGGAAAGCGTTGCCAGATGCTTTGATATTGCTAAAGGTATGTATAGCTAACATGTATTGTCTACCCTGTGTTTATTGGAGTCTGTAAACCTGTATGGTTGTGTGCAGATATGGGCTAGACAAAGGAGCTCGATATACGCCCATGACTGCTTGAATGGCTTTTTAATCTTCGTGATAGTATCATTCCTTGCAAGATTTGGCTACATTGAAAAGTCACAAAACGCACTGCAAATATTCACAAAGACACTGGAATTCATAAGTATGCTTATGCAGCTTAAGTTTATTTTCTGTAAGTATTTGATTCTGCATCACGGATAACCAACGTTTGTTAATCCTGTTGGCAGCCACTCATGATTTTGAGGGAAGCGGTCTATTTTTTACAGCAGGGAAGACCAAAATACTTGCCTCGACAGAGGTGCGTTTTCTACTTGCCTATCAGTGTGTTTTATTTTTGTTTTCGATGCAGTATGAGTCTGCACTGGTGCTATTGGATCCATTTGCTACTGAAACAATCAGAGAGAAATTCCACTAGTTTATAGTTTCATTGTGGTGTATAGCCTTAAGGCATCGTCTAGTAATCCGAAGAGTACAAATGGCAGTTTTAATACTGCTGGAAAAACCTTATGTAGCCACTCGTGATTACAGTCGAAGTTTTCTTGATTAACAGTATTATTGCAAGTATCATCAATGGAAGAAACTCTCAGTTGCGCACCTCGGTGCTGTGTTCCCTGTATACTGTGATTTACTGATAGTTAACCTTTAAATTTCAGGAGAATAAGAAATTCAAAGAGTTGTTCCCTGTTCTTATATGTGATCCATCTACACACGTGAATCTGGCTTTCCGGATGACCAGTATTGGACTCCATGAGGTATCTTTTTTTTTTGTAGCTCGCTTTACTTGATAATTGATCCAATGCTGTGGTTGTCTTTGTGACTTGTTCATGTAATTTGTTTGTTGGTATCGCAGCTCCGACATGAGGCTTCGTCAACTCTTACACGTATGAAACTCAGTGATGGAGGATTCGAGGAGGCTTTTATGACCAAGATCGACTATCCTGTTAAATATGACCATTGCATACGGTAACCTTACTGATCTATTTGTATTGTTAGGGATGGAAGTGGCTGGGTATGTTCCTACTTTTGTCAAAGATTTTCGTGCATGTGAAAGTATGCGATTTTAAAATTCAAGATAGTTGAATTATCGATTGCCTTTATTCTATTATATCTAATCAACTCCAAGATTTTAAATTTATCATTTTTTTTCATGTGCTAATTTTTATTCTTTCTAGTTAGCAATCCTAACATCTAAGTTCTCTTAGGTTACACCTAGAAGGGAAAATAGCAGAACCTACGTCAGTGTTTTGTTTGGACAAGGAATATTGGAGAATTTATGAGCAGAAAGTGCATAGCCTGCTGGAACAAGGACTTGGTGACAGAGCAAAATCAATCCGTGTTGTTTGGAGAAATGCCAATCAAGGCTCGTATGTTGAAGATGTATGTTTTTTTTTTCTTCCTGATTTACGATTACCTTTCAATGCATCGAAAATTGTTCTAACAATTATAACTGGCTTTGAAACAGGGCTTGTCAGTTCTTGACAGAGAACCACTTTTTATTGGCATATCTATCAGATCAACCGAAAATGCGTTTAGAATGGTTGATATTGGACCAGATGCTGATAACAAGGAAGAGGTACATCAAGATTTCTTTATCATCCTTGGCTCCTACGGTCTTACTAAATAGCATATCTTTTTCTAGGTACTCAAGTTTCGAAAATTTTGGGGGGACAAGTCTGAGCTAAGGAGGCTTGAAGATGGAAGAATAGCGGAATGCACAGGTGTGTTATCAATACATGCTTCTTGACAGAGTTCAATAAAGAAGTTTCAAGTTTATGCAAGCTGAATATTTGCCTATTTCATTATCTTAGTCTGGGAGACTCAGCAGTGGAGAAGGCATCTTATCATGAAACAAATGATTGAGTATATCTTTGAGCGGCATCTTTCACTCTATTCCGATGATATTGTTCAATTGGTTGATCAACTTGACTTCTCTCTGCTCTACGGAGATAAAGGTATTACTAAAATCATTGAACTTTTCACTTCTCTCTATGCACTGCGCGTTTGTCTCGTTATGGTTTCAAACTAATTATGCAATAATGCTGATGTCTCAGACCCAACATTTGGAAATTCGCTTTATGTCTTCAAAGTTCTCTCAAAGTGCTTGCTTGAGATCAAAGGCATTCCTCTAAACGTTTCTGGCATTCAGCCTTTAGATTCAGGTTAGTTTTCGTGTAGTACTGTTTTGCAGTGAGCTTATAGCAAAACAAGTGTGTAATGATGTTTGCAGTATCTGTGATATCTAATATTCCTCGTGTTTTGTAGCTCTTAGGCTCACATCGGTGTTCCCTCCTGAACCTCACCCACTGGTTTGCGTGAAAATTGTTGAGCGAAGACTACATGAACATATGCCATCTTGCATACCGACAATGGAGGTCATGATTCAGGTAGGATCAGTACTACGCTTGATTGATAGCGTATATATGGTTTGTTAAGTTAGTTATCTAAGCTCCCCAGTTTTTTTCTGTTCGCAGCTAGAAGGACCTGGTGATTTGGAAATTGAGAAAACGAAAACTGACTTCCTTCTTCAAATTGTAAAGAAGTAGGTTAAACTGTTGTTAGAAACACTTCATACTATTAAGCCACAGTATTATATAAATTCGTACAAATGAAAATATTGACAGACTTCAGAAGGTTAAGGGCATAACGCGACCAGCTACTGAGAATAACGTTGTTTTCATGGGTGGTTACGCGTTTCGTCTGAGTATTTTACATGAAAGTGAGATTTCTTCTCTTGCACTCATAATATCTTCTGAATAGAAAGCCTATGTGATTCTGACTTCCTGTGGTACTTCTTCTGAGTTGCAGTTGGACCTGACCGAGTGAAGGATCTTTCCTCTACCGATAAAATGCTTTTCTTTCGCTGTCAACATGCAAAAATGATCTATGGTTTGCAAGCCGGATTTCCTACATATGCACCAGTTGCAAGGTAAAAGGCGATAGACTTTACATGTATACTTTTGCTTGCTTTGATGTTTCATAACCCCATACCGTGTCCGCTATCTTAAGGCTTGCAAAAAGATGGGTTTCTGCGCATCTCTTTTCTGGTTGCCTAGCAGAAGAAGCCATTGAACTTTTGGTTGCACATGTCTTCCTCACACCTCTCCCACTTGGTGTTCCTCTCTCTCGCTTCAGCGGATTCTTAAGGTTTGTTTCGGCTACCATGATTTTGATTTTACAAAAACACAATCTACTAACGGTGTTAACCAACAATTAAAACACTACATCTTTTTTTTTTCGCTGGAATGTGTAACAGGTTCTTGCGATTACTAGCAGACTATGACTGGTGGTCCTGTCCGCTGATTGTCGACAGAAACAGTGACTTTGGCATAAATGACCACAAGGACATCAATGTGAGTCCTCTTTTTTTTTCTTTTTCTTTTTTTTAAATAGTGTATCTAATGTTGAGAAATATTTGTTAGAAACGACATATGTAAATGCTTTCTGTGCTTTTTAGGATAACTTCATGTCAAGTAGAAAGCGCGATGAAGAGGGCAGACAAAACATAAGTTCAGCCATGTTCTTGGCTGCTCCTTACGACAAGGCATCAGAGGCATGGACAACATTTTCACCAAACTTGTCGGTTAGCAAACGCTTTTGAAAAGCATCTTAGCGTCGCTCTGTCTTTTTTTTTTTTTTTTTTCCTTCTGATAGTTGTAACTCCAATTTACTATAACTTTGTTAAAGGAACAAAAAAGGTTGGTGGCTTCTGCTCGAAGCAGTGCAAACGTATTAAGTAAACTGGTACTGCAAGAACACAATGATTCTGTTCAATGGGAGGTGAGTGAAATGCATTGAAAACACATTGCGTTGTGCTTAGCTGGTATTACAAGTAACATGATGTTGACTGGTATTAATTGCATCTATATATGTTGCAGAGCCTTTTCAGACCTCCTTTGGACAAGTATGACGCAGTTGTTCTTCTCCATAGAGAAAACCTACCTTACCCACGTCGTCTTTTGTTTCCGCCTAAACTTAACCAAGGTCCTAAAGGTGGCTCTATGTCTCCCTCTCTCTCTTTTGTTTCCGTCGCTAAATCCAAAAACTAATGTACTCCAGTAATTATTAGCAGGGGATCATGTAGCACGTTGGGAGGCGAGTACATATGTTAACAGATTCTTATTGCCTGGATATTTGGAGAGAAGCCATGAGCAGCTTAAGGAGGAGTTAATGTTGGACTCCGATCCAACCAAGTGCTTCTTGAGTGTGTTGGAGGCAAGTTTTCTAATTCAAAACAGAAACATTAAAACTTACCGGGGTTCTTATCGTGCGCTGTTGTCTGCAGAAACGGTTTGGGATGTTGTTGAAGCCGTGGTATGACCATTTAGGAGGTGACTTGATTGGTTTAACTTGGACTAAACAGAAGTCAAAGGTAAAACAAACAAAACAACTTTCTTTAAACCAACAAAAAAAAAAGGGCGGGTGAATATAATCAAATGTTTAATGTTCTGATTTACAGAAACGAAAACGAGATGAAGATGAAACTGATCCGAAAGAGATTTTAAAGGCGGTAGGCGAAATGGGAAAAGGGTTGGTGAGAGATATCTTAGTTGCTCAAGTCTCCATGACGTTTCTAAAAGCTTAGTTTCAAATCTCCTAGTTCTGACCGATTAGATATCAAAACTGTTTATCAATCTTGATGAGTACACATCATATGTTTTCTACAATACCAGTCGAACACAATCTTTTTATAATATGTTTTCTACAATACCAATCAAACACAATCTTTCTTTTGTTATAATTTAACTTCCAACCGAAACGGTTTTTACAACAAGTGCCACTTGGTTTTCTCAAGACCCATCAATCATCATTTTCACCAAACAAAATAAGCTCAAAAAACTCTGCAAACCGACAAACAAAGAAATATGGTTTAGTCTCTAGAACCTGTGTTTCCTATACATTAATCTCGAACTTGTCAGATGGCATCTAGAGACATACAGCGCTCTTGATATCTCTCACTCAAGTTTTTGAAAAACATCAGGGTAATGTCACAACACTACTCCATTCAGTAGTACATCAACTTGAAATCTTATATGTTTCTTTTTTTTTTTTTATTCTCGTCAATACTCTAAGTATCAACCATCATGAAAATATAGAATTTGTGTTACAAATGAATTCTATTCTGTAGAGTCTTTGGAAAAATATAACCTCTCCAGTATGGACCATGTAGAACCGGCTGACATACACAATTCAAATTTCTTTAACACATGATCTCCAACATTGAGAATGGATGATCAGATTCATCGTCTTCCTGATCTTTCAAGCCTTTAAGCTTTCTCTTTCACCAACCGCTCCATGTACACATCCTCGTCTTCATCATTCCTGATTGCTGACGTATAAGGTGACAAAGATTCTTCTAATACATCTTTTAAACCAAGGACAGACAGATGTGTTAGCATCCTCTTCTTCCACAATGAAAAGTCTCTCTTCCCATCAAACGCCACACCTCAACTCTTGCATTCGCTATTGACAATGACACCTTGTTGAAACACAACAGCAAAACTGTTTGATCTAAAATCAGAATCAAACACAAACTCGATGATACACTCTCTGGCGAACTCGAGAACATAAGTTAGAAAGTAGAAAGTATGAGTTTGTAGAATTATTCAAATCAGAAGAAGAACATTGACAAGATAGACACTAAGTATTTGTTTACGGATCTGGCAAGGAGGCAACTCACTATAATCTTAAGAACAAAGATCTAGCACATTTCTCTCTCTCTCAATCTTACAAATCTGCTTGCTTTGCATAAGAGAGAAGAGAACACACAAACTCTTCTTATATGGAAGGAGTTTGTTACATTAACCTAGTTGGATTAGGGCATTCAACATTTTCCATAAACTTATTAAGAATATTTATGAAATACTTGCAACTCGTTATAAGTAGAAAGAGAGAAAGAAGAATTGGTGTATCTTATTCCATGAATAATGAACTCCTTATATAGGGATACAATATGAGAGTTTAGCTTGTAGACCAAGTACAAGTAAATCTTTGTGAAAAATACTTTCTATAATTGATGTCACAATATTCATAACACTTCCCCTTGATGTCTATTATACCAAAGTACTTTCAAAACACCGTAGATGTTGCCTCGTTAAAAACCTCACCAACTCAATGGGAGAAACCATGGTTAAGGGAAAAAGCGTGCAACGCGTAATAACTTCCCCTCATGTGTACATACGTCGAAATCTTTGAGACAACGTAGTTTGATAAGAGGAACTAACTTCTTGAAAGTAGTAGTGGTTAGCGCCTTGGTAAATAAGTCAGAGAAATTGTCACTTGAACGAACTTGTGGGATGAACATCACCATTCTTCTGCAGTGTATGAGTCTTGATATGATTTGATCTTCCTCGATTCTCTTGACTTCAAAGACTTTAGATCTGTGATAGACTTTTGACTTTGAAACTATAATAATTATTTTAGGTGTCTACCATTTGTGTGTGTTTTTGTTGTCTCGTTAAAACCTTGTTAAGGAAAAACCACTGGGATGAAAACCATAATAAAGAAAAAGAGTACAACCACACATATTTCACATTTCTTTCTCTGAAAGCAATATCTTCAGGAGATGCATTCCAATCAGATAAATCTCTTTTGAAATTGAGAATATTATATTGCTCTTTCCATTAGAGTATGCAAAGTATATAGACTTCTGATCCACAATTCTTATTTGATATAGACAATATTTTCTTGGTCTAATTGGAATTTAAACCAAATTTCTTACATACAATCTTCTAGACATTCGTCTCATACATGCGAATAACTCAATCATAACTATAAAAATTACTATTATAACTTTCTTTCTTATCATATGAAATTACATTTTTCAATTACGAAAAAGATTAGTAATTTGCTCAATAACACTTTATATATTGTACTTCATTACCAAACATATATGAGCATCTTAAATAAAGTCCTCTAAGGATCTTTATGATAAAATCTCATTTTTAAGACTCTAGCTTAGAATACATAAAGACAATATGACATTGTCAAGAGTTTTCTTCCAAAATACAATTTTTTTATAACTCTTCAGTAATTTTTGATTTTATTTTCACATGAAATTGAAAGATATATAAGCAACAATTGATTAACAAAATCTTATAAATTATGGGGAAATTACCAGAAATACCATTTTCAAAGTACCACATTTCATGTTTACACTAACCACTTTTACCCTCATTTTTAATGAAGGGTAAAAAACATTTATAACCCTTTGATTAACTTTGACAAATAAAACCTATGGTTAACTAATCTAAACTTAAAACATCAACTCTAAACCCTAAATAATAAACTCTAAACCCTGAAACATCAAATCTAAACCCTAAACCCCGAAACATCAACTTTAAACCCTAAACCCTAAACCTTCAAATCTAAATCTTAAAACATCAACTCTAACCCCTAAATGTATACCCTACACCCCAATATATTCCAAAATTCGAACCCTAAACCTTAAATCCTAAACCTTCAAATCTAAACCCTAAAACATCAACTATAAACTCTAAACCCTAAACCATAAAACCCAAAATCCTAAACCTTCAAATCTAAACCCTAAAACATCAACTCTAGGGTTTTACGGTTTAGGGTTATAGGGTTTAGAGTTGAAGGTTTAGGGTTTAGGGTTTAGAGTTGATGTTTTATGGTTTAGGTTTAATTTTTTAGGGTTACGTAGGGTTCAAGATTTAGGATTTAGTGTTGATAATTTAGGGTTTAGTGTTGATGGTTTAGGATTATTGTAGGTTTCGGGTTTAGGGTTTAGAGTTGAAGTTTTAGGGTTTAGAGTTGAAGGTTTAGGGTTTATGGTTTAGAGTTGAAGGTTTAAGATTTAGAGTTAACTTTTTAGGGTTTAGGGTTTAGAGTTGAGGTTTTGGGGTTTAGGGTTCGTATTTAAAAAAAAAGGGTTTAGGATTGATGGTTTAGGGTTTAGAGTTGAGTTTTTGGGTTTAGGGTTCGAATGTCGAAATAGTATAATTCGAAAAAAATAAGAAAAATTATTTTTCTTTTTTTTAAAATTTTTTATTTATTTAAATATTTATGTATTATATATATAACAAGGGTATAAGAATTTTTTACCTTTTAATAAAAAAAATAGTTTTGAAAATATTTCTTTGTTGGTTGTAAACATGAATAATGTTTTCACCAAAGTGGCATAAGTGAAATTCCCGCTAAATTATTATTTTCACCAAACAAAATAAGCTAAAAAAACTCTGCAAACCGACAAACAAAAAAATATGGTTTAGTCTCTCGAACCTGTGTTTCCTATACATTAATCTCGAACTTGTCAGATGGCATCCAAAGACATACAGCGCTCGTGATATCTCTCACTCAAGTTTTTGAAAAACATAAGGGTAATGTGACAACACTACTCCATTCAGTACATCAACTTGAAATCTTATATGTTTGTTTTTTTTTTTTTATTCTTGTCCATACTCTAAGTATCAACCATCATGAAAATATAGAATTTGTTTGACAAATGAATTCTATTCGGTAGTCTTTGGAAAAATATAACCTCTCCAGTATAGACCATGTAGAACCGACTGAACACAATTCAAACTTCTTTAACACATGATCTCCAACATTAAGAATGATCAGATTCATTGTCTTCTCTTATCTTTCAAGCCTTTAAGCTTTCTCTTTCACCAACCGCTCCATGCATACACCCTCGTCCCTAAGGTGACAAAGTCTCTTTTAATACATCTTTTAAACCAAGCACAGACAGATGTGTTAGCATCCTCTTCTTCCACAATGACAACTCTGTCTTCCCATCAAACCGCCACACCTCAACTCTTGCATTCGCCATTGACAACAACACCTGTTAAACACGATGGCAAAATTGTTTGATCTAAAATCAGAATCAAACACACAAACTCGATGACACACTCTCTGGCGAACTCGGCGACATAAGTTAGAAAGTAGAAAGTATGAGTTTGTAGAATTATTGAGATCAGAAGAAAAACACGGAAAAGATAGACACTAAGTATTTGTTTACCCAGAGTTCACCTAGAATGGCTACGGACCTGGCAAGGAGGAACCTCACTATAATCTTAAGAACCAAGATCTAGCACATTTCTTTCTATCAATCTTACAAATCGGCATACTTTTCATAAGAGAGAAGAGAACACACGAGCTCCTCTTATATAGAAGGAGTTTGTTACATTAACCTAGTTGGATTAGGGCATTCAGCATTTTCCATAAACTTATTAAGAATATTTCAGAAATACTTTCAACTTTCATAACTCCATGGAAATATTTATTCCATGATTTTATCAACTTCCGAAATTCCATAAAATTAACATTTTCTTTTTCTAACATGACATCTTTGTCGTGTTTTCAATTAAGCGATTTTATTTGATTTCCATCACACAGATCGTGACGAAGTCTCTAATGGATTAGTGGACAAACAAAACTAAAGGAGAATAAAATGAAAAGAGACTGATTATTATTTGTAAAGAAAGAAACTAAAACACAATTTTTTTTGAAGTTTTCTAAAATTTAATATATGTGTAATTCTATAACTAAGTTATAATTCGAATGATTAACTCTATAAGTAAGTTCTAATTAGAATGATTAACTTGTAATCAAGACTGAAAACTTATGAAATTATAATCAAACTTTAAGATAATATAAGTACTTGTTCCAGTAAAACTATATTTTTGTCATTTGTAACATCATTAATCAAATGTAGTTACATGTAGTACACTATTCCATCACAAAAACATTCACCATTGACAACGACACCTCAATTCTTGCATTCACCATTGACAATGACACCAACCAAAGCTCTGATACAACTTTGTTGAAACATGATTGCAAAACTGTTTGATCTCAAATCAGAATCAAACACAAAAACTCGATGATACACTCTCTGGCGAACTCGGCGATAAGTTAGAAAATAAAAAGTATGAATTTGTAGAATTATTGGGATCAGAAAAAAAAAATGAACACGGAAAAGATAGATACTAAGTATTTGTTTACTCAAGGTCACCTAGAATGGCTACGGACCTGGCAAAGAGGCAACTCACTATAATCTTAAGATCAAAGATCTTGCACATTTCTCTCTCTCAGTCTTACAAATTGGCTTACTTTGCATAAGAGAGAAGATAACACATAAGCTCTTCTTATATAGAAGGAGTCTTTACATTAACCTAGTTGGATTAGAGCATTCACCATTTTCCATAAACTTATTAAGAATATTTCTGAAATACTTGTAACTTACATAACTTCATAGAAATATTATTTCCATAATTCTATCAACTTCCAAAATTCTAAATCTTTGTCGTGCTTTAAATTATGTAATTTTATTTGATTTCCATCACCAAATCCTCCTGACGAAGTCTCTAATGTAGTAGTGGACAAACAAAACTAAAGTATAATAAAATGAAAACTAACTGATTATTATTTGTAAAAAGAAAAACTAAAACACAAACTTTTTAGTAAAGAGAGTCGATGCTCCAAGTGGGACTCTGAGCTCCATTATAAGATCATATTCCTCATTCTATTTTCAACCTCATCACATCTTGTTCTTCTTCATCCGCCTGTAAATATGAAAGACAAAAAAAATTATTAGATCATCAATGCTTTAACGGACCACTAAAAATAGAAAACTCATGAAGAGATGAGTCTATTAATGTCCCACATCGCTTGGGCAAATGGTTTTTGGACAATATATAAGTGTATGGGTAAACCTCCACTCTTGAACTAGTTTTTGGGTGTGAGTTAGGCTCATCACCAATGTGGTATCAGAGTCCATGGTTTGGCACAGCATATGATTTCCCACATAAACAGTTTACAAAAGGCAGCGGCCTTGGTCTCTTCAGATGACGGGATGCTTGTAAGCATAGCATTATCCTCCTCTGTTACAATGGGGTGTAAGCCTCGTGTGACTGCTGCTGCCCTTTCTCCCAGGCTCGAGGTAAATAAATGCTCGAAATACTCCCCAATCACTTGCGCCATCTCATCCTCTTTATACACCATTTTCCCATCTTCTCGATCCATAACCGAGAAGGCATTTCTTCTCCTTCGAGCCTTTGTGATGGCATGGAAATAGCATATGTTCCTATCACCCAGCTTGAGCCAGAGAAGTCGACTTTGCTTTTTACAATACTCTTCCTCTGCCGCATAAGCTGCTGATAGCTGAGTCGAAATTTCTTGGATTAAAGATGTGTCCTCCACAGGCCTAGAGAGAGCCGCATTCAATTCTTCCCGCTTCTGCTCAATTATCTTCATGCTATTTTGCTGTTGAGTGTGTGTAACACCCGTATTTTCCAAAATAACTTAAATAAATAAAAAGGCTGAAATCTTCATTTATTAGTTCTCAAAGGTCAGCTCCAAAGTCGTAAATCCAATAAATAGCCATAAATCCAAATAACATAATAAATCTCGAAAATATCGATAAAAGCATAAAACCGCAAGTCTGAAAAAGAAATGAAATAAAAATTCCAAAGCACCAGTCTGATAGCAATCACTCATGCTCGTCTGTCTCACCTGAAAGGGGAAGGAATAGGAGGGGTGAGTAACATGGGAGTTACTCCGTGAGGTATGGGATGCTAAACACGCAAACCACTGACTTGAGTAAATAGAACTCCCACTATGGAAGTTTAGCTCTAACATGAACACACACGACGCCTAGCGCATCACACAAACACAAACAATGCGATGATAGCATATAGCTAGTCCACACACCCCGCATCTCCTCATATGGATATATAATACGTAGCGTCGCTAGTACAGTATGTCTCTGTACCCCCGCCCTCTCAAGTAGCGTCCATGGTACAAACGTCTCTGCACCACACGCCCGCCCACCAGGCCCCCCCCCCCCCCCCCCCCCCCCCGCACATAGTCCCTACTAATAACTATGTATACATACATATATATATATCGCATCTCTTAACATCACACAATCCAATCAAAGGTTGAATCCTCTAGACCCCTAGTTTCAGTTTACAATGAATGAACTAACTAACAATCAAGACTCAAACAGACTCAATTCAAACAGACGGATCATGATTCGAAATCTAAACTAACATAGGAAGAATTCTACACTGGTACGGGATTTACGGAATAGACCCTCACCTTAGCAATGAAGAAAAGTGATAGCTATGAACTCCAGCTGCTCAAACAAACTCCAAATCTGAAATCAGGGCGAAAAATCATGTCAGGACACCCTTCGAACGGTCCAAAACAGGTAACCGGCGATCTGGTCAAAAAGTCAACCCGCTGGTCAAAGGTCAAATCAGTCAACTCTGACCCAAGCCGGTCAACCCTTGACCAAATTGAAATCGTATTGAACCATCGGTTTTCCTTAACCAGATTTGATTTCAATTGGACCAGATTAAAATTGATTTCAACTCGGTTTAATCCAAATCAAACCAATTCCCAATAACCGATCGGTTTAATCAACAATAAAATCAATTGACTAACCAAACTGGCTTGACTGGTCAACGGCTTGACTCGCTGAGTCGACTCGGCCGAGTCACCGAGTACCGGCGAGTCGCCGTAGACCGGTCACCGGCGGCGGCCAACGACGGTGGCGGCTTACCGGAAAATCACTGGCGGCAGCGGAGACGCGGCGGCGATGCGGCGGCGGCTTCCCGGTGGCCAACGGGCGGTGGCCGGATGCGGTGGCTCTGGCGAACGTCCGGCGGAGATGGCAGCGCGAGGGATTCACGCGCGAATCTTCCTCCTGCGCGTGTAGGCGCGTCGTGGCGGATCTCCGGCTGAAACTCCTGCTCCGAACTCGTCTCAACGTCACGAATTTACTGGTGGCCTTGAAATCGCGAGAAACCCAATGGTTAGAGAGATATCAACGATTTACTAAACAGCCACTTAACCAATCGGAAAAGGCGGTTTGCGGATTACCTAGGGAGTGAGACGGCGGCGGTGTGACGGATCTGATCTCAGTCGATGGTGGCTGAGACAGTTCACCAATATCTCTCTCTGACGGCTCTAAATCTGCAGAGGTTCGACGCCTTAGACTTTTTCTGAATAAAATAATAGGGTACCTCTGTTTAAATAGGAACTCACCTAGGGTTTCCTGTAAATTGATTGGGCCTTGCTGGGCCTGCGTAATTGGGTCGTTACAGTGTGGTTCCAAGCTGAGATTGCACTCCTAGCAGTCCATAGTTTTTCGGTAACAGAAGAGGAAGGGTCGCTTATCCAAGCGTCTGAAACAATCTTCTTTGCCTCTTCGTTCTTACATAGGCAACGGTCGTATCGGAACATACCTCGCCTTCTTCTCCCACCTTTATCAATAGAGATATGAGTGGTTTATGATCAGAGCCCTCGAAACCAAGATATTGACATCGAGCCGAGGGAAAGCACTCAGCCCATCGAGTGTTTGCGACCGGTCTGTCTAGTCTACAACGGACGATATCGTCTCCTCGTTTACCCATCCAAGACAAAGGGTCTCCGGTATGTTGGAGATCAAAGAGGTCTGCTTCGGAGAAGAAAGTTCTGAGGCTCGAGAAGGATCCTTCCGGTCGTATTGATCCTCCATTCTTTGCGTCACCTGTAACAGACCAAGCATCTTCGAGACAGAGCTAAGCCAAGGTGATGTGGTCATCAGATCAGCAACTGAACCGGAGGTCAGCCCAAAGCCCTACTCAACCAGCCAAGGCGCAAACCAGGACATACGTGCACTAAAAATGCCATATCTTACAAACCAGGAGGGTTTAAATCACGAGGCTAATTTTTATGGATTCTAAACTCAAGAAGGAGTCCAGGCCAATTGGAATTGGGCCAAAATATTGACGGAGCAAGAAGTTATAAGTTTTACAAGTCAGAGGTTTCTCAGCCCGTCCATCTGCGAGTACCTGACTTTAGAAGCAGATTCAAGCCCAAGGAAGGAGCGGCCTGAACCAAAGCCCATCATAGAATTCAAGAGGGATCTCTCATCTTTCCAACAAGCCCAATATCAGGAAAAATGGCCACGGAATTATGAAGTTATGATCCAATCTCCAAAACCGGTCAAACCAATTCTACACTTGCCTCAATTGGAAGCTAACCGGTTCAATCAGCTTCAAACCAGACATTGGCGACCAGAAGATCATTTCAACCAATCAGGAGACATCATACACGGCCAAGAGGAGTTCTACAAGTCCATACCATGGACCAGCCAACATAGGATCAAAGGGATCCTCATTTACTTCAACTTGCCTTATTTGGAGTCTCAAACATTAAAATTCCAACAGCTCTTTTTCCTTCAGTCTATGCACGACATCAGCACCTTCCAGACCATTAAGAAGATTCCCAGGAAGCTCACTTACCCCCTCAAACCGTCCAAATACAAGGAGGACACCATCTACATTCATTTGAAGATTCTCATCATTAAGCCTCCAACTGCTAGTTTTCAAGGAGCCATCAATTCCTTTGCTTCCAAGTTTATTATTTCGATTTTATTTCTTTCCTTATGTCATTTTATGACTGTTAGAGAGTCCTTGGTCGAGCCTATAAAGCTCTTGTCTTTGTTTCATTGTAAATTACCCATCTTTGAAAGTATTATGAATTATTCAGTTTTTCTAGTTTTGTCAAAACTATTGTTCTAAGTCTTTTGAGTGTGTGAGAAACAACTCTGGAGAAACTTGACTTATCAAAGCCTCCTTTCACAGAGCTTTGTGGCGTCCATCATCCCATCTCCATCCATTAATCGATCTTGAGAGTGATACACATCCAGCAAGACCGGTTCCATCTTCATTCATCTCCCATCCATTGATCCTTGTTGAGAGTGATACACATCCAGCAACAAAGATCCCATCTCCATCAATCTATCCCTTTTCTATTTGTTTTTATTCATATTGTCATTTTGATTCATATTCATATTTGTTTCTGTTTGCATTATAAAACTCTAAAAACTCATAAAAATCGGTTCTCATTGTTCTCAGGTTGTAGCTTGATCCAACCTCTATCAATTCGTGAGTTACCCCCCCTGTGCCTACAACATTTTGGTATCAGAGCTGAAGCTCCTGAATCAGGTCACTCTATCCTTGCATCATTCATATTTGTTTGCATTTGTTTTCATTTAAAAAAAAAACAGTTTTTGCATTGTTATTGTTGTTCTTAAGAAAAGAAAACTAAAGAAGAAGGAGTTGTCTAGTTTGATCCACGAAATTCTTTTGAAATACTTGTCTAGTTGTTTGCATTCGTTCCCCCAGCTCCACTTACCATATTTAGATTTTGTGCATTCATTTAAAAAAAAAATCTGCATTTCCATATTTTTTTCTTGCATAAGAAAATTCAAAAAAAAAATAAGTGTTAGTTTTCTTTCCATATTTTCTTTTCACTTGTGTTAGTTGTCATTTCATATTGATTCATTTCGTTTTTGCATTGAGAAAAACAAAAGAAAAAAATTATTTTAGCATAGTTTATTTCATTTTCGGTTCATAATTGCAATTTTTTTCGGTTTAATTTTAATTAGCTTGCATTTTTGGTTCTTATTTTGATTCGACCAGGATTTTTCCATACCTTCACTTGATCTTTGAGAGTGTTTTCAGGAAGTCATGGTAGGAAAAACACACGGCCAAAGTCAGATGGCCAAACAGAACCAACAGTTGACAGTTTTGCAAGAGATTAATGATCGGATTGCTCAGTTGAGGAAAAGAAACAAGGCACGAGTCCAGCGTCCACAGCAAGGAGAAAGGAGATTTGGAGATGCGCCAGAGGCTGTCTATGTCGAGTCCAAGCCACCAGATCATTCAAGGATCAATCAACATCCAACTTCTCAAACCCATACTCATCATGTTGCTAATTCTCGGTTTGATCATAAATCTTTTGCTGATAAAATTGAACTCTTTACATTTTCAGGAGGAAGAAGCTACCTATTTTGGGAGAGGAACCTTGATGAATGGTTTCACTACAACAACATTCTGAAAGAAGAGAGACTATCTTATGCCATGATCAACTAAGAGGTAATGCCTTTAAATGGTGGGTACAAGAAGAAGATGATAGATGGTTTTACAAGGAGCCAGCTATCAAAACGTGGAGAGATCTTAAGAAAGTCATGAGGGATGAATTTTCACCAGAACTCACAAGTTCTAAGATCCGAAAGATATACCCAAGGAGGTATCTAACTCATGTTTCCAAGAAAAGCCAGAACCTGTTATTGTCCAAGTAACGGCTAAGGTAAGTCCTATACTTGATAAATCAGTTAATGAATCATCTACCACTTGTATGAGTCACTTGTCTTTGTCCAAGAATGTTAAGACAGGTCCTGAGGTCCAGAAAGAGACGAACTCAACATCCTTGTTGAGATCAAAAGTTGTCCATGATTTAAGTCCAAAAGACAAGGAGATTTTAAACACAAATAAAGAAGAGCCAACAAGCCAAGGTAAGTCTTCTAACTCTGAGAATTTGAAATATCAGACATGTTATAGATGTCATAAGAAAGGACACTATGCTGTATTTTGTCCTACTAAGCAAGCATTGATAGAAACATCACTAGAAGAGAAAACAGATTTATCTATGAAAATTGATAGTTTTATTCAGTCTGATTTATTGGTTCCAAGATCTTGTGTAATGCACTTATCTTTGTCAAAAGGTGATGTAACAGGACTTAAGGAGCAAGAATTCAAAAGAAAGGAATCACCAGGCGTCACCCTTGTGATAGACCAGAAGATGGCTCAAGACACAAAGCTGTCCATCTTGCTTAAAGAAGCAAAACCGGTCATAAAAGTATCCCACCAAGGTAAGTTTCTAACACCACCTTTGGATACTAGTACTGACGTGTGTGTTCTTGGTACAGGGAGAAAAAATGAAAGCTATAAGCTTATTGTAGTTCCAAAGAAAGAACCAGACCCTAAGCTCAGCCATGAACCCGCTTCTAAGTGGAAACCGAAATCTGAACAATCCATTGTTCAAGTTCCAAAACCTATGGTAAGATTCCTTTTAGATCAGAATGTTCTTAATATTTCAATGACAGGTATAATGCACTTGCTTTTTGTCCAGAATGTTGAGAATTTTTCAGGTTGCAAAGAAGAAAGGTTCAAAGAAATCCCACCAGATTATCTTATGTTGCTAGGAGGATCAACTCCAAAGATGATCAGAAACGTGGCCACCAAAAATTTGAAAGACCATCAACTCCAGAGGATAAGAAATGACCATGTCCAGAGCAGAGGCGTGATCCATTCCTATTTTCTCAAAGGAGAACCACCTGATACAAATTCCATTCCCAAACCAAAACAGTTCCAAGGTAAGGTTTTAGAATCTCAAAAGAGGATGAAAGCTGACTTGCTCTATCTTGGTGCAGATTATACAGTTTCGAGGTCGAAACCTTGTCAAGAGGGAGGGGATGATGTGGTCATCAGATCAGCAACTGAACCGGAGGTCAGCCCAAAGCCCTACTCAACCAGCCAAGGCGCAAACCAGGACATACGTGCACTAAAAATGCCATATCTTACAAACCAGGAGGGTTTAAATCACGAGGCTAATTTTTATGGATTCTACACTCGAGAAGGAGTCCAGGCCAATTGTAATTGGGCCAAAATATTGACGGAGAAAGAAGTTATGAGTTTTACAAGTCAGAGGTTTCTCAGCCCGTCCATCTGCCAGTACCTGATTTTAGAAGCAGATTCAAGCCCAAGGAAGGAGCGGCCTGAACCAAAGACCATCATAGGATTCAAGAGGGATCTCTCATATTTCCAACAAGCCCAATATCAGGATAAATGGCCACGGAATTATGAAGTTATGATCCAATCTCCAAAACCGGTCAAACCAGTTCTACACTTGCCTCAATTGGAAGCTAACCGGTTCAATCAGCTTCAAACCAGACATTGGCGACCAGAAGATCATTTCAACCAATCAGGAGACATCATACACGGCCAAGAGGAGTTCTACAAGTCCATACCATGGACCAGCCAACATAGGATCAAAGGGATCCTCATTTACTTCAACTTGCCTTATTTGGAGTCTCAAACATTAAAACTCCAACAGCTCTTTTTCCTTCAGTCTATGCACGACATCAGCACCTTCCAGACCATTAAGAAGATTCCCAGGAAGCTCACTTACCCCCTCAAACCGTCCAGATACAAGGAGGACACCATCTACATTCATTTGGCCAAGATTCTCATCATTAAGCCTCCAACTGCTAGTTTTCAAGGAGCCATCAATTCCTTTGCTTCCAAGTTTATTATTTCGATTTTATTTCTTTCCTTATGTCATTTTATGACTGTTAGAGAGTCCTTGGTCGAGCCTATAAAGCTCTAGTCTTTGTTTCATTGTAAATTACCCATCTTTGAAAGTATTATGAATTATTCAGTTTTTCTAGTTTTGTCAAAACTATTGTTCTAAGTCTTTTGAGTGTGTGAGAAACAACTCTGGAGCAACTTGACTTATCAAAGCCTCCTTTCACAGAGCTTTGTGGCGTCCATCATCCCATCTCCATCCATTAATCGATCTTGAGAGTGATACACATCCAGCAAGACCGGTTCCATCTTCATTCATCTCCCATCCATTGATCCTTGTTGAGAGTGATACACATCCAGCAACAAAGATCCCATCTCCATCAATCTATCCCTTTTCTATTTTTTTTATTCATATTATCATTTTGATTCATATTCATATTTGTTTCTGTTTGCATTATAAAACTCTAAAAACTCATAAAAATCGGTTCTCATTGTTCTCAGGTTGTAGCTTGGATCCAACCTCTATCAATTCGTGAGTTACCCCCCCTGTGCCTACAACACAAGGAGATGATCCCACAGGTTTTGTCTTAGCTTTTTATCAGTGTTTCCATACACGAAAGAAGAGTAGAACTTTTTCCCTTCAAATTCAATGACAGTATCCATTACATTTGGACTAAAATCTAAAATCTTCAGGTTAAGCTCTTGTTTCCAGAAGAGGGCCAAGCCTCCAGCTCCGTGCCCTACTGGAGAGACAAGGTGTTTGCACACATAGCGAAGGTGATCCAGCTTCTTGAGTACAACTTCATCGGGGTTTTTTGTTTCCATAAGGAAAACGATATCAAGGTCAAATTTTTTGGATATCGCTCCTAGTCTCCAAACTGTCCGGGGATTCTCCAACCCCTGACAGTTCCAGCTAGCTACGACTAAGGAGCGGATTTGGATTGGATCCGAAAATCCATCCTACGTCAAGAAATCGGAGGTATCAAGTTACAGATAGGAAGGTTCTATGAGGTTGTCCCTTCTTGATCACGCGGAATCCCGTCGCTAGTTGAGTCTTTGTTCTTTCTCTGCCTTTTATTAGCTTTATCCATTTTATCTTTCCCATCCGTAAGCTTCCTGCACAGACATGGGGTTTAACACGTGCTAGCCTCTTCTTGGTGCTTGCACCTTGTAGCGGGCTAGCATTAACAGTTCATCTCCCCGGGGGTCTCCCTGGCTTTCTTCTTGGTGGTGGTGGCAGAGGCTCATTGGCCGCAATGTCATTTGTTGTGATCTCGTCAAGCAGGGGGCCAAGTCTGGCCATAATGGGAACTCTAGAGGCAGATGTGGGGGATTTACCAGCAGTAGGTCCCAATCTATCAACAACTGGGACGCGTTCTTGCACTCCTTCTACTGGGGGGGGGGGGGGGGGGGGGGGGGGGGGGGGTTAAGTGACACTGTATGTACGCTGTGATCCTTGCGTTTTAAGGAAGCTCGAGCAACTAGAGCAGCTGTCTCTTCAAGTTGTTCCTGAGCTTTAGCTAGTCTCAATCTCTCCTTATGCACTGCACTTTCTGAAGGATCTGCACAATTCATTTCACGGACCTCTCCCCTAGCTGCATTCATAGCTTCTGTTGGGGTCAAAAACGGTCACGACGGAATTACCACCCGAAAATCCTCGGAGATCGTATTTCCGAAAGAGTTAGTAAAAGAAGGGATGTAATTTTCGTAAAAATAACCTATACGAGGTTTTTACGAAGAAGTATCCTTTGAGATTCGAACCAAACCCGAGCCAAGTTCGGTAGCAACGTAGCAACCAAGCTCAGCCAAGCTCGGTCGCTACATAGCGACCGAGCAATCGTCCCGCTTGGTCGCTACGTAGCGACCGAGCTCGGGCCAAGCTCGGTCGCTACGTAGAGAGCTCGGTCGCTACGAGCGAGCAAGCTCGGTCGCTACGTAGCGACCGAGCGATCGTCCCGCTCGGTCGCTACGTAGCGACCGAGCTCGAGCCAAGCTCGGTCGCTACGTAGCGATCGAGCGATCGTCCCGCTCGGTCGCTACGTAGCGACCGAGCTCGAGCCAAAGCTCGGTCGCTACGTAGCGACCGAGCTCGAGCCAAGCTCGGTCGCTACGTAGCGACCGAGCTCGAGCCAAGCTCGGTCGCTACGTAGCGACCGAGCGATCGTCCCGCTCGGTCGCTACGTAGCGACCGAGCGATTGTCCCGCTCGGTCGCTACGTAGCGACCGAGCTCGAGCCAAAGCTCGGTCGCTACGTAGCGACCGAGCGATCGTCCCGCTCGGTCGCTACGTAGCGACCGAGCTCAGCCAAGCTCGGTCGCTACGTAGCGACCGAGCGATCGTCCCGCTCGGTCGCTACGTAGCGACCGAGCTCGAGCCAAGCTCGGTCGCTACGTAGCGACCGAGCGATCGTCCCGCTCGGTCGCTACGTAGCGACCGAGCTCGAGCCAAGCTCGGTCGCTACGTAGCGACCGAGCGATCGTCCCGCTCGGTCGCTACGTAGCGACCGAGCGATCGTCCGCTCGGTCGCTACGTAGCGACCGAGCTCGAGCCAAGCTCGGTCGCTACGTAGCGACCGAGCGATCGTCCCGCTCGGTCGCTACGTAGCGACCGAGCTCGAGCCAAAGCTCGGTCGCTACGTAGCGACCGAGCGATCGTCCCGCTCGGTCGCTACGTAGCGGCCGGGCTCGAGCCAAAGATCGGTCGCGGTGTAGCGATTGAACCTTTCCGAACATCGATACGACACCAGTCCTTGCATTCTCGTCAAACCTTCGAATGCTATCTCCCGAAGACCGTGGCAAGCTCAGTCCATGTTTCCCGCTATTCTAATCCATCGATCAAACTTCGATTAGAAACCGCGGAAAACTCGTAGTAAACGTGTCGAGTCGGAAGACGGCCCAAAGGGACCTAAAACACGACTCGAGGCCCATCCTACGATTTTTCCTAATCAAAAGCCCGTGAACCACAGCATGGTTCACGCTTGGCCCACGAGGAAGGATAAATGTCAAGTTTCCGCGGATAAATACGGAAGTTTTGAAGATAATTGTGAAGATCGGGAAAAATGGAATATCTCCATTTTTTGCTATGACGGCTTAAGGGCAGAAGAGTAAAAACGTAAACCGACCTTGGAGCTAGTATATAAGGAGTCCTAGGCGAGGAGCAGAGGGGGAGAACTTTTTCAGAGCAAACTTAGCACTTAGAGCGATTTAGGCAACTTTCCGTTTTTGTTATTTCGAGCTGCGACTCAATTAGGTTTAGCCGTCTTAGGGTTGCTAGAACTAGGAATCTCGCCGACAGCTCTCGAGCCCAGGCTTATACCTTGTTGTAACGCTCATACGCAGATTCGGAATAAGATCTACTTTGCTCTCTTTTCGATTTCTTATTTTTATCGTTGTTATTCTCGTGTTCTGATTGCTTGACGTGTGGTAATTAACAGATATCCGGGTCCTCTGGGAAGTTAGGGTTTTCTTAGTTTCCTTATTTAAACGGAAATCGACAGTGCGAATTTCGGTTCCCACAGTTTGGCGCTAGAAGGAGGGGGCCTTACGGATCAATCTAACCCGCAAAAGCCACACACAGTCAGACATGTCAACCAACGACGCGGATAACGTGCAAACTCCCCTTAACGGAGGCAGCGGCACCGATCTCCACACTCCGGTAGCGGACGTATCTGCGGCCAACGCGCAAGCCAACGCCGCGACGCTCGAGGAGTTTAAAAAGATGTTCGCCACCTATGAAAAAAGGTCGGAAGAACAGGATAAGCTCGTGAATACCTTGACCAAACAGGTTGAAACCTTAACGGCAAGGACCCAAGCTATCCGTCCCCGCGGAACCACCAAAATCCGCGGGAAGAGGCTCGATTCGCCACCCCACTCGATAGAGCAGGAGTCGCGCGGGAACGACCTTCCGGTCAAAACCCCAGCGAGAAATCTCCCATCGAAAAGGGGAACTCTGAAAGCCTTCCGCCCCTTGCAAAGGACTCGGAGGATAACGAAGCCGAACACATTGACCTGGATCCTAGCGATGTCTCCAACGACACCGACGAGGATGTCGACAGACATCCAAGAAGGACCAGAAGCCGATCCGCTCGGGAAGGCTCCCCGTTCGAAAAACCAATGACGGAAGAAGAAGAAGTCGCCTATTGGAACGAACAAGAGGAGCTGGCCGAAAGGCAAACCGAGCTCACTCGCAGTAAGCGCCGACAGGCTCGGAAATCCACTGACGAGACATCGGATATCCGCGATCTTCGCGACTACATCACTAAGACTGCGGCAGAAGTGAGAGCCGTAAAGTCTCAAATCCATCATGCTACTAGTGCTGCCCCCGAGATCGATCGACTGCTGGAAGGAGCTCGAAAGACCCCCTTTACCAGCCGCATTTCGGACATGAGGGTGTCCGATCCGGGAAAAATCAAAGTACCAAAGTACGATGGTACGGCCGATCCGAAAGCGCACCTTCAGGCTTTCCATATCGCGATGGGAAGAGCAAGACTGAAGGACGGCGAAAAGGATGCCGGCTATTGCCGCTTGTTTGTCGAAAATCTTGAAGGAGCAGCGCTCGAATGGTTCGCACGCCTTCGTCGCAACACCATCGGGAGTTTTCGACAGCTCGCATCGGAATTCCTCAAACAGTACTCCGTATTCATAGACAGGGAAACCTCCGATGTTGACCTCTGGAGTCTCTCTCAGCGGGAAGACGAACCCCTCCGCGAGTTTATCAGTCGGTTCAAGCTGATAATGTCCAGGGTCAGCGGGATAAGCGACAAAGTGGCCATCGACGCGCTGAGAAAGACGCTCTGGTACAAGTCGAAATTCAGAAAATGGATAACTCTCGACAAACCGCGAACGATCCAGGACGCCCTCCACAAAGCAACGGACTACATCATAGTCGAGGAAGAAACTAAAGTCTTATCGCAAAAACATAAGCCGGCAAGACCATCCTCGAAAGACGCGGATCCGAAGGGGAAAAAGAAGAACTCTCGTAACGACAAGTACGTCCATCACGAGGGGGAAGATCTCCAAGGGGCGCATAACTATGCGATCAATTCGGATCAAGGCCGGACCACGGGCAACACATGGACTCGCAATCAAGGGTACGACGAGAACACCTTCTGCGAGTTCCACCAATCCCGAGGACACTCCACGACCAATTGCAAAGTCTTGGGAGCAAGACTGGCCGCGAAGCTGCTCGCTGGAGAGCTTTCGGAGGTAACTAGCGTCAAGGATCTCATCCTCGATTCTGATCGGCCCCAAAAACGGACAGAAATCCGCCCGCTGAAAAATCCCCTCAACGAAACCAACTGGGGATAAACGCGGTAGGAGGCCGGATGACAAAGGGAACGATAACAATCGTCGCAGAGTCAATATGATCATCGGAGGATCTCAATACTGCGGCGATACCGTGTCGGCCATCAAGGCTTACCAACGGAAGGCAGAATCAAGCGCAAATTGGCCTACATGGTCTCCTCCTCGAGACGGCCAAAGTTGCTCGATCACCTTCACAGAGGAAGAAGCCGGCGGTATCGACCAACCTCACTGCGACCCGCTCGTCATAGATCTCGTCATACGAGATTTAGAAGTCGGAAGGGTACTCGTCGATACGGGAAGCACGGTCAACGTAATCTTCCGCGACACTCTCAAGCGGATGAGTATCGAACTCGGAGAAGTAATTCCAACGCCAAAACCACTCACGGGTTTTTCAGGCGAAGTGTCGATGACTCTCGGATCGATCCAATTGCCAGTCATGGCCAAGGAGATCACGAAAATCGTCGAATTCGCGGTAGTCGACCATCCCGCTATCTACAACGTGATCATGGGAACCCCATGGCTCAACGCCATGCAGGCAGTTCCGTCAACTTACCACCTGGGTCTCAAGTTCCCAACACCGAGCGGAGTCGCGGCCATCTGGGGATGCCAAAAACAGTCGCGACTATGCTTTCTCGCGGAGCATAAGTTAAGGCAAATCACGGCTTCCGCAAACGGCAAACGCGCGAAGATAGATCGATCTTCGGCCAAAAGCGCCCCGCACAAGGACGAAGTAAAATCATCTGTCAACGCAAACGCATCGGACGTCGAAGCTCGAGATAAATCCGAAGCCCACGCGACAACTCAACCGGAACATCCGGAAAATAGCGTTGACCCAGCCACGATCGACACGGTCAAGGCGGACATCGCGACACCGCCGCCGAGTAAGAACACTCGCGGCATGAAACAGAACTACGAGATGGCTTGATCCTCGAAAGGGGTACGTAGGCAGCTTGTCAAAAGACGAGTTCAGCTATCCCCCTCTCTAAAAAGGGGGGGGGGAGTGGGTGCGTATACTCGCATACTCCCACAATCGCCATTATTGTAATCGAGTTTTTAGAAACATAAAAAAGTTTTACAATACACACTGTCTTTTTATCGAAAACGCCTACGCTTCAGTTTACGCTCGTCTGCGGCCTCATCCGGCCCAAAAAATCAGAAAGATTATCACCTTTCAAACACGCAAAAATACATGCATAATCCTCGAAAATAACTGCGAGACGTCGCAAAAAGTTAAAATTCGAGGACAATGCTAAACAAATTGTCCAAACGCGACCACCAAAAACCTTACACCCCGTTCGTCGATTGGCCCCGACGAACACGCCAGCCGTCTTAAACAAACGCAATCCGATCACTCTTTTGATCTTTAAAAACGTCCAGCACAAGGACAAAAGCGCGCTACAACAAAAATCCGAAATTTTGGTTTAGCACTTCCAGTTGATTCTGAGAAGATGCTCGATTCGTACCATACAAGTCATATAAGCCGAGAACATATCGCGGACTTTAAACCGGTGCGAGTCAGGAAGAAATCGCAACAGGAAAAACGATAGCCGGCTAGTCACCGCACAAACCTTAACCGAAAGTAAACCTAGGTCTTGCCCTAAACCCAACGCTCTGGTCTCAAACATCTCAAGGCATGATATCTAAAAGATACGAGATCATAAACCATGCCTCTCCGTTCATATCTCAATGCTCTCGAAAATCGTAAAGACAGATAAATTTTTACGAAAATCACGAACGAACCAACAGATTGAACGTCTAATTAGAACTACATACGAGACGACAACTCGTATTTACTTCAACCCTACTCAGGAAAAACTCGAAACAAAACATTTATCATATAAATAAACCGCGTAAAGCGGCAAGGGATTCAAAGCCACCAACGGCCAGTCCCGGAAATACAAATACGGCCATCTTGGCCTAAACGAAATCCAAATTCAAAGGGCCACATTCGGCCGAAAACAAGGATAACTGATCCACCCCTCATACTCCAAAGTCGAAGTCCCCGGACAACGAAGCACCAAACGCATCCGCAGGACGATCCACTTCCTCGCCACCATCGTGAAAATCAATCGGGACCTCCACGGTATCAGGAGAAACCGGGATGGAATCCCAGAACCCTTGAATCCTCTCGTCGATCGGAGGGATAAGCGCCTCAGCGTGGGCACGGTCACTCATCCCACTCTTCATCAAGCTCATCTCCTCTTCGAACACATAGTCGTCGGCTTGCGTCCGCCAAAGACCTCCGACCGAACCACGGCACTCGCGAAAGTCGCCCACCGAGGTAAAGGCATTCTTAAGGTTCCCGTATTCAACCTGGAACTGAGATGCGCGAGTCTTCATCACCTCAACGATTTCTCTTTTGCCTTTCCTCTCCGCTCTACGAACAGCCCGCGCATGATCGCGAGTAAGCTGTGCCTCTCGCTCCAGCATCTCGCCTTGCACGCGAGCAAGATCCCGCTCCGCTTTCTCCGCTTTAAAGCGGTAGACCATGGCTTCTCTATGACCCGCCTCGATGGCCGAGCCCAGCAAGCTCAGGCCCTGCAAATTCGATGGGCGTGTTACAAATCCATACATAGGATAAAAAAAAAAAAAACTAACCCCATTGATGATGCGAGATCCTTCCGCAACGACTCTCGGCCTCGCCGATTCTTTCGTAGGAGGAGGAGCATCGAAACCCGATGGCAGCCCAGCAAAGAAATCATCGAAATCCGGAATAGGAGCCTCGCTCGAACCGCTCCCGTCGCCGTAAGCAAGGTTCGGATCCCATCCTGGAAGCATAGAGTCGTCCATCGAAAACTCTATGTCGCCGAGATCGACATCTTTTCCCTTCCAAGAGCTCGACTCCGGCACAGCTGTCGGAGCTTCGACGGGATTCTGGTCGTCGGGTTCGGAGTCGCTTCCCGTGTCCGCATCCAGAGCGGGACCGGGTTGCACGAATCTCAGTGCCTTCCGAACCCTCTTCGGCGTAAAAGAAGTCCAGAAGAAGGGACCATTCCTGAGAAGATCCCTCACCGAAATGATATCTTCGGGGAACGGAGCAAGAGGATTGATGAAAGGACGATTGTTCGGCAACCTTCGGAACAGTGGAATGCAACTCTCTTCGACGGACGCAGCGTCCAAACGAACAAAGAAAAAGAACTTCTTCCACGAGTTGAAGTTCGAAATGAACTTCTTAACCACCGACATAAATTTCCGAGGGACAAACCTATGCTTATCCGAATCCGTGACAAGTTGAAGCCTCAAAAGCGCTTCATAATGATCGACGGAGAGGGAAAGGCCATGCTCATAGCTTAGGACCAAGATCCCAATAAGGTGTTGAATGGCAAGGGGTGTCAACTGACTTATCGCAACTTCGAAACGGTCCAACACTCGGACGAGAATTTCGGGTATGGGGAACCAGAGGCGACAACGCACTATGAACGCCTCATAACAAGTAAAGTAACCCTCCGGGGGTTGTTAGCACATTCCCCGCGGCAGGGAACCCGGAACTCCACGGCATCCGAGATGTGGTAGAACGACCGCATCGTCGCGAGAAACTCGTCGGTAGTCCTGCTTGCATCCTCTTCCTCGACTCCACGATGGACCAGGATCGGGAATGGCTTCTCCTTGGGAGGGGTCAACGAGCCATAATGAGCAACCCACCATGCCTCGTTCTCGGCAGGATGCACCGAGTGAGGCACGAACTCCATCTTCGGAACGATGAGCTCTTCGTAAGGGCTCGCGGACGAAGACCCTTTTTTCGCAATCTTTTTCTTGCTCGACATCTTTGCACTTCTCTTGAGAGAATAGAGGAAAAGGGTGGAAAGAAAGATAGAAAGTTTTTTTAGAGATCTTAGAGAAAAACAAGAAAGTGAAAAAATTATGGAACAAGTTACCTCTCTTCTTATAAGACATGAGGATTTACTATTCAAGCTCGGACTTTCGGATATTAATTCCACCCATCACGCCTAACTTGCCAAACATGCCTAACCGCACGCTAGGATCCTACGATGCATGATCCTAACGGGCTGGGGGGCTAACTGTTGGGGTCAAAAACGGTCACGACGGAATTACCACTCGAAAATCCTCGGAGATCGTATTTCCGAAAGAGTTAGTAAAAGAAGGGATGTAATTTTCGTAAAAATAACCTATACGAGGTTTTTACGAAGAAGTATCCTTTGAGATTCGAACCAAACCGGAGCCAAGTTCGGTCGCAACGTAGCAACCAAGCTCAGCCAAGCTCGGTCGCTACATAGCGACCGAGCAATCGTCCCGCTCGGTCGCTACGTAGCGACCGAGCGATCGTCCCGCTCGGTCGCTACGTAGCGACCGAGCTCGGTCCCGCTCGGTCGCTACGTAGCGACCGAGCTCAGCCAAGCTCGGTCGCTACGTAGCGACCGAGCGATCGTCCCGCTCGGTCGCTACGTAGCGACCGAGCTCGAGCCAAGCTCGGTCGCTACGTAGCGATCGGTCGCGGTGTAGCGATTGAACCTTTCCGAACAGCGATACGACACCAGTCCTTGCATTCTCGTCAAACCTTCGAATGCTATCTCCCGAAGACCGTGGCAAGCTCAGTCCATGTTTCCCGCTATTCTAATCCATCGATCAAACTTCGATTAGAAACCGCGGAAAACTCGTAGTAAACGTGTCGAGTCGGAAGACGGCCCAAAGGGACCTAAAACACGACTCGAGGCCCATCCTACGATTTTTCCTAATCAAAAGCCCGTGAACCACAGCATGGTTCACGCTTGGCCCACGAGGAAGGATAAATGTCAAGTTTCCGCGGATAAATACGGAAGTTTTGAAGATAATTGTGAAGATCGGGAAAAATGGAATATCTCCATTTTTTGCTATGACGGCTTAAGGGCAGAAGAGTAAAAACGTAAACCGACCTTCGAGCTAGTATATAAGGAGTCCTAGGCGAGGAGCAGAGGGGGAGAACTTTTTCAGAGCAACTTTGCACTTAGAGCGATTTAGGCAACTTTCCGTTTTTGTTATTTCGAGCTGCGACTCAATTAGGTTTAGCCGTCTTAGGGTTGCTAGAACTAGGAATCTCGCCGACAGCTCTCGAGCCCAGGCTTATACCTTGTTGTAACGCTCATACGCAGATTCGGAATAAGATCTACTTTGCTCTCTTTTCGATTTCTTATTTTTACCGTTGTTATTCTCGTGTTCTGATTGCTTGACGTGTGGTAATTAACAGATATCCGGGTCCTCTGGGAAGTTAGGGTTTTCCTAGTTTCCTTATTTAAACGGAAATCGACAGTGCGAATTTCGGTTCCCACAGCTTCTTGAGTGAGGAGAGTCAATTCCCTCTCCCGGGGAGCCCGTTGCAGGTGGAGAGAGGCGAGATTCCAGAGCTCTTTGGTTATTTTGCGGAGAGTTGTTGCGAGGCGACCTCGGGTATAAATTACGGTCTCGACTTTAGTGCTCTGAAAAGGCCATGTCCCTAGGAGCAGCTGTTGAGTGGGAATCCCCACTAAATGTACCTCGTTCCTTGTGTGTAGGTGGGTTTCTGCGGTGAGATGTATTCTCAACGTTTCCATGGGACCAGTCCCTGCCATGTCTGTTGTTTGGGAGGCTGTCTCTTTGGTAGTTCTTTTGGTGTTGGAAGCGCTGGATCGAATATCTACCACTGGAGTGATCAGCTCGGTCTGGTTGATCATTTATGGAGTATGGTCTGTATCGGTTATCCCTTCAAGGGGAGTGTCGATTTGGGCCTCCAGTGTAGTTGTGTTCCGCATGTTTAGTTCCTTCCTTGTTGGTAACTGAAGTAAGACTTTTTTGAGAGTCCTTCTGAGCTGGAAGGCGCTCTTTGTTTTGATGTTTCGCCTCAAGGCAATCTCTGATTTCATGGTCCAGTCTTCCACAATGTAAGCAATGCTTTTCGAGGTTTTCATAGACTAGTGTGGCAGTAACCTCGTCTCCATTTGGATACTCAATAATAGATGTTTTAATAAGTGGGAGCATGCCATTAACATGAACTCTCATGCGAATAGAATGGGGCGTGATTTCTGCCACTTCGAATGTTCCTAAGTCGCTGCCTATGCCGCGAGCAACTTCCTCTGTCCAGAGGTGAATTAGAATTCCTTGAATCTTGATCCAAAAGAGAATCATTGAGGGAAAGCTAGGAGAGGTAGTAGGTTCCCACCTCTGCAGGATTATCATCCAACGAGCATAGTGATATGGGCCTTTTTCCAACACCGTAAGTAGATCGGATTCCAGCTCGAATTGGAATTTAAACAATCCCATTCCAAGGTCAGAACCAATAGGTGGTATGTCGACCTTCCAGTGGTCAGTGAAGAATGGTATAAGAGACATACTTTCTGCGCAGAGGGGTTAGTTACTCTACCAATCAGTGTGAGAGAGTGCCTCCTAGTGTCCATTTGATTGTCCGGTTTGGAGACCCGAACACGTCCAACGCGAGGTGCAGGTCGGTGTTCTAAGGCCACTGCCTTCCCTTTATCTGAAGAAGATAGTCTCCGTTGCATTGTTCAAGAAGATTGATGCTATCTCAATGTTGTCGGTGTGAGAAGAGTACTCCAAACGTTGAGTTCCCGAAGAAATCTGGTTCAGATTGAAGTTCACCCGAGGATATATGGCGATGTCTTCTAGATTAGTAGTAGTTAAGAATCTTGAATAGCCTTGAAACAGAGGAAAGCCAGCCCAAATTTGTCAAACCCGTAGACACCGGTAAGCTTCAGGACAGCAGTCTGTTGGAAGGGAGGAGGCTTAGTAGTCCAACGGTCCAAACTGTGAAGGAGTCATCCAAGGTCTGGTTGTCTGCCAGTAGGTTGGTAAGGTTGTCGTATTGTTGTCATAAAGGTTTCCGGCGGGAAGGAGAAGCGGCGGCGGTCCCTCCGACCCGAGTCGGGGGAAGAACTCGAAGGGTAATATTACACGACGTTCTAAGACCTGGTGAGTAAAGACAGAAGGGTGAATATTTTTAAAAAATAGCAGACCTTTGACAGTAGATCTAATCCATAACCGGTAAGAACCGCTGGTTAATAGGATATTCTACAAAAGTCAAAAACGGGTAAGGACCTATCCAAGGACCTATCAAAAACGTTTTGAGTGCTTTTTTTTTATCGATTTTATTACTAAACCACAATTTGTATATCCAGTAAGATAAACGATTACGTAAGCATATTAAAGTCCTCATAAGATTATAAACACTACGTAGATATTGGGGTCTTTGACATATATATACACGTTTACTAACATACACTGTAACGACCCAAATCTCGGCCCAGAAAACTTTAGCCCAGTAAGACCCAATTACATTGCAGAAAACCCTAAAGTTTTCTTATTTAAGATGGAATTTCGTGGTGGCCTCTGACAGAGACTTTTAGGGATGGCAAAGCCCTGCCGGAACATCACTGAAACAGCCACAAATAGCCACCATGAAAGAGAAGCCATCCCACCATCCAGAAAGAGAGGTTAGAGCTCAGCAGACACGTTTTGGGAGAACAGAAGAACGATCGATCAAATATGAGTATTTCGAAGCTAAATTTTGAGGTTATGTTCTACACTCGTAGATCTATGTGTATCAGAAAGCAGATCGTCATTGGGAATTTTTGTCTAAGAGTTATGATTGTTTCTTTGGGACTGTTATCTACAGATCGGATCCGCGAACAGTCAACTTCATCAGCGTTTTACCGTTGATACAGAAGGAACCAGGGAACGGGCGAGATATCATTGGAAAGATCTAGATCCCAGCTTTTCAGATCATCTATCCGATCGTCAATTCGACGTACGGGTAGAAAGTTATTGACGTTTCTTCTTGGCGAAGAATAAAGCTGTTGAGTTGCAGAGACAGTTCCGACCAGTCTCGGTGTAAGTGAGAAAAGGTCTACGGAAACAAAATCTTTCAGTCTGGAAATTTGTCAGTAAGTATTTAATTCTCTTATCTATCATCTCCTGCAAGCAGATCGCTATTCCGAGTTATTTACTGAGAGTTATGCTTGTTTTCGTGAGAGGTGTTGGTGCAGTCTACGTTTGCGACCAGTCTGGAGACGAAGCTAATTTGATTAATCAGATGGTGTCCGATCGGAGTAAACCGGTGGCTACGGATATAGGACATCTAGGGCTACATTCTTACTGGAGGGATTGAAAAGTTAACGGTCAGTTCTTGAGTTATGCATCTGTTTTCTCTTGGGTTCAGTTCTGGCAAAATCATCATACTCATTTATTTTCAGATTTTCGGAGTTGCTGTGATAGAGCCATCAAGGGCTATTCTGTGCTTCTCAGGTTCTTTAGAACCCGTGGCAAAGGTGAGGGTCTATTCCGTAAATCCTGTACCAGTGTAGAATTCTCCCTATGTTAGTTTAGATTTCGAATCATGATCCGTCTGTTTGAATTGAGTCTGTTTGAGTCTTGATTGTTAGTTAGTTCATTCATTGTAAATTGGAACTAAGGGTCTAGAGGATTCAACCGTTGATTTGATTGTGTGATGTTAAAAAATGCGATATATATATATGTATGTATACATAGTTATGAGTAGGGACTATGTGAGTGGGCGGGGGTCCAGAGATGTCTGGACTAGCGACGCAGCTTTGGTGGGCGGGGGCTCAGAGACGTCTGGGCTAGCGACGCAGCTTGTGTGGGGCGTGGGTGCAGAGACGTTTGCATTCGACGCAGCTTTGGAGGGCGGGGGTACAGAGACATACTGTACTAGCGACGCAGCGTATGTATATATATATCCGTATGAGGAGATGCGGGGTGTATGGACTAGCTATATGCTATCATCGCATTGCTTGTGTTGTGTGATGCTTTAGGCGTCTTGTTTGTTCATGTTAGAGCTAAACTTCCATAGTGGGAGTTCTATTACTCAAGTCAGTGGTTTGCGTGTTTAGCATCCCCATACCTCACGGAGTAACTCCCCTGTTACTCACCCCTCCTATTCCTTTACCTTTTCAGATGAGACTGACGAGCAGGAGTGATTGCTATTGGGCTGGTGCTTTGGGAGTTTTATCTCTTTAATTTTTCAGACTTGCGGTTTTTATGATTTTGTCGATATTTTTAGGTTTTATTATATTATCTGGATTTACGACTTTGGAGTTGACTTTAGAGAAGTAATAAATGGAGATTTCAGACTTTTTATTTATTTATTTTATTTCGAAAAATACGGGTGTTACAATTTGGTATCAGAGCGGGGTTCCGTCCCGGCTCTGACCCGGGATGGCGATTTATTGGGACGTGGTTTTGACTCGGTTTTAATTCGGCTTAATCGGTTTTAAAAATTTTTGAATCTGGGGATTTGAGAGTTTTAAGAAAAAGAAAAATACAGCACCTTTCCGTTCAGAAACTTCTAACCCAAGTGTCTTTTTATTGACGATGAGGTTATCATCGTCATCTGTTCTCTAGCTAACAGGGTTTCAGGCAGATGTTCGACAGATGGATGATGTCACAGCTCGACAGATTGCTCAGGTGTATATTAGTTTCGTCAGCAGTGTTCGGAGATTGTCTGCATGTGGATATGTGACATTGTTGCCGCCACCCTAACTTTAAACCATCGCTCCACGAGTTTTTGTTATTGGAGATTATATGGTATGAGATGTGAGCCATGAGTTGGCATGTGTTATTCGTGTGTATGAGTATATTTACTACCTTGGAGGCATGGTTATTTTGTAAACTCGTGGGGATCGCTTTTGGATGGGGGTGCGACAGCTTGCGTTGTGTGATATTGGAGTTACGCTTGGTATGTTTTCCAGTTTTTGGCAGTGTTGATCGTTTCAGAGATGTGTCAGTTTGGACAGCTGACATAGGAACGTTGGGGGCTATTTATATTGATTGCGGTGTACTAGTTATGCTTGGAGGGCTGATTGGTTCAGAGACTCGTCAGAGATGGAATTGTGTTTTGCGATATCATTCTTGGGATGGACTGGTTATCACGACATCGAGTACTGTTGGATTGCCCGAGGGCAAGAGTTCATATTTCTAGAGCAGAGCAGATTTTATTCGCATACATGCTACATGAAGAGGAGTTATTGGATATGGGGAGTAAATGGATTTTGGTGATCATTTTGATGGTCAACATGAGTTGCAGGATCTTCTAGTTATCTCAGAGTATGAAGATGTATTTGAGGCCTTTGGAAGGGCCGTCACCAGCCAGAGGAGATGTTCTTACGATCGAGTTAGAGTCAGGGACAGCACCGGATTCAGGAGTTCTATATCGATAAGTGCCAGCAGAGATGGCTGAGCTGAAAGACATATGGAAGATTCATCAGACAAGAGATTTATCAGGCCGAGTAATTTGCCGTGGGGAGCACCAGTGTTGTTTGTAAAGAAAAAAAAATGATGGGAGTTTCAAGTTTTGTATCGACTACATAGACTTGAACATGGTAACCATCATATTGATGATTTGTTGAATTAGCTGCATGGAGGTTCATGGTTCTCGAAGGTTTTCTTGGCATCAGGACATCATCAAATTGCTATAGTTGAGGAGTATGTACGGAATGTGGGTTTCCGTATACGTTATGGATATTATGAGTTTTGGTGATATCATTTTGGATCGACGAATGCAACGATAGCATTTGAGAAGCTTATGAATGATGTCTTTCGCGAACACTTGGACAATTGTGCGATTGTACTCATCGACGACCCCATTGAGTTATTCTTGGAGTAGAGGGAGCATGATGAGCATTTGCGGATTGTGTATTGATGCATGAGGATTAGGTCATTTTATATACATTGCATCAGTTGAGACCTCATGAGACACACTACCCTATTCGTGATTCGTAGTGGCTGCGGTGGTATTTGCGTTATAGTTTTGGAGATTGTAATTGTATAGGAAGAAAATTCAGATTCTCTGGGATCATTGAAGTCTGAAATCTATCTTCATTCATTAAAACTTGTACTTGGACAGTGCAGTTGGATTGAGTTGTTAGCAGGCTACAGTTTGGATATTGCATACCATCTGGTAAAGAAAACCAGGTGACAAATGCCTTGGATAGGCACATGAGCGACGTATCAGGAATCAAAGAGGTTCATGAGTTTACTGGGATATTTTCTAGTCTCAGATTATTTGCCATTACTGTCGATGGAGAGACAGATGGCCTTGGGACTTTGGAGCAGTTGATTGGAGTTATTTTATCAGCAGTGTATCAAACTTCCATGGCGTGATGCAAGTAAGATCAAATTCAAATGAGGATTGACTATCCGAATTTTTTTTTTTAGGACGGTATTGGACAGCCGACTCAGGATTTGAATTCGAGGACGAATTCCTTGTAAGTGGGGAAGAATTGTAACGACCCAAATCTCGGCCCAGAAAACTTTAGCCCAGTAAGACCCAATTACATTGCAGAAAACCCTAAAGTTTTCTTATTTAAGATGGAATTTCGTGGTGGCCTATGACAGAGACTTTTGGGGATGGCAAAGCCCTGCCGGAACATCACTGAAACAGCCACAAATAGCCACCATGAAAGAGAAGCCATCCCACCATCCAGAAAGAGAGGTTAGAGCTCAGCAGACACGTTTTGGGAGAACAGAAGAACGATCGATCAAATATGAGTATTTCGAAGCTAAATTTTGAGGTTATGTTCTACACTCGTAGATCTATGTGTATCAGAAAGCAGATCGTCATTGGGAATTTTTATCTAAGAGTTATGATTGTTTCTTTGGGACTGTTATCTACAGATCGGATCCGCGAACAGTCAACTTCATCAGCGTTTTACCGTTGATACAGAAGGAACCAGGGAACGGGCGAGATATCATTGGAAAGATCTAGATCCCAGCTTTTCAGATCATCTATCCGATCGTCAATTCGACGTACGGGTAGAAAGTTATTGACGTTCTTCTTGGCGAAGAATAAAGCTGTTGAGTTGCAGAGACAGTTCCGACCAGTCTCGGTGTAAGTGAGAAAAGGTCTACGGAAACAAAATCTTTCAGTCTGGAAATTTGTCAGTAAGTATTTAATTCTCTTATCTATCATCTCCTGCAAGCGGATCGCTATTCCGAGTTATTTACTGAGAGTTATGCTTGTTTTCGTGAGAGGTGTTGGTGCAGTCTACGTTTGCGACCAGTCTGGAGACGAAGCTAATTTGATTAATCAGATGGTGTCCGATCGGAGTAAAACCGGTGGCTACGGATATAGGACATCTAGGGCTACATTCTTACTGGAGGGATTGAAAAGTTAACGGTCAGTTCTTGAGTTATGCATCTGTTTTCTCTTGGGTTCAGTTCTGGCAAAATCATCATACTCATTTATTTTCAGATTTTCGGAGTTGCTGTGATAGAGCCATCAAGGGCTATTCTGTGCTTCTCAGGTTCTTTAGAACCCGTGGCAAAGGTGAGGGTCTATTCCGTAAATCCCGTACCAGTGTAGAATTCTCCCTATGTTAGTTTAGATTTCGAATCATGATCCGTCTGTTTGAATTGAGTCTGTTTGAGTCTTGATTGTTAGTTAGTTCATTCATTGTAAATTGGAACTAAGGGTCTAGAGGATTCAACCGTTGATTTGATTGTGTGATGTTAAAAAATGCGATATATATATGTATGTATACATAGTTATGAGTAGGGACTATGTGAGTGGGCGGGGGTCCAGAGATGTCTGGACTAGCGACGCAGCTTTGGTGGGCGGGGGCTCAGAGACGTCTGGGCTAGCGACGCAGCTTGTGTGGGGCGTGGGTGCAGAGACGTTTGCATTCGACGCAGCTTTGGAGGGCGGGGGTACAGAGACATACTGTACTAGCGACGCAGCGTATGTATATATATATCCGTATGAGGAGATGCGGGGTGTATGGACTAGCTATATGCTATCATCGCATTGCTTGTGTTGTGTGATGCTTTAGGCGTCTTGTTTGTTCATGTTAGAGCTAAACTTCCATAGTGGGAGTTCTATTACTCAAGTCAGTGGTTTGCGTGTTTAGCATCCCCATACCTCACGGAGTAACTCCCCTGTTACTCACCCCTCCTATTCCTTTACCTTTTCAGATGAGACTGACGAGCAGGAGTGATTGCTATTGGGCTGGTGCTTTGGGAATTTTATCTCTTTAATTTTTCAGACTTGCGGTTTTTATGATTTTGTCGATATTTTCAGGTTTTATTATATTATCTGGATTTACGACTTTGGAGTTGACTTTAGAGAAGTAATAAATGGAGATTTCAGACTTTTTATTTATTTATTTTATTTCGAAAAATACGGGTGTTACATACACACACACATCTTAAGCAAAAAAAAAAAAAAACACACACACACACGTCAACATAAATAACCACCAAATTTCGCAGGCACACCACTAGTTAGTTATGTTTAGACTTAGAATGAATGTGTTAACTTGCGTGTATAATTTGATTTGTGATCTCATAATCTAATCTTCACATAATTATTTCCTACATGTTTGTACTATAATTCGTAAAAATATATATTTTATTTTGTTATAGCAAATGTGCTCATAAAATATAAGACTAAGCCATTAAACTAATATAAATGATTCTACCACTGGTCTTTTTCACTTTGGTGAAAGATGCGAAAGATTGAATCTAACAAAACATCACAGGTTAAAGCATATTTTAACATAGACTCAACACAATAACTAAACTAGAACATCAAGTTGAAATGTATCACAAGTTAAAAAACACCAGATAGCTTCTTCATCTTCTTCCATCAGTCATCGTCAGAGAAGGTTATCCTCTTACCGCAGAATAATTTAGTCACCTCCGGTTTCTCCAAATAATCTCCTTCTATCGGAAGGCTTACTGGTAGAAGGTATTCTTCGTTCCTCCTGGAATATTGAAAAAGCAGTCTCGTTATCTCTCCATGTATACCAACGGAACCAGTGTGCTGTGGATAAAGAAACTCAAAAGGCAAATAGTAAAATGATCAAATCCCTTACCAGAGCTTCTCTGCAAGGTTGTACCTAATCAACAAAGACTATTAGCATCAGTCTTTTATGTAACGACATTATTTAGCAAACAAACTGGAGAAACAAATAAATCAATTTACTTGGGTCGGATAGGGTATGGAGACATCTCAACCACGTCAGAAATGATATGAATATTCAGAGCTCTACTCTCGTACAGCAGCGCCTTCTTTGCTTCGACAGCAGAAGCAAACTCAACAAAGCCACAGCCCACATGCTCACCCTCGCGGTTTACAACAAGTCGAACACGGCAAACTTCTCCAACATTTTTGTAGTAAGCAGAGCTGCAAGGCAAAATATCAGTCAGAAAAAGCTAACTCCAGAGGAAATTCAAAGTGCTGCTACTTACATCTGACATGTTGTTACGTTGGGAGAGAGATTGTAAACAAAGAGTGTCTTTTTTCTTAATGCTACTTCCTCGGCAAAATCATGAGTTTCACCAAATCCTTCCTCCAATTCCTCATCGATCAAACGGTTTTCTCGTCCAAGTTGATCTTCGTACCTGGAAGATAAAAAAAAAAAAAAAAAAAAAAACAATGTGCTCAAATATGTACCTAGAACTTTCAGTTTAAATTACAAATAGTTAAATCTCTTACCAAACATTGTGATCGATGCAATACCTAATTAAAAAACCAAAAAAAATGTTAGTCTTCTGCAGTGACGTAAAATATTTTTATCAATGAGTTACATGTTGATTTACTTGGGACGCGGAAGGTTTGGAAATTCCTCAGCCGGATAAGGATACAATTTTTGACCATGCAAATACTTCTCTTTCATCGCCTACAATATAAAAGACATAATCAGCAATGGTGGTACTTTCAAAGTACACTTTAAAAAAAAAAAATTAAGTCACTACGGCTCACCTTCTCTGCTTCTTTAGCAGAAGCAAACTCAATATAGCCCATGCCATTTTGGTTGCCCTCGCAGTCTGTAACAAGTCGAACATGAACAACTTGTCCAACATCTTTGTATAAATCGATGCTGTCAAAAAGGAGGATAAAATATTAGTCATGAAAAAAAACTTGCTCCAAGAACGGAAGAGGAAATTTAAAGATGCTACTTACATATCTCGTATTACAGTTGGGCAAGGGAGATTGCCGACAGATATAGTCTTACGTCTTACAGCAGCTGCCTGAATTTAAAAGCCAAGTGTGTTACCACGATTCTAAGGAGAATACACACACAAAAAAGTAGCCAATCTAAAGCTTCATCTCTTTAGACTTATTAGCGAAAGATATGTTAATAAACGCTAAATGTTTCTTTTAAGTACCTCAACAAAACTTGGAGTTCCATCAAGGCCTTCTTCTTCTTCATAGGAAGTTTCATCAAGTCTTCCTTTTGTGATCGCTCGTCGAAGATAGTCTTCGTAACTGAAATTTCGAGAGAACAAAGTGATGTATCCATGTTTACAAAAGAAAAAAACTTCACCATTAAATCCCTTACCAGAGCTTCTCTGCAAGGTTGTACCTAATTAACAAAAAAAATATATAATGATGTTAAAACTCTAGCAAAATATAAATTAGAGAAACAAATTTCCATAAAACGGAAAGTAAACTTACTGGTGTAGAAGACGGTACGGAGGTAGCTTAGCCACATCAAGAAAAACCATGTGATCGAGCAAGTATTCACCATTCATAAGTTCGAGCGCATTATGTGCTGCATCGGCAGAATCAAACTCAACAAAGCCATAGCCCACATGCCTACCCTCGGGATTTACAATAAGTCGAACAGTAACCACTTCTCCAACATAACTGAAGTAATCGATGCTGTAAAAAAAGCGGAGAGGAGAGTTAAGGCTCAAGTAATCCAAATTATCAGGCAATGGAAGCGGAGAATTAAAGGTGGTAATCTTACATATGAAATATTTTAGTCTGAGGAGAGAGATTGGAAACAAAGAGAACACTCTGCAATTAACAGGAAAGAGGGCCGACTCTTAAGTAGAAAACTTTGACTTAACAAAACGTAGCAGTCTCGTCAGAAGATTTGTGGCATATCATGAAGATAACAGGAAGAGGTACCTCAACAAAATTGGAAGGTGTCTCATCTTCTTTTCCTAGAAGGTAATCTTTGTTCCTATAATATCAACAAAAAAAAAACCTGTAATTTCTGCATGTAACACTAAAAGGCTAAATAATCAAAGTTCTTACCAGACTATGTGATCTTTGCAATACCTAAAAAGAAACAATAGTAGAGTTAAGTCGTGTGTAATACAATCAGGTAAAATATTAATTAAGTAAATTGAATTTACTTGAGTCGTGAAGGACGGTAAGATGCAATAATCTGACCAAAAATCTGCAAATTTTCAAGCTTTTGGGCAGCCTACAATATTAACAAGATTTAATCAGCAACCTTCGTTAAATGATTGTTTCATACACTGGTCTACTCTCTTTCTCTCACCTTCTCTGCTTCGTTAGAAGAAGCAAACTTAACAAAGGCAATTCTAGTATTCGCCTTCAGCCAGGGTTTCACAATACGTTGAACGCGAACAACTTGGCCAACATCTTTGAAGAAATCAATGATATCTGCTATACCAGCATGGGTAGGGACTCGGCCAACCAAGATCGTTTTCTTTTTTACAGCAACCTGAATTCGAATTCAAGTGTGTAATTAGCTGCGACTCAAGCAGAACCAAAAAAAAATCAAATATTCATACGCATCTTAGGTTACCTTATGTTTCTTCAGAATCATATGTTTGGTCTCCAAATTATCTTTCAGCTTGCGCTTCACTATTTAAGAAAAAAAAAAAAAACCAAGTTCCTCTTCAGAGTTGGATTTGTTATTGGTAGAAAAACAAAAAAAAAGAGGAGAGGAAAAATCCTAAGAGAGTGTTACCCAATAAATTAGCTTGCTCCAAATCATCTTCCGACTTTTTTCGCTTGCCTGTAAAATCAAAAACCTCTTCATACGAGTAAGAGACTAGATTTGTTAAAATTAGGGTATATGAAAAATCGTAAGAGAGTGTTACCCGATGATTTAGCTTCTGCGGCCGATTTCTTCGAAGAACTAGCCATGGAGAGCAGCGAAGAAAAGGAACCAACCCTAGTGATCTTCTTCGACTTCGAGCTAGAAACAAGACGCACGAGCTTCTTTCTTTTTTCTTTTTTAATAGAAATAGTCATTTTGTATGGGCTGGGCTTTCATTGCTTTTGGGTTTTATATGTCCACCATCACTTTTAACTTAAAAAGAATTTCTCTTTAGAGTTTACAAGACGATTTATTGCTTAAATATGTATGTGTAACACGGTTTTCATAATTAATTCTTTGTTAAAAATTATTTTTATAAAATATTTGTTTGTAAATTACTATTTTGATGCATCTATCTTATTAAAACAAAAACAAAATTTTGTTGATTTTATTTGTGTTTTACTTTATATCTATACTATTAAAAGAGAAGGGGTCTTAAAAAATCTACTTATATAAGGTTGTTGGACTTTTTCATTTTTAACTTAACTTATTATAAACAATCAAGTTCTATAATAGTATTATTCAATAATACTTTTATACATTATATGTAATATGCTATTGTTACCCATATTTTCGCTCAACAGTTATTGGTACACATAACATTTGTCCCCGTAATACATACGTATTCCAATAATTTTTTTAATTTGTCTCTGTTCTAATAACATCAGAAGACTAATATGATACATGAAACCGAAATAGTATCATAGTCAAATATCAAAATTCACCTAATATTAAAGTACAAACCTCTACAAATGAATTATTCAGTTACACATGTTGATGGGAAACACAATGATAATTCGTAAAGTGATATCACCAATTTTCTTTATTAATGTATTTATGTTCGATGATTTCAGACTTGCAACTACATTCTTTTAGAATTCTGCAACAGGATTTAGATTGATTCATAGTTATAGTTTGAATTACATCATTCTCATGCACTATTTGCTTACATGGCATATTATCTATTCTATTAAAATAGAAGTCACAACTTCTTTTCATGTATGATTTTTTAAAAATTGGACTATCCCTAGAAAGTCATTACAATAAATAGTTATATCATTTATTTTCATATCTATAAAACAGTAACTCCCGCATTGCCAACAACTGTTACATAAATCAAAAATGTCTATGTTTTAAGAATAACTAGATTTTGACCCGTGCTTTTAAAGCGCGGGATTATTTTCGAAACATTCCAAATTTATTTGATATAAATTTGTATTTTAATTGTATCTGCACTTAGATATTACAAATGAAACATTATATTCAATTTTTTGAAACCCGACCCGACCCGCAGTTAAATTGCCAAATTCGGTGGTTCATATGTAATCCATTTTAGTTTTCAAAAAAAAAAACTGTTGTTTAAAAATTCTATAAAACCCGTAACAACCGCTAAAACCCGAGATCTGGTTATCGGTTGAACTGATAGATAACCCAATATGTAATCCGGTTTGATTTAATATTATATTTAGAGTATTGTAATATATATTCATAAACGTTCAGATGAATAGAGAATATATTATGAAATTGATATTCCAATTTTAATACAATTTTAGTCCAACTAAAATTCCATCTTGTTGATGGATTAATATTTGAGTGGATGCATACTAAAAATAAAATAGATTTGAGTATCAATAATGTATTAATGTGTATATGTCTATTACAAATTAATGATTTACGTTTGCAAAAAAAATAAAATTGTTTATTTAGTTAGTTTACTTTTGTTATTCACATATTATTAGATACTTTTTGATATTTTGTCTATGGCTTATTTTAATTTTAAAGTTTAATTTCATTATTCGCATTAGAACTGTAAATATTTATTTTTTTAATTTTGGTATATTTTTATTATATTTTGTTCTTAATTTTTATAATTTATATATATATAATTATATTTTTAAGCAATTAAAATATTGACTCTTACTCTCTGGCTTCGATTTATGTTAATGTAATGTTTTATGATATATTTGTGTTAATATATTTGTTCAATTAGTTTATATTTGATATATATAATACATGTCTGTTTGAGTAACCCGTAAAAAATATATTCATTAAACTATTAATAGTAACATGTTTCATCATATACTTACTATTAATATTTATTTTATAATATATATTTATATATATTTTTATACTCTAACTATAAGAATTATATTTTTATGTATTTGGTGAGGGTTTTGAACAATTTTTTTTTTTTTTGCATTTGGATTAATGTATAGTTGTATATATACGAATGAATAGATAGATATATATATATATATATATATAATTATTTATTACATTAATAACTAAAATATAATTGATTAGTTATTTGAATTTCGAATTAATATAAATTAAATTCATTAGTTTAAAAATTAATAGATTAGTTAGTTAGTTCCTTAATTTTAGGTATGATGTATATTTAACAATTAAATTAGATATGAGTAGAAATAATAGAAAGTATAATTAAATATAATGGTCCAACCTATACTATTTGTAAGTAGATAAAAATTGCTTCTGTTTTAATAGTATTGATCAAACCTTTCTATATTGTATACATCGTGAATTCTCTAATAAAACCTTTCGATCAACAGTTCAACACTATATCATTTCAAGTCATGTTTGTTCTTCATGTTTACTATATCTATCATGTTTGCTCAAAGATATTCACATAGACATTTTAAGTGGATCCCTGAAACCACTCTAAACATTAACATATATGATGGTATCAACGCTGTGTCCATGAACGAACACGACTTGAATTGGTAATAATAATGCTTTGTGTTAAATTAGGTTGCTCCGTGCTCGTGTCATATATTAGTCTTTTTTGTCGTGGTTGGGTTAGCCTGCACAAGTCTTACTTGTAACATTAACAGAATAAGACGCAATTGACTTTTTGTTATTTCTCCCGTACTATTATCCATATACCTTAATCACAGTACACACTTGGAGAAGATGAAGTTCGTGGAGTATTCAATAAAAAATCGAAATTATTGCATTGATTATTATGGATATATTCTTCTAACCATAAACCGAATTAATTTGGTCTACATTAAAAAAACGATGTAACAAGAATATTCAAAACCATCATTCGGTTGCAACAATAATATCTAGATTCCTTAATATTCACATTATGTATTATTAATTTCCATAAAATTCTCATCGGTTTAAACTAATCCACACAATATCTACTTTTAAATACGAATTTATTATCGTATCTATTGTAAAAAGCAGATCATTTCATATTGCGCGAGAATTTAAGTATAGGATATTCTTGATGATAGAAGCTATTAGCTAAAGATCACATATTATTGTTACCGTCAATTCCTCAGGTTTGGAGGATTGGAGTTAGGTTAAAGAGAAAACAGAAGGTTATTGATGATGACCAACAATAAACCCCATCAAAGGTTAGAAAATTTGTTTGGTTTAGAACACGTTGACATTCTTTTCCTGAAAAAAATCATTTACATGATCATTTTGGGCTTACGAGAATTGTATATGGGCTAAGGATAATTGAATACCAATCTTAATGACCCATTGGATTTATAGATAGATAGTATATTGATCCGTACAAATTGTCTCAATTTATATGATATAACTATTTATGTTAAACAAAATATATACTATATTTTTAATAGATAGGATTTGTATATTTATGTAAGCCATTTTAATTTGTAATTTTTAAATTAAATACATATAAATTTATTTTTTAATAGTATATCTTTATATGTAATTTATTTAAATATATGTCAATGTTATTTGTTTTATATTTGATAGTTCATTATAAAAAAACTAAAATTAAATGTATAATTACTTACTTGATAATATTAATCTACGAAGATATAACTTTAGTTTTTGTTAAAATTTTAAATTTCCTGAAATGTTACAATATCTTTGAACATGAAAATGATTTTTTATTTTACCAAACTTTACATATATTTCTGATTTTAATAATCGAACACTAATCCAACAAACAAAAATATATAGAAAAAGATACAAATACGAGTGATAGTTTGAAACAGTTAACCTGATGAAAAACAAGTAAACAATAATATTATTATGTTTGAAAATGTCATATACACATTTGAATATATGTGATTACTATAGTATATACAATTTTTGAAGTAAAAACAAAATGTCTATGTAAATATAAATGAAAACTAACACCCGTGCGGTTGCACGGTAAAAATCTAGTTTTTTTCTTATATTAGAGCTCTAATGTAGATGACAATTGACAAACATACTACATTAGAAAAGGATTTTGGTGGAGCAAACTATTCAAGTGGACATGATAAAACCTTGAAACAAGTTCTCTGAGGTACGTTCATGTCTTCCACATATGAGAATGATCTATACAATTAAAAATATAATTGTATCAGATTAAATTGAATATATTAAAGTTCAAAATCATCAACTGCACATTTGAGAATATACTTTTCTATTCCCAGTATTTATTTACTAAATATTTTCTTAATATAAACCAATCATAGTAAAATGAAATCTATAAAAAAATATCACGGGTACATTTATACCAGAATTTTTGGTATCCTTTACCATATTAGGTTAATATTTTTAGCCCTTCAAAATGGTAACAACCAAAATATTAGGCGAACAAAATCTTTAAAAAAAAAAGAAATATTTTCAGATAACAACCAAAATATATGCCGTAACCTAACACATTGTTGCGATCGTCCCGCTCTGTCGCTACGTAGCGACCGAGCTCGAGCCAAAGCTCGGTCGCTACGTAGCGACCGAGCTCAAGCCGAAGCTCGGTCGCTACGTAGCGACCGGGCTCGAGCCGAAGATCGGTCGCTGTGTAGCGATTGAACTCTTCCGGACATCGACAGACATCAATCCATGCATTCTCGTCAAATCTTCGAACGCTATCTCCCGAAGACCGTAGCAAGCTCAGTCCACGTTTTCCGCTATTCCAACTCATCGATCAAACTTCGCGGATGAGAAACCGCGGAAAATTCGTAGTAAACGTCCCGAGTCGGAAGACGGCCCAAAGGGACCTAAAACGCGACTCGAGGCCCATCCTACGATTTCCTAACCCAAAGCCCGTAAACCGCAGCACGGTTTACGCTTGGCCCACAAAGAAGGATAAATGTCAATTTTCCGCGGATAAATACGGAAGTTTTGAAGATAATTGTGAAGATCGGGAAAAATGGAATATCTCCATTTTTATGCTATGACGGCTTAAGGGCAGAAGAGTAAAAGCGTAAACCGACCTTGGAGCTAGTATATAAGGAGTCCTAGGCGAGGAGCAGGGGGGAACTTTTTCAGAGCAAACTTAGCACTTAGAGCGATTTAGGCAATTTTCCGTTTTTGTTATTTCGAGCTGCGACTCAATTAGGTTTAGCCGTCTTAGGGTTGCTAGAACTAGGAATCTCGCAGACAGCTCTCGAGCCCAGGCTTATACCTTGTTGTAAACGCTCATACGCAAATTCGGAATAAGATCTTCTTTGCTCTCTTTTCGATTTATTATACTTTATCGTTGTTGTTCTCGTGTTCTGATTGCTTGACGTGTGGTAATTAGCAGATATCCGGACCCTCTGGGAAATTAGGGTTTTCCTAGTTTCCTTATTTAAACGGAAATCGACAGTGCAAATTTCGGTTCCCACAGTTTGGCGCTAGGAGGAGGGGGACATACAGATCAATCTAACCCGCAAATGCCACTCAACGATCAGGACCGGTATGCAAGATTCGACATGCGCGAACATTATCTCATTCAAGGGAGGAGTAACGATCGATCGAGCCAAACCTCGAAACGACCTCCTTGTTATCGAGTTGACGATTCGAGATATCGACGTCGCTAGAGTGCTAATCGATACCGGAAGTTCGGCCGATATCATCTTCAAAGACACTCTCGAAAAGATGGGGATCAATCAATCCGAAGTCACGAAATGCCCAAGCCCACTGCTGGGACTTTCGGGGGAAACGACCATGGCCTACGGATCGATTAATCTCGCTGTCAAAGCCGGAACCGTGACGAACGTCACAGAGTTTCTAGTCGTTGACCGTCCTGCATCTTACAACGTTATCATGGGAACGCCATGGCTGAACACCATGCGCGCAATCCCATCAACCTACCATCTTTGCCTCAAGTTCCCGACCTCTAACGGAGTCGAGGTAATTTGGGGAAATCCGAGAGTTTCACAGGTTTGTTTCGCCGCAGAACTGAAGCGAAAGAGACCGATCCTCGAAATCACTCCTAGAAAAGCGGAGAGAAAGACCTCCAGCAAAGATACGCGAAGTCAGGATTCAGCAGAATTCTTCTGGCAGTCTCGCAGTATCGCAGCTCTAGACGAAAAACGCTAGCCAACATGCGAACCCGTGGTAACGATCTTTCTCGACGAAGCCTTCCCAGAATGCTGCGTCGAGATTGGAGCCAATATCCACGAACCTTTAAGGACAGAACTCATAACCTGTCTTAAAAAGAACCTTAATACTTTCGCATGGGCTGCAGAAGATATGCCAGGAATCGACATCAACATAACATGTCACGAGCTGAATATCGACCCAACGTTCAAACCCGTCAAACAGAAAAGACGGAAGCTAGGACCCGAACGTGCTGCCGCAGTAAACGATGAGGTCGAAAAATTGCTTAAAGTTGGGTCGATAACAGAAGTAAGGTACCCGGACTGGCTCGCCAACCCCGTAGTAGTCAAAAAGAAGAACGGGAAGTGGCGAGTTTGCGTGGATTTTACCGACCTAAACAAGGCATGTCCAAAGGATAGCTTCCCTTTACCACATATCGATCGATTGGTAGAAGCAACAGCGGGCAACGAACTCTTATCCTTCATGGATGCCTTCTCAGGTTATAATCAAATTAGGATGAATCCCGACGATCGTGAAAAAACTGCGTTCATTACCAATCGCGGAACTTATTGCTACAAGGTAATGCCCTTCGGCCTCAAAAACGCTGGTGCAACTTACCAACGACTCGTGAACCGAATGTTCTCCAAACAACTCGGAAAAATGATGGAGGTTTATATCGACGACATGCTCGTCAAATCCCTCAAAGAAAGAGATCACGTGTCACATCTCGAAGAATGCTTTGCACAACTAAATTCCCATAACATGAAGCTCAACCCGACAAAATGTAGATTCGCCGTGGCATCAGGGGAATTCCTTGGCTACTTGGTCACATACCGCGGCATCGAAGCAAATCCTAAACAGATCAACACTCTAATCGAGATGGCTTCGCCAAAGAATAAACGGGAAGGCCAAAGACTGACCGGCAGAATCGCAGCACTTAACCGATTTATTTCACGATCAACAGATAAGTGCCTGCCCTTCTACGACGTCCTGCGAGGAAATAAAAAATTCGAATGGTCGGAAGAGTGCGAAAACGCCTTCCAACAGCTGAAGCGTTATTTAGCTACTCCTCCAGTCCTCGCAAAACCCGTGGAAGGGGAGCCTTTATTCTTGTACATCGCGGTGTCAGCAACGGCCGTAAGCGGAGTCCTGATCAGGGAAGAACGCGGGGAGCAGAAACCTATTTTTTACATAAGCAAAACCTTGCTGGATGCCGAATCTAGGTATCCATTGATGGAAAAATAAGCAAAACCTTACTGACAATTTTGCATAGCCCAGCCCAAGTCAGTCAGGCCGACTGGCTAAGTGGGCGGTCGAGTTGAGCGAGTATGACATCGAATACCGACCAAGGACGAGCGCAAAATCACAAGTGCTCGCAGACTTCTTGGTCGAACTTCCAACGGGAACAATAACCAATGAGGAACCAAATTCCACCTGGCTCCTCCACGTCGACGGATCCTCATCCAAGCAAGGATCAGGTATCGGGATCCGTCTCACATCTCCAACGAGCGAGATCTTAGAACAATCGTTCAGGCTGGAATTCCATGCCTCAAACAACGAGGCCGAATACGAAGCATTAATCGCAGGTCTCTGTTTGGCTCACGGCTTAAAAATACGTAATCTCCACGCTTACTGCGACTCCCAGTTAGTGGCCAGTCAATTCAGGGAGAGTATGAAGCCAGAGACGAACGGATGGACGCGTACCTCAAACTGGTCCAAGGTCTAGCTCAAGACTTCGACTGTTTCGCCCTTACCCGGATCCTCCGTTCCGAGAATGTCCAGGCGGACGTCCTCGCGGCCCTAGCATCAAGTTCCGATCCAGGACTCAAAAGGGTAATTCCGGTCGAATTCATCGAACATCCGAGTATCGGACCGCCAGTCGTCGTCAATCTCATAGAGGGTCAAGACGACGAGGAAGAAGAAATTACGATACCACCACCATCGGAGCAATCTGATTACAGCTGTGATACCCCATGGCTTCAGACGATTCGAGACTACATTGTCGACGGGCAACTACCCGCCGAAAAATGGGCAGCTCGCAAGGTCCGAACACAGGCCGCACGCTACGTAACAGTGGACGGTGAAATCTACAAATGGAGATTCTCCAGACCACTCCTGACGTGCCTGGAAGGAGAAAAGGCGAGGAAAGTAATGGAGGAAATACATTCCGGCTCCTGCGGCAACCATTCCGGCGGAAGATCACTAGCCGTGAAAATCAAACGCCACGGATACTATTGGCCAACAATGATCAGAGATTGCGAGAAATTCACACGAAAATGCGAAAAATGCCAAAGGCATGCGCCAACTATCCGACAACCGGCCGAAGTTCTTTCCTCCATCACATCGCCCTAGCCCTTTATGCGCTGGGCCATGGATATTGTCGGACCTCTGCATAATTTAAAGCAAAAGCGTTTCCTTCTAGTCCTTACCGATTTTTTCTCAAAATGGGTAGAGGCGGACTCGTACGCAAGTATAAAAGACGTCCAAGTCGAGAATTTCGTATGGAAAAACATCATCTGTAGGCATGGAGTTCCTTACGAAATCGTAACCGATAACGGGTCTCAGTTCATTTCCACCCGATTCGAGGCATTCTGCGAAAAATGGAAGATACGACTCAACAAGTCAACTCCCAGATATCCGCAGTGCAACGAACAGGCTGAAACAATCAACAAGACCATTCTCGACGGACTGAAGAAACGCTTAGAGGCCTAAAAAGGCAGATGGGCCGACGAACTCGAGGGAGTCCTCTGGTCTCACCGTACCACCCCAAGGCGAGCAACGGGAGAAACTCCCTTCGCCCTGGTATACGGCACGGAATGCATGATTCCTGCAGAAGTAGAATTTCCCGGTGTTCGAAGAAGGTTCTTACCCGAACGAGAAGAACTCAACGATGCTATGCTCTTGGATGATCTCGACCTCATTAACGAGCGCCGAGATCGAGCGCTCATCTGAATCCAAAACTACCAGCACGCCGCTGCGAGATACTATAATTCCAACGTACGGAATCATAGGTTCAATCAGGGAGATCTGGTCCTTCGCAAAGTCTTCCAAAACACCGCTGAACGAAACGCGGGAAAACTCGGAGCAAACTGGGAAGGTCCCTATAAAATCTAAAAAATCGTCCGACCAGGTTCTTACGAAATAGCCAACATGCAGTGTGACACCCCCGATCTGGTCTAAGTATAAGTTGACTCGACCAGCCGTGCAACAATCAAACAAGAACATGCACAGCCGATCACTCGTAACTGAAACCAAATCGAGAAGCCACAATGTGTACATAAACGACTAACCCGAAGTTCCCGAAATAAATCCAGGTACCTTAGGCCAACCGCCTAAGTACACATATCCTATTAGGTACAACCCGAGGCTTTACAACCTTAAGAGTAATACCCAATAGTTGGTTCGTCCGGACAAGGACTAATATCATTTGGAACCCGTACTTTAAAAACATTCTTTATACATTATATACTTATTCTTTAAAAGAATCTTACAAAATCTTATAGATTAACCTCGAGGTTTTCGGTCAACAAACCTTATACATAAAGTATATCAAAACGACTGCAAGGATAATAAAACTACCGCTGGCTAATGCCGTTCCTTCCCGTCCTAGAGTAAAGGTCTCCCACCTACTGGTTACCTGCATATCAAATGAGTCATGAGTAACTAGTTTACTCAGTGAGTCTAATCCCACACCCAAACACATATCAATAGTATCCCGAGCAAGCGACACCATTTGAATGCAGTGGAATTATATTCCATAATTAATATAATTATAAGGCCTCTCAATCCATCCATGTGAATCTATCTTAAACATCACCTCCACGATACCCGCCAATCACTCATACTCTTAATATATATATATATATATGCTAAACTCGGAAAACCACCAAGGCTAACCGAGCCTAACAGGGAATAAATATAACCATCATCTCTATCAGATATTCCAAGATAGAACATCCAATGCTGCATGCAGTTACACGGCCTCCAGGGTGCGACCCCATCATCGTGTCTTCATGACCTTGATCCATATCGCAGGACCAATTCACGGTAATGCGGGACTTTCGGGAGAGTGAGTATACAATAAGACTTCACATGATTCACACTTATTAATAGAATACTTATAGATTAGTACTTGAGAACAAGTACTAAGGCTCGGGATAACCTCAAAGAATTATTCTTATTAATTCTTAAGTATTTAAACTAGATAATACTTCATATATAAATATAGATCAAGGGATAATATTTAATCAATCAACCATAATTACTCCTTAATTAATCCATGATTAATTCTTAATTAATCAATAATTATCCCTTAATTAATTCATGATTAATTCTTAATTAATCAACCATATTCGATATGCAATCATGCATACTCATTCATAATTCATTCATCATCTATCTAGACTCACCTTTAAATCCATGAGATTGGCTAAGGAAGACTAGACTCGAGCTCAAGCTAATCACACTTCACTTCTGGATCACTCTCGGTTCAGAACCATCACAAGGTTCTGGCTGATCCGAATACTCTCCTTGGCCATCTGAATTCAAAACATAACAGTTGGAACATAAGGTTCACTAGTCTGGTTCAAGAAGAAACTCAACTCAGTTCATAACATTTCAGTTCAGTTCTCTCATATCAGTTCGGTTCAAGAGAGTTTGATACCATGTTCAGCTCGGTTCAAGCTTTAACAATTTAACTCGGTTCATATCAGCTTAGTTCATGCTCAGATAACTCCGGTTATAATCAGTTCCCAACAGCTTAACTCGGTTATACTCAGACGACATCAGTTCAAGACAATTTCAGACCATAGACAGCTCGGCTCAGATCAGATCAGAACATACTCAGCTCAATTCAGTTCTAAACAAGATCAAATCAGTTCGGTTTAATTCCCATAATTCTTATCAGTTCGTCTACTGGTTCTATGAGACTGATTAAATCATAAACCAACCAAAACTGAAGAGAACAAGACCTTAGACAACTGATCCTGACAGGTTAACCAACATACAGCAATTGGTTCTCATCAAAACATGGCTGAATCAAGAAGATGAAGCTTACCGGTTTTACTCAACTAATTAAACTTGACTGGTTGTCTCTCTTCAAGCTAACCACGAATTAACCTGATCAACACCACAAGAATCCATGGTTGGATTTATTCAGAATTTATCTCCAGTGTAGGCAAACCAACAAAACTTTTCACAGAAACTGATCCACAACCATCTTACCGATCAAAATCAAAGGCTGAAGAACATGGGTGATTCTCAACTTCAGGACACCAAATATTCAGCTCTTAAACACTCCAAAACTCACTGATTAAAGTCACAGGATGGTGAGAAAGAGTTGTCCATGCTCACTCCTCTTCTCTGAATATTTTTCTGAATTTTTCCTGAATCTTTTCTCACAGATTTTTCTCTCTTCTTTCTCTCTTTCTCTCTGAATTTTTCTCTGGTTTTTCTTGGAGGTTATGAACGTCCAGAGGAGAGAAGAGGGTATTTTATATCATAAGGAGTTGCTTCAGATGAGGGTTTGCTCCCACAAAAGACAAAGATGAGGTTAGACAGCTGGTGACATGCTTCAGCACACCAAGCAGCACAAGCAGCTGAACTTTTCCTTCCCATGAAGAAAGCTACAAGCAGCTGAAGCAAGTAGCTTGTGACCAGCATGTGACTTCTAATGAGCAAGCAGGCAAGCAAGTAGGTGCAGGTCATGTGACCTAATTACTGAAGAAGCAAGTAGGCTAGAAGGTGCAAAGCATGTGACTGTTCAGAAATAATTTTCAGAGTTTTGTCGATATTTTTCCGGACAGTTTCGACTAAATATTTTTCATCATTCGAATCTCGTCTTGCTCTGAAAAAACTCGCCCAGCATGAATAAAAATCGACAATAATAATTAACACTTGACCAGAACTATCAATGAGAGGCCTTTCGACCACAAGACAGTCCCGTCGAGGTATTAATTCACCGGGTCGACTTTATTTTTAAATCTGATCGACCAACTCCAAACTGGTCGAGCGGAGTTTTTCTCGACCAAAAATTAACTGGCTCGTGAGGGTTATTACATGCAGGGTATAAAAATCCCTAGAACCTGGAACGCGATGCATCTCAAAAAATACTATCACTAAACAAACCAACTCGCAATCACTGAACTACGAGACGGCTTGATCTCCGCAAGGAGTACGTAGGCAGTTTGTCGAAAGGCAAATTCAGCTGTCCCCCCTCATTAAAAAAGGGGGGGGGAGTGGGTACGTATACTCGTATACTCCCAAAAAATCGAAAAGCTTCTTACCACGCTTTTGGCGTTTTCGACTTATCAAAACATCCTCACTCGTAAAATCGGAACGAGGTCTTCGGAAATTAGTCGGCCGCTTAGGAGAAGCAACCTTTAGCATCGCGAGACGTCGCAAAAGATGCCTCAAAGTTTATTTCTTTCGAGCGAACGAAACCTCCGTCACAAAAAAGGCATATGTATATGCACACACTGACACGTATTTTACGCAAAATATTCAAAACAACGGCACACGCTGATCACATCGAACTCACAAACGTCCTAAACAGACATAGCCATCTCACGAAGATGACTCTCTTACATCCGACACAAGGATAATAGCGCTATAAAAGAAATCCGAAATTTTGGTCTAGCACTTCCGTTCTCCGGAGAGATGCTCGGTTCGTATCAAACAAGTCATATAAGCCGAGAACCTATCGCGGACTTTACATCGATACGAATCAGGAAGAAATCGCGACAGGAAAAACGATAGCCAGTTAGTCACCGCACAATCCTTAAACCGAAAGTAAACCTAGGTCTTGCCCTAAACCCAGCGCACTGGTCTCTAACATCTCAAAGACATGATATCGAAAGATAAGAGATTCTTAAACCATGCCTCTATGTTTATGTTCGACACCTTCAGCACCCCCGCAGAGTTCACATCTCGCGGAAGAACTCTCGAAACAGATCTCGAATGAAACATTTCACAATCGAAGAAGGATATGAGACGACAACTCATTACCTTCCTCCCCACTATTCACAAACTCATAAAAAAGCGTTATCCGATTATCGTACTATAAAAAGAAAGCCGCGGAGCGGCAGAGATTCAAAGCCACACACGGCCAGTCCCGAAATACAAACAAGGCCATTCAAGGCCGAAACATAAAAACATAAAAAAAATCTCTCACAAGAGATCTAACCCAAGTCACCCTCAAAACTTACGCCCCCTCTTCACCCGCTGCCTCGTCCGAGCCTGGAGCCGCGCCGCTTCCGTTTTCTCCGACCATCGGGTCTTTCCCCTCTGGGTCTTCTGAACACGTCGGAAGGAAGCATGCGGATTTCAGGTCGGCCAGGATGAGACCGAAATCTCCATCCTCGGCCGCCATATCTCCCTTGCAGCCGGACAGTCGGGCCTCTTCGGCCTCCAAGGTCGGGGGAGTCTCGCTTTGGAACGACCGAACCACGGCCATCCCGCCCTCAATCGTCGCCAAAGCGAAATCACTGCTCCGGATATACTCGAGGGAACCCAGGGAAGCAGAAATCTTCGCCAAGCGAGCTTGAAACTCCGCACGAAGAGCATCCGTAGCCTCTCGGATCCCGCGGCGTGCTAGTCCCGCATCACTCTCGATCTGACGCTGGAGTCGACACACCTCCGAGGATTTGGCCTTCCTGGCCTTCTTTTCCTTAAGCAAGGAACTCGCCGTCTTCCCAAGGTCCCTCTCAAGCTCTCCTATCGCAACCTCGAGCTTCGACACTTTCGCAGAGTGAGAGTCCTCGACAGCCGTCAACATGGCCTCGGTTTCGGACCATCTGCCCTGAAGCTCCACCAACTCCCCGGAAAGGCGAGTGGTCTCAGAACCACATTCGCTGATCATCCCATCGATCAACGATATGAACTGCGAACGGTGAGAATTCTTGAGACTAAGTCCGAGAAAAGAATGCACAAAAGACGATCGAAAATTCAAACAAGAGACAAACCTTTCCGCGAAGTCCCGAGGCTAGGCTCGATCCACCTTGCTGCGAAATCTCCCCGTCGCCACTCTTGGCGAGTTTCCTCTTCCGACTCTTAGGCTGAGTATCCAGGACAGCGCTAGGAGCACGCAATGCCAGAACGATTTCCTTTCTGGCTGGAGGAGGAGGCATAGAGTCAGCAGCCTTCTCCTTGTCCTCGACGAGGATCAGAGTCATGGAAGATCCCGCAGGAAGGGCTTGCGAGAGAGGAGCCATGACTTCGGTCCCATGACACGGGGCGACGACCTGCGCGGAAGAAGACGGAAACTCGGGGCCAGCTTGGGCTAGCTCTTTCTCGGCTTGGCGACGAACTAGTTTCTCTCGGAAAGAAAGATGACCAGCAACACAAGCCGGCGCTTCCACCGGAGAAGTTAGAACCGGAGCCGGAGAAGTGGCATCGCCTATCTCGACGTCGGAATTCTTCTTGTCACCTTGGGAGGAAGACATGTTGAAAGGGAAGTTATGAAACTAGAGAGGTTTTTGAAGGAATGAAGAAGGGAAGGTGTGAAGAAAATGAATGACAAGAGCTCACTACTTATAGAAGTATGGGTTCAGAATATCGTCTCGACAACTTTTTTCCGGGGAGTTTAAAATGTGAATTTCGTCCGACACACTTAAACTTGTCAAAGTCATCTATCCGCCCGCTAGAGTCATAACTCTAACGGGCTGGGGGGCTAACTGTTGGGGTCAAAAACGGTTACGACAAATTTAACATTAAAAACGTCCGAGGAAGAAAATAAGAATTCCTCCGAAGAGTACTTTTCGAAATAGATTCTTCCTTACGAAAAAGCTTTGCGGAAGAAAGAATCGAGATGTCCGACGAAAGCTCGCTCGGTCGCTACGTAGCGACCGAGCTCGAGCCAAAGCTCAGTCGCTACGTAGCAACCGAGCGATCGTCCTGATCGGTCGCTACGTAGCGACCGAGCGATCGTCCCGCTCGGTCGCTCCGCTCGGTCGCTACATAGCAACCGAGCTCGAGCCAAAGCTCGGTCGCTACGTAGCGACCGAGCGCGAGCCAAATCTCTGTCGCTACGTAGTGACCGAGCGATCGTCCCGCTCGGTCGCTACGTAGCGACCGAGCTCAAGCCGAAGCTTGGTCGCTACATAGCGACCGAGTGCTCGTCCCGCTCGGTCGCTACGTAGCGACCGGGCTCGAACCGAAGATCGGTCGCTGTGTAGCGATTGAACTCTTCTGGACATCGACAGACATCAATCCATGCATTCTCGTCAAATCTTCGAACGCTATCTCCCGAAGACCGTAGCAAGCTCAGTCCACGTTTTCCGCTATTCCAACTCATCGATCAAACTTTTCGGATGAGAAATCGCGGATAATTCGTAGTAAACGTCCCGAGTCGGAAGACGGCCCAAAGGGACCTAAAACGCGACTCGAGGCCCATCCTATGATTTCCTAACCCAAAGCCCGTAAACGGCAGCACGGTTTACGCTTGGCCCACAAGGAAGGATAAATACGGAAGTTTTGAAGATAATTGTGAAGATCGGGGAAAATGGAATATCTCCATTTTTATGCTATGACGGCTTAAGGGCAGAAGAGTAAAAGCGTAAACCAACCTTGGAGCTAGTATATAAGGAGTCCTAGGCGAGGAGCAGGGGGGGAACTTTTTCAGAGCAAACTTAGCACTTAGAGCGATTTAGGCAATTTTCCGTTTTTGTTATTTCGAGCTGCGACTCAATTAGGTTTAGCCGTCTTAGGGTTGCTAGAACTCTCGCCGACAGCTCTCGAGCCCAGGCTTATACCTTGTTGTAAACGCTCATACGCAAATTCGGAATAAGATCTTCTTTGCTCTCTTTTCGATTTATTATACTTTATCGTTGTTGTTCTCGTGTTCTGATTGCTTGACGTGTGGTAATTAGCAGATATCCGGGTCCTCTGGGAAATTAGGGTTTTCCTAGTTTCCTTATTTAAACGGAAATCGACAGTGCGAATTTCGGTTCCCACACACATTATTTAATATTTCAGAAAAAGATATCTAAAAGATATTTTTAACAATAAATTTTAGTTTTCTATCACCATTTTCTTCATTAAATTTAAATGATATAGTAAAGGTATTATCAAAATTATAAAAGAAAACAAATCATACATTTTATTCAAATTTATGTACTATTAAAAATATATAAAAGGTGAATCATTTTAAAAACAAATATCATCAAATTTATATGAGTTTTTATCGGATAAACCAATAATGAAGAATTTTAGGAGTTTAACGGGTTATAGTTTTTAAATATCGGGTTTTAACTAAATCTGAACTAAATTATATATATGAATCACCAGATTTGCAAGTTCGTCCGCGGGTTTGGGTCGAATATGAAAATATTGGTAAAATTTATTAAAACCCCTTGAAATACTATTAAATTAGTCCAAAATATGCCAAGTAAATCTTATATCTCATTAACTCAATCAATGTAACTCTTACAAAATACTTACAAAATATAAAGATGATGTTGTAACATAAGAGTTTACATACAAAATATCAAATAGAAAAAAATGATAAAATTATATAGTTTTGAACAAAAAATCATCTATATCATATGAATTTATAACTAAATAATGTATATTATAATCAAAACACTAATTCATATCACATTTTTATTAACGGTAAAAAACCGGCGTTTTCGAAGCGCGGGTCAAAATCTAGTTACATTATTAATTGAGTTGATTATCATTTGAGACACATTTTGAGTTTCTATTGCATATAGTGACACTTTTTACTTGCAAGGCACTTTGTGGTGGGTCCAAATAATGTGGATGGTTATGCCTTATTAAGATGAAAGAGAAATTGGCTCACAGTTCCAATAGTACGTGAACTTTTTATTTTTTTTTCGAAATAATTCCTTTTTAGCACTCAAAATAGTTTGAATTATTATTTTATTTTATGATCAACATCTTGGTTATGTTGTGGATGTGGACGCCATGACCATAGATAAAAATAATGTGACCATAGATAAAAAGAATAGATCTCTTAAATTTATGGATAGGAAATCAAAGCTTGATGTGGTGGACAGTCACTCAAACACTAAACAACATAGAAAAAAAAAAAACAATGACATGAAAAGGCTATGGATATTAATGCTAATGTATCCACAATCTCAAAGATGAACAAGTTAATAAATTCAAACGAAAAACAACCACGTACATGTCCACTGGAAAAAAACAAAAGTCGGGTGTGAAAAAACAAAACTAAACAGACCAAAAGTTAGTAATTTCAAACATTTCCAACGAGAAAAAAAAGCCTAACTTCAAACATGTCAACGAGAAAAACAAAGCTTAACTTCAAACATGTCCAACGATTATTTATGAATGCGCTCTTGGTAACTTATGGCTTCTCTTGATGGATTTACAGCTTCTATTAAGTCTCATTAGCCAAGGCAGTGTTACAACCCCAACAGTTTGAAACTATCTTAAGAGAAAGAAACCAACATTATTGTTACTTTACATAAAAGCAAAAAGAGTAACCTGAACTAGACTGTAGTTGCCTAGAAAATTCACTACAAGAAAACAGGGGGATTCTGATGGCCGAAATCGTCAGAAATTCGTCGGAATAGACCGATTCTGATGAATTTCTGACGAACCAGTTCGTCGGTATCATTTCGTCGAAAAAAAGGATTCGTCGGAATTTTGTCAGACCTTCCGACGACTTTCTGACGAATACCGAGAAACGTCATTCTGACAAACTTCCGACGATATTCTGATGCGGACACACGAGACCAGAGTTCATCGAAAAAACTATATACCGACGGACAACGGTTCGTCGGACTATACCGACGAACGATGTCCTCGGAAAATACCAACGGACAACGGTTCGTCGGAAAATACCGACGGACAAAGGTTCCTCGGAAAATTCCGACTAACCATTGTCCGTTGGTATTTTCCGAGGACATCGTTCGTCAGTATAGTCCGACGCCCTCAATTCGTCGGAATATATCAATTTTAAATACGAATTAATTTTGCATTTTTATATTTTTTTAATATTAATAATTAATTAATAAATAAATAAAATCTGAAATTTAAAACTAATAATATTATAGAATTTAAATTCATACAAACCGAAATAGAAAAAAAAGACATTAAGAAAGTTTAAAATTCATGCAAAACGAAATAGAAAAAAAAACATTCAGAAAGTTTTAAAAAGCAGAAAAAAACTAAGAACTCGAAGACATCAAACGATCTAGCTTCTGCATTATCTCGGCGTTGAACTTCTTCTGGATGCCAGCTCAGCAAGGATAGTGGCATTCTCTGAATGGATAGTGGCATTCTCAGAAAGGATAGTGGTGTTCTGCTCCTCCAATGCCCCAATCCGTTCATCTTTGTCATGTAGCTCCTCGAGAATCATGGGATCGGCATACGGAGCTTGCGAAGAAGATGCTGGATACAAAGAAGCACGGCGGGCCAACCCAACTAAACAGCCTCCTTTCCTTTTAGGAACCGCCTACAAAAATATTTAAAGTTAGTAAATAGAGACAAGTTAGTAATCGACATTATAAGAAAAATATATTAATAAAAAAAATTACCTTTTCAACCATCTCACTTATTTGCAATAGGGACAAGTTGGTTGAAGCTCCCGTAGAATCACCGTCATCAGAGAGAGGCTGAGATTGAGATGCTATTTCAGCTTCCACCAAATCAATGACACCTTTGATCACGAGGTCCTGAATTTGACCCGTCTTCTTGTTAGTGTGAGCCACCTTAATGAGTTGGAGACGATCAACGGGATTATCGTCATTTTCTTCGATCTAAAAACCGCCATTATTAGCCAAGGAATATATAAAATATTTATTTAAAAAATATAAAGATAAATAATAAAAAAACTTACAAGTTCATCCTCCTTAGTAGACATAGAGCAAGCGCCGAGGTTGTGCACATACATACCTTTCCCGCCACGATCGCTCTTCCGGTTCTTGGAGTTCCTAGAAGACGTCTCTGCAGTTTCTTCCTTCTCCCAATGAACTATCAACTGCTCCCACACCGTCCCGTGATGAATCATGGCCTCTTGTTCTTCTGCCAAACTGTCTTCCACGCGTTTATCTGCTTCGTATAAGAGTCCATGGCTTTTTCGTTGAATTTCTTACGGACTGTTTCCGTGAGATCGGAATGCCAGTTGAACTCTTGCTACAAAACAAACATAATTTAATAAGTAAATATATTAAAAAAATGTAAATACTTTAAAAAAAGGAAGACTTACTACCGCAAACTGACGAAACCACAACTCTCGTTCTTCGGAAGGGATCACATTCCACTTTGAATATCCAAAACGAAGCATGGAGTACATCATCTGGTTGATGCTCCTGCTAATGCCATTTCTCGACTTGGTGAACCTTTTAAAAAAATACAAGTTAGCAAGTTAATTAATGGAAAAAAACATAATGCCACAAATAAAAAAATAAATACTAACCAAGTGCTATGTCCTCGTCGTGGGTTGGGATGGAGAACCGGGAGATGCTCTCGACCTGGTTGTTGAACCAATAGATCAACTGGCATGACCCCCGGATCCTGTTGAGCAGCAGCGGGAGGGGCAGCGGGAGCTGGAGCGGGAATATATGCGGGAACCGAGTTTTGTTCGTGAAACGATCCCGATGCACGGGAACTGCTCACCGAATTACGTCGAAGACGGGCTGCGGGGGGGGTACATCCTCGGACCTAAAAAAATTAATACATCAAAAATCTTTTCAAATCATTTCTATTTTTAATGTTTTCATTTATATATTTACAAAAGGTTTTATAAATGTTTTAGAAAAAACTATTAAACCTTTTATTATACATAGTTTATTACTGGAAACTTATAAAAAAATATAAAAATTTTAAAATTTTTTATTATACATGATATATATATATATATATATATGTATACAAAATTATAAAATTTTTATAAATATAGAAAAATGTTGTTAAATATTTTTAAAATTTTTAAAAAACTTTTTATTATACATAATTTATTACTGGAAACTTGAAAAACGTTTTTAAAAATCAAAAAACGTTTTAAAAATAGTAAAACGTTTTGAATTTTTAACAAAAACACAAAATAAGTCCAAAAAAAAAACTAAAACAACAATCCTAACTTATATATCCTAAACTATCCATTCAATCCTAAAATTTTCAATCAAACAACCTAAAATCCGAGATCTAACTTCCAAAACCCTAAAAAAGTTAGATAAAACAAGGTTGGGATGATTCTTACATGATTTGGGGTTTGGGGAAGAGATATGAGGGTGAGAAGAGGATTCGCCGGTGATGGGAGCTCGAGAATGGTCGGAATCGCCGTGAGAGGGAGAGAAATCACGGAGAGGATTGAGAGAGAGGCGGATGCGGAAATAACGAAGAAGGAAGAAGAAGTGTAATTATATTTAACGTTTCCGACAGACACGGGTTCGTCAGTATTCCGTCAGTACCATTAAATATATACCAATTGGCGGTTCGCGACAATTTTCACGTGGTTTGGTTTTCCCGGGTAAATTGAAATTCCGACGGAATTGGTGTCCGTCAGTATATTCCGACGGAATACTGACGACCTTTTTCGACAAAATTCCGACGACTTAGTGTTTAGGGGTTGATTACAAGTTTCTAAATGCAAAATCCAAATCTTTGATAATATATATAGTATTTGCATAAAGATTTAACAATAAAAATGTTTTTATAACACGATTTTACACAACAACATTTTTTGTAGTGTAAGATTAGATGAATATGATTGTATAAGTATATGAGTGTTAAGATGAGATGTTATGAAAACAATGATATGCATACATAAATATTTTAATGAGTTGTTATATTTGAACGGTTGCTATCTAATACTATACTAAACACTTATCTATATTATTAAAACTGAAGTACATTTGAGAGTTGTTTGGAAACTTGGATAGTAGTATAAATGAGAATTGTTTGGAAACATGGATAGTAGTATAAATGAGAATTGTTTGGAAACATGAATAGCAGTAGAAAATAATACTTGCTTATCTTAATTGATTTTTTAAAAGATTTTTATTATATTGTTAATCAATTCTAACCCTTCATCTATTATATTTACTAAATAAGTTAATATCATTTATTACAGAAGTACAAAACAAAATTTATTGTTTTCAATTTTTATTTTATCTTTTACATTCATTTTTCTCAATTTTAATTATTTCTATACAAAATTCAAATCAAAATAATAATTTAAAATTAATTTATATAAATAATTGATTCAAATATATATATATATATATATATATATATATATATATATATATTTTAAAAAAATTTACTAAAATATTTTCCAATAACCATTTAAAAAATATTTTCACTATATATAAGAAAAGTACAATACATAACTTAATTAAAAACACCAACTTAAATTATGGTTTTTATATTTCATATTAAGTTTATAAATATAATATATGTGATTATTTATATGATGGTATGTATAAAATAATATTAATTATATGATTACTTATATTATGGTACATATAAAATATGATTAATTATATGATGACATATATATGATATATAATAGTGACATGAAAAACAAAACTTATTTGTTTTCAATTTTTTATTTTATCTTTTACATTCATTTTCTCACTTTTTAACTATCTCATTAATTATATTTACTATAATATTTTGCCAGGATTATTTACATATTAACTATAATAATTCGACATATTTGAATGAAACCACTCTATTTGTGATAAGAATTCAAAATGGTTAACAATTTTTTTTATTTACTTATGTATCGGTTAGACATGGACATTCGGATAACTATTCAGCTACGAGTTATTTCTGTGGGTTATCATGCTTTTGAGTTTTGAAACTAGACTTCATTTCGGTATTATAAATTTTCATGTGTGTTTCGAATCGGGTCCAGATGAATTCAGTCTTGATATATACAAACCTACAAATATCAAAAAACTAATGTATTTGACGCCGGTACGGATATTTGTATGAAAAGTAAGAATATTAACCGATTCAATTCGGGTATGTTGAATTCAAATTAAACTAAAAATAACCAAATAACCAAAAGTAATCATATTACTCTATTTGATTCAGGTTCGATTATGATGTATAGAAATCTAAAAGTACTTATGCAATTAATTATATTATAACACATATAAAATATATAATACTAATCATAAAAATAAAATATCGATTTATAAGAAAGTAAAAATTAACACCCGCACGGGCGTGAGGGTCAATCTCTAGTTATGTGTTATTTTCATAGTTTTGGCATCTAAATTTATAGATTTTTATGTCTGAAATTTTTTTAGAAACACATGTCCTCGGTAATTCGTCGGAATATACCGACGACATTCCGACGAACTTGTCTTGTTCGTCGGAATGTCATCGGTATATTCCGATGAATTACCGAGGACATTTCCAAACTTCAATGAAACTCTCTGTCGTCGCTATGTCGTCGGTATTTTGCGAGGGATTTCCGATGGACCAATTAAAAAAAAAAAACTAATCAAAACATTCCGTGTCTCATCCGCTCTCCAGTAGATCATGCAGTTGTCAATACATACATATATCACTTCGTACGGTAGTTGAAGACCGGCAACAAGTTTCTGAACCTCGTACAAAATCAGTAATCGCATCCATACATTCTTCAGCCAAATTATAGTATGTCTTAATACCCATTAATCTAGTTGCAGATGATAAGGCTGAATGACCATCTTTACAATTTTGATACAAAGGCTGTTTTCCTGCATCCAACATGTCAAAAAATCTCCTAGATTCGGGATTTGGTTCTTCCCCTCTATAATGATCATGTACAATCTGCTCAGTACCTACACCATAATCTATATCCGTTCTAGATTCTTCTAACCTAATATCATGCTGAAGTTCACTAACATGCTGAGGTTCGCTAGTACTACCATATTCATAACCAGTTTCCCCATGAAGGTACCAAACTTTATAATTACGTGAAAACCCTTTCATATACAAATGAGTCCAAACATCAAATTCTTTTATAACCTTATTATTATTGCAAGTAGAGCAGGGACATCTTAATATACCACTTTTTGCATCCGGTTGCTGTTGAACAAGCCTCATGAATTCTCCAATCCCTTGAACGTATTCTTCTGTAAGCAAATTGGTGTTGGGATCCAAATGAGATTTATCCATCCACGAACGATAATAAGCTCCTGAAGACATGATTTTCACGGAATTGTTATGACTAAAGAGAAAGAAGAGAGAATGAAGTGTGAATGAGTTGAATGAGGAGGGGTTGCATTTATAGGAAATTGCTTACGGCCATCCGACGACTTTCCGACGGAATTCCGACAGATGTAAAGCAGTCCGTCGGAATTCCGTCGGTATTTTCCAATCTCAAACGGCTATAAAACGGTCATATATATTTGTCGGCAACGGTCACTTGGTTCGTCGTAAATTCGTCGGAAAATGCCGACGGAATACCGATGACGGTAACGGTTATATCTGTTAATCGGAATGTCGTCGGAAAATTCCGAAGAGCCATGTTTTCTCGAAAATTCGTCGGAAATGGCCGACGGAATTCTGACGACTTCAAATTTTTTGTTTTCGTCGGAAATCCGTCACAAACGTCCGATGGCTTTAGAGTCCGTCGGAACCTCCGTCGGAATTCGGCGTGTTTTCTTGTAGTGATTGGTTTGTGGAAGGTTTGTGACTTGAGATGAATATGTATTTTTGTGGATGCTCTTTTTGTGGACAGGATCTTGGGAACAAGATTACCAATCCTATGAACAAAAGAATGTAGATTGTCAGCGCATACTCATTACTAATTCTAGTAGGCAATTAGATTCCACACTCATAAACCAAGATGTAAAAATTTTGTAAAAGAAATGAGGGAATCGAAGACGTTGACATGCATCATCATTGAAAGTAACTGAGAAGGAGGGAATTCCATGAAGACCATTTAAAAGAAATAAATTTTTCATCTATCTATCTATCTATCTATCTATCTATCAATCTATCTATTCTTCTTTTTATTTGGCTCTTCTATCTTTGGAGGTTCATTAGAAAGGTTTTTCAAATTATCAATGACTGGTGTCGATCCACTATTCTCAGAATTTTTTTCTTAATTTTTTTTATTTGTCATTTTATGTTCAAAGTTCAAGCTAATAACAAGTAATCGTACTTACAGTGGACGTGTGTGTTTGTGTTGTTTGGCACAACTAGATGGCCGTCTTTATATATATTTTTATCTACTTTGATGCCATTCTCCTTCTTTTTTCCAATCAAGATGTGAGTTAGAAATACGAATAAATTATCTACTCTGTGCAAATACTATAAGATGTTTATATACAATGGATCTTTTTGTGCAGTTAGAACATTCACGTTGATCAGTCAGTAGTGGCGGACCAAAGATTTTTTTATTAGGTGTGTCAAAATAATTGTGGAGATAAATTAAAATTATAAGTCATATTTTACAAACAAAAAAACAATAATAAAGATAAAGGGCAATTTTCATAAATATAGACCATTTTCAAGTTTTGGTCATAAAAGTAGACTATAAAGAGGTAAGTGACCAAAAAGTTTCATTTAATAGGTAAAAAGACCCTAATACCCTAGATATATAAAAAATTAAAAAAATTAAAAAAATTAAAAATTTAAAAAAATTTAAAAAAATTTTATAATTTTTTTTTGAAATTTTTTTTAAAATATTTTTTCAATTTTTTTTTTGTAATTCGAAAATACTTTTTGAAACTAATTTTAAATTTTTTTCAAAGTTTTAATATTTATTTTTTTATTTTATAAAATTTTAAACCTCAATCTCAAATCTCCATCCCTTAATTCTAAACCCTAAGGTTTGATTAGAAACATTTTGGTCATTTTGGTTATTTTGATTTTTAGAGTCTATATTTGTGACCAAAACTTTTTTAGTGCTATCCTTGGGTATTTTCCAAAAGCAAATCACCAAAAAAAAGGACAATTTAAAATCTCAAACCTAAGTTTTAGGGATGTCACACTTGCATAATTAAAACGGAATAGCCATCGTAACTAAGAGCACCATTAATGCAGGTTCTTAAATAGGGAAAGCAAAGACGTCTCTTGAGAGACAGGTGTCCAAAAATGAGTGGGTAGAGGAAAGGTTCCGTTCAACCCTCTCGTTGGTTCTGCTCTCCTCGGCGTCGTCTCCGTTGGTGGATGTCGAAGATGGATTCTCTCCGACGACCACCACCTGAAACCCTAGCTCCATCCCAACTTGTCCTGGCGTCAACCAAGCCACGCCGATTCGTAGTCTCATCACTACTTTCGTTTCCGGACTCGTCTCCGAACTCCATCGGCTTCTCCTTCGAACGAGGACTCGAGAAAGCTCTCGCCTTTGCTTCCATTGACGTCTCTTTTCAGAATCATCTCCTATATCGAACTCACATCTCTTCTCTTAGACTCCACTAAACGATGCTTCCGGAAGCGAGCTTCCGCTCACAACTCCAATTCCTGGTTACTCCCACCCCAACTCACCATTAAGGTCTCAAACAAATTCATTAGCTTTGCACATTTATTGTTCTGTTTTGAATATATGTTCATTGACTTTCTCAGGTCTTCTCGATGCTGGGTACAAAGTCTTTAATGCAAGTGGCTGCGTGCTGCACCCATGTTCAATAACCTTATGATCCATCGTGTTGGTAAACAACTCAGGTGAAAGTTTGTGTCTCCAGAGTGTTTGACATGCATTCAATGTCATGTCTCATGGTGTTTCCCCTTTGAATTTTGGTCTATGTACTCATGGTTCCGTTTATGAATGTAGATCCCTCAAGCTTGGTGATGCAGCGTGGATCCTAATCCTTTTACGTGGATCCTAATCCTTTTACGTGTTGGTTTTATTTCATTTTCCTGTTTGCATTGTTTTAGATAAACTAGCGTTTTCTGAATACTTTAGGAATATGGATTAATCCTTTAGGACTTAGGACTTTTCTAAGTATCTAATTATATAAACTAGTGTTTGAATCCTTCCTAAGGGGTCCAAGTCAGCATCCACCTAGGAAAGTCGCCTCCTGTCCATGCGACACGTGTCCGGTGGATGAAACTCACCGTTTCATTTAAACGGTTTGATGGGCTTCAGCCCAACAGGGCCATCTCTGCTGCAAGACTTCATCGTCTCCGCGACCTCGATTTCTCAGCAAGGCATCTCGCGACTCCTCATGTCATCTCTGTGGCGGCTCCGCAATTGCCTCCCTCCGTTGCCGTGACCAAGCTTCCTTCGCGACCAAGCCACGTTATCTCCTAGCTCCCAAAGTCGTCGATCTCACTTCCAATTGCAGAAGATCTCAAGCCGCGGCAGCCAATCTCACTTCTATTTTCGTCTGAAGGGTTGATGGTTGACCGTCTCCGACTCTTCACTTCGTCGTCACCATTTCGACTCTTTGTAATTCGTCGTTACCGCGACCCACTTTGATTAATCAATTATCTTCTTTACTCCTTTCGTCTCTTTTTATATCATAACTAGGTGTTTTGTCCGCGATGCGGGCTTTAAACATTTTCATAAATTTTTGAAAAGTTTTTTGTACACTATATTCATTACTAAAATAAATCTTAAAATAACTCAATATTGTATTTTTAATTATATAATTTTTAAAAAATATTTGATTAATATTTAATTATATAATTTATGTTTTTAATGTTTTACTAAAATACTTTTTCAGATAACAATACAATATATATAGAAATTATTTTTTAATTATATTTTTAGATTTTGGATAATTCAATATTCTATTTTTAATTATATAATTATGAATTTTATTTAATTAATATTTAGTTATATAATTTATGTTTTTAACTTTTTACTTAAAGACTTTTTCAGATAAAAATACAATATATACAGAAGTTATCTTTTTTTTTAAATTATATTTTCAGATTTTGGATAATTCTTACTATTCTTAATATTAATCAATTATCTAATCAAATAAATTAAAATTTCGTTTTTATTTTTTAATTAATTTATTTATACATTTTATTCATTAAAGGTATAAACGATATTAACCACTCTAACTTTCAACGTGATATTTTTAAATTTTGGATAATTCAATATTCTATTTTTAATTATATAATTAAGAATTTTATTTAATTAATATTTAGTTATATAATTTATGTTTTTAACTTTTTACTTAAAGGCTTTTTCAGATAACAATACAATATATACAAAAGTTATTTATTTTTTAAATTATATTTTCAGATTTTGGATAATTCTTACTATTCTTAATATTAATTAATTATCTAATTAAAATCAATTAAAATTTCATTTTGATTTTTTAATTTATTTATACATTTTATTCATTAAGAGTATAAACGATATTAAACACTCTAACTTTCAACATGAGAGCTCCATTGCGAAAATTTACTTCGCAAATAATAGTATAGATTATGCTTTATGGTTTGAATCCGGTGGTTTATTATTTTTATTTTTGTTTGTAATTGTTTTCAGCCACCACTCATTCCAGCCAGAAACATCTGGATACTCTGTTCACGTAGCTATGTTCACAAGAAGTTGCTTAGCAGAGGATGATAGTCTGATCACGCAGCTATTCGTAAAAACGGTATCTATCTCTTCTTGGCCGAGTACAAATAATATTTTTTTGGTTGTTTCATTCAATTGTTTTTGTCTGGTAATTAGGAGATAGTGAATTGAGGAGACAATCAGAGCGATGAAATAAAATAATTTGAGCAAGTAAGTGTAAAACTGGAAAGCCTATTATCCTAAGCACTTTGCTATTGACAAAATCTGTTATATATATATAATGATTAGAAGGATGCCGAGAAACAGCTGTGAAATCGTTGCAGAGTGGACGACCATAATGCATGAAGCTATATAACTTAAAGGAAACAGAAAAATGTTTCACATTTTTTTTTAGGAAAAATGTCATCCGTTTGATGCAGAAATGTTCTACTTGAGGCATGTATGCACAAAGTGACAGAAGAGTCAGAAAAACGTGGAGCAGTTTGGTCTGAAAAGTGGCCAGAGTAGAGATTGTTCATCAGTGGTTTGAAGACACATATGGAAATCAGCACAAGAGGATTTCACAGCAGACATGATTGTTGAAAAATTATTGTTTCAGTCATACTTCAAGGGTGTAGGAATTGATTGGTGGTATGTGAGAAACATTATGGATTGAGAGCTGTATATGGAGGGTAAGCACTGAAAAAAAAATCTTTCACCAATACAAAATTGGCTCCATGTATCTGTTACGAAATGATATATCTCTGTTTCTGGCTTTCAGTTTTATTGCTGCATTGAAGGATCTGAGACAGTGAGACTCTGTGTGATTAATGTACTTTCCTCAAACTTACGACCTTCATGATGATTCATCAATTCTCTGCACTGAAGAAGAGGTATGTATATATACAGCACTCTCACATATATGCATCTCTATTGCCTTTTTTATATTTATGAATGCAAAATCTGATGTGTAAACAAAACCTTTAGGTGCAGCTTTGTTGACCTAACTTAAGCTTAAAGTTATCTTGTTGTTATCCTAATGAGTAGGATTTGAATATCTTGAGTTGTAGTTATCTAGTTAAGTTTATCCTAATGAGTTTAGGAAACTATGAGTTAGTATATAAGAAGCTATCATGATGTGATAGAGCTTAACGTGTGATTGAGAGCTTTTAGTTTTTGAGACTTTCTAAAGGCAATAAAAGAGTTCTTGAGTTTGAGATTATTAACTGTGATTGTTGAGCTACGATCATATCTTTGGTTTCAATAATTGGTATCAGAGCCTTAATATTGAAATCAAAGACGTTTGAGGAGAGAAGACAAGCATGGCGGATTTGTCGATAACCACTTTCAAACCTAAAGAGAATGGTTCCTCAGCAATCAAGTGTCCAATGCTCACCACCACTAACTACACAGTTTGGAGTATGCGCATGAACGTTTTGCTCAAGGTGCATAAGGTTTGGGAAGCAATCGATCCAGGTAGTGATGATGGAGACAAAAGTGATATGGCTCGAGCATTCCTATTTCAATCAATCCCTGAGAGTTTGGTTCTTCAAGTTGGTACTCTAGCAACTGCAAAGGAAGTTTGGGATGCGATTAAAGCTAGGAATGTAGGAGCTGATAGGGTTCGAGAGGCGTGGTTACAAACGCTTATGGATGAGTTCAATAGGATGAAGATGAAAGATACAGAAACCATAGATCACTACAAGAAAACATCGGGATACTGAGGGAAAAAATCGTCGATATGTCGTCGGAATAACGCTATTCCGAGGACATACCGACGACAAAAGTCCTCGGAAACAACTCCTCGGAAATTCATAATTCCTCGGAATTCCGTCGGAAAATTCCGACGGAATTCCGAGGAAACAAAATTCCGAGGAAACTCCGAGGACACGAAGTTCGTCGGAAGGTTCCTCGGAAAATACCGAGGGAATTCCGATGGTCCAATCCTCGGAAGTTTCGACGAAATATTCCTCGGAATGTTTATCGGAAAATACCGAGGAACAAATGTTCCTCGGACTTTTCCGAGGAACTTTCTTCCCTCGGAATTTTCCGAGGGAGTGGAGTTTCTCGGAAAATTCCGAGGAACTTTTTCCCTCAGAAAATTCCGAGGAACTTAAAGTTCGTCGGAATTTGCCGAGGGGAGAAAGTTCCTCGGAATTTTCCGAGGAACTCCATTCCCTCGGAATTTTGAAAAAAATTATTTTTTTAAAAATTTATTTTTTTTAAAAATTAATTTTATTTTTAAAAATTAAAATTTTTAAAATTTAAAATTAAAATTGAATAAAACATAAAATAAAACATAGTAGATAATATTCAAATTTAAATAAAACATTCAGAGTTTTTGGAAAAAAAAAAAACTACGGGTCTTGAATGTTCGGGAACGTCTCGTTCGGGTACATCCTCTTCATCATCTCCATCATCTGCTCGTTCAGCCTCTTCTGGGTCTCATAGCCCGCCTGTTGAGCTGCCATCTGAGTCTCCAACGCAGATATCCGATCATCCTTGTCCTTCAGCTGAGCCGTAAGAACTTCTGGATCAACATACGCATGTGGTGCAGAAGAAGGAGCAGCCGACCGGGAGCGACGACCCAAACCGACCAAACGTCCCTTTTTCTTTGGAACCGACTGAAATATAAATAACCAAGTTTAGATAATTTAAATTGATGATAAAATAAAAATCAAGAAATAATTAAATTGAACTTTTTAAAAAAAAAAACTTACCGATTCAACGATTTCGTTGATTCGAACCCGAGACAAGTTGGTCGAGGCCGTCGAATCGTCATCATCGGTTTGAAGCTGAGACACTTCGTCATACACCTGAGTTTGGACCAGGTCGACCACGTCCCTCACAAGACCATCATCAATCTGGCCGGTCTTCTTGTTGGTATACGCCCTTTTCATAAGGGCGAGATCATCAACTGGGTGGCCTTCATTTTCTTCCGCCTTGAAAAAAAATAAATTAGACAAACATTAGAAATTTGAAAATGCAAAAAAAATAAAATTCTGAAACTTAAATAATTGAAGAAAAAGCGGTTGAGCTTACCATGCGATCCGCCAGAGTGGCAATAGATTGAGCACCCAAGTTATGCTTGTAGATGCCCTTTCCTTTACGGTCGCTCCTGCGGTTGTTGGAGTTGGTGGAAGAAGTTTCTTTCGTCTCTTCTTTATCCCAATGCGCACACAACTCCTTCCAGACCGTGTCGTTCATCGACTTTGGGACCTTTTAATTTTAAAAAAAAAAGTTTAATAATTTTAAAAATAGTTTAATAAATTAAAAATTGTTAATAAATTAAAAACTACCTTGTTTACTTCCCACTTCTTCTTCCACTCGTACATCTGCTTCCCATAGTTGTCCATAACTTTATGGACAAAATGGTGATAGATAGAGAGCGTATCATCGGCATTCCAGTTGAATTCTTGCTGAAATAGTTTAAAAATAGTTTTTAAGCACAAAAATATAATAGTTTAATAATTACAAAAATCGTCGTTTTAATAAATAAAAAATAGTTTAATAATTAAAAATAATTTAATAATTACAAAAATAAGTTTTAATAATATTTAAAATGTCTAATAAATATAGAAATTAGTTTAATAATTACAAAAATAAGTTTTAATAATATTTAAAATGTCTAATAAATATAGAAAATAGTTTAATAATTACAAAAAATAGTTTTAATAATATAAAAAATATAATTTAAAAATTAGAATACTTACCGCAAACTGCTGAAACCACAGATGCTGCTTCTCGACAGGGAAGTGAGTGAAAGTCGGATGTCCGCTGTCGAGGGCCGAGTACATCATACGGTTGATCCATGCGCTGATCCCGTTCCCGGATCGGTTGAACCTAATAAAAAAATAAATTATTAATAAAAAAATAGTTTAAATAAAAAATAGTTTAAAAAATAAAAGTTTAAATTACCATGTTTGACCATGTCCATGTGGATACTCAGTGAGATAGGGAAGATGGTCACGACCGGGCTGTCGAACCAACTCCGCAACCCTCATCACTCCCAGAGGACCGGGTGCAGCAGCGGGACCAGGAGCGGGTGCAGCAGCGGGAGCGGGAGCAGCAGGAGCGAGTAATGGAGAGGGAGATGTATGGTATGAGCTGTGGGGCGAAACGGAATCCTGAACATGGCTGGAAGAACCCCGAGACTGGCTCCCCATACCACCCCGGCTACGACGCTGGCGAGGCCGGATCTGATCATCATTAGACCTGTAAATTAAAAAAAAACATATTTAAAAATTAGTTCTAATAATTTTAATTAAAAAAAACAGTTTAAATAAAAAATAGTTAAAAAACATAGTTTTTAATCACAAAAATATAAATAGTTTAATAATTAATAAAAAAAGTTTTAATAAATAAAAAATAGTTTAAAAATTTTAAAAATAGTTTAAATAAATCCCAAAAACATAATAATTACGAAAAATAGTTTTAAAAATGTTTAAAATGTTAAATAATTACAAAAATAGTTTTCATAATATTAAAAATGTTTAATAAATATAGAAATTTATATTTTACATATAAAATACAAAAAAATGTTTTTAAATATTATATAAATGATTTTTAATCTTAAAAAAGTTTTATAGATTTTAAAAATGTTTAATAAATATATAAATGAATTTAAAATGCAAAAAATAGATTTTATATACAAAAAACGTTTTCAATATATATATATAATTTCAAATTCGATTTTTATAACCACAAAATTAATAAAAACTAAAAAAAAAATTCAAATCAAGTGAAATACATAATCAAACTCGATTTTACACAAATCTACCATTCACCCTAACAAAATCTATAAATCTCATTCCAAAATCATCAAATCTACTTAAAAACCATACAAATCTAACCTAAAAGAGTGGGATAGGGTTCTTACATGATTATGGGGGAGGATTAGGGGAGATTCGCCGGAAAAACGCGAGAGAGAACGGTGGAGTCGCCGGAAATCGCGAGAGGAGAGGCTCAGCGGCGCGGAGAGAAAGAGAGAAATGGGGAAGAAGATCGGGCTCGCCCTAATATTATGAGGCGTCCGACGGAAACTATCCGTCGGAATTTCCTCGGAAATATTTTATATTTCCGTCGGAATTTCCTCGGAATTCTTTGATTCAATTTTCCCGAAATATTTGGCGGCTTGGTTTACCCGGTTAAATGAAAATATTCCGACGAACCATGATTCCTCGGAATACCCTCGGTAATCTCCGAGGAATTTCTGAGGAACCAGGGTTTGGGGTTTTAAAACATCGATTATTTTCGCCGTATTTCATTTCTTATACAATTATAATGCATACCATTGAGGATTCTTTGTATAGATGATCATAAACCATGAAATAACACAATTTCAAAAATAATTGTAAGTATTCCCTTTACCGTTTATTAAAGTGTATAAGTGTTTCTCTTATGTTGTGTGGTTTTCGTTCATGCAATCGTAAAAGTGTTTGTTATTGGATAAAACACCAAAGTTCATAGTTCCAAACATCATAATCTGGTTATGACACTTAATGAAGGTTATATACGTGTTATTCAATCCGTAAAACGTTGTTTTCGATTTAAAACCCCCAGTTCCTCGGAATTTCCTCGGAATATACCGAGGAGATTCCGAGGAAATCCTTATGTTCGTCGGCATTTCCTCGGAATATACCGAGGAGATTCCGAGGAAAAAGAATCTATAATCAAATCCCCATCTCCTCGGAATTTCCTCGGAATTTTCCGAGGAAATACCGACGAACATAAAGAGTTCCTCGGAATTTCCTCGGAAATTTCCGAGGGAATTCCGAGGAACTTGGGGTTTTCAATCGAGAAGATCTATTCCGAGGAAATTCCGAGGAAAACCTATCTGTCCTCGGAATTTCCTCGGAATTTTCCTTTAAAAAAAAAAAAAAAAAGGTCGACGCTAGTCTGTTTCCGAGTCGTCATCACCAGATGAATCTGAATCTGGATCTTGGTGAAACTCTCCAATCACTGGTTCATCCTCTACGTGAACGGCGGCTTCTTCTCCGAAGTCAGTTAAATCGACTACAAGGCCAACTCCACCTAAATCTTCTGCTGCACTTAAGTTGCCGGATGTGCTTGGTTGTAGTGGGTCTTCCAGCTCAGAACTTCCCTGAACTCGGCCTCTCGGGTTGAGTCTTGTAACAGTAACCCATGGATCATCTCTGTTCCTTACCCGGGGGTACTTGATATAACAAACCTGATCGGCCTGAGAAGCAAGAATGAAAGGATCATAATATTGCAGCTTCCGTCTTGAATTTACTGATGTAACACCAAATGCATCTGTTCTCACACCTCGATCTGGAGTGTTGTCGTGCCAGTCACAATAGAAAACAGTACAGCGCAATCCAACCATGCCCAAATACTTGATTTCCAAAATCTCATTTATGTGTCCGTAGTATACATCATCTCCTGATGCAGAACAAACACCAGCATCGTAAGTCGTACTCGAACGTCTCCTCTTCTGAGTTGTGAATGCATATCCTCGAGTACAAAATCTCGGATATGACTTCACAACAAAGTTTGGTCCAACGACCATCTCGCGTATCCAATCGTCAAATGTTTCACCTCTGGCCAAACCATCACTCACATAAGTAAACATCCATCCACCAAATTCTCTCTGCTTCATTTCTTCTAGTTCGTCCTCTGTGGCGTATCTATATTCTAACCGCTTTTCTGCCATGAAAATCCTTTCATATTGAAGAACATCTTCGCAGTTGGTGAGTAAATATGTTTGCAAATGACTGCGCTCCTGATCAGTAAGTCGACGGTCCTTTGGTTTTCCGCTAAGTCGTCCAACGTCTGTGAAAATGTCTGGAACCTTCCAATGATATGTTGCCCGTTCGCCTCTATCATCATGCCGAGCAGGTCTTCTGTTTTTGGTCTGAACTTCTGCTGGAAAGTAGTACTCGGCAAAGTTTGAAGTTTCTTCATTGATCATCTGTGCGACTATAGACCCTTCCACCCTACTTAAATTTTTCACCATCTTCTTCAAATGGAACATATACCGCTCATACAGATACATCCATCTATACTGCACAGGACCACCAAGTTCCAATTCTCTTACCAGGTGAATAACAAGATGCTCCATAACATCAAAAAATGAGGGAGGAAATATCTTCTCAAGGTTGCACTGAATCACAGCTATGTTAGTCTTCAAATTTTCAATACCTTCAAGAGTCACTGATCTTGTGCATAAATCGCGGAAGAAACCACTTATCCCTGCAATTGCTTCATGAACATTTCGTGGTAATAGTTCCTTGAAGGCAAACGGAAGGAGACGCTGCATCATTACATGGCAATCATGGCTTTTCAAGCCAGTAAACTTTCCTTCCTTTCTGTCGATACAGTTACGCAAATTAGATGCGTAACCGTCTGGAAATTCCACATCGTTTGAAATCCAATCAAAGAACGCATCCTTTCCCGCTGCATCAAGTCGGTATATGGGAAAAGGAGCCCTACCACTCTCATCAACATGAAGTTCTGAACGAGCACATATATCGACTAAATCCAGTCTTGACTTCAAATTATCCTTTGTTTTACCTTGAACATTAAGGATCGTGTTCATGAGATTGTCAAAAAAGTTCTTCTCGATATGCATGACATCTAAATTATGCCTTAGTAGATGATCCTCCCAGTATGGCAGATCCCAAAAAATACTTTTTTTGTGCCAGTTATGTAGGTTTCCAACACCATCTACCGGAAAATGCTCATGTCCACCGACGTCTGGCGTCCTTTCTGCACCAAAATCTCTAAGTTGTGTCTTCAAATCTTTCCCACGAATTTCCGGAGGTGGACTGTCAAACACCCTCTTGTTCTTCGTAAACAAATTCCTACTTCTACGATATGGATGATCTGGTGGTAGAAATCTCCTGTGACAGTCAAACCAACACGTTTTCCTTCCGTGTTTTAGTTGGAAAGCATCAGTGTTATCTTGACAATATGGACATGATAGCCTTCCATGCGTTGTCCATCCAGATAACATACCATATGCTGGAAAATCACTTATTGTCCACATTAGTACTGCCCGCATTTGAAAGTTTTCTTTATACGAAACATCGTATGTTTCAGCACCTTGAGTCCATAGTTGTTGCAACTCATATATTAGTGGCTGAAGAAACACATCAAGTGATCTCTTAGGATGCTCTGGTCCGGGAACGAGAATCGAGAGAAACAAAAACTCTCGTCGCAAGCACAAGTTTGGGGGTAGGTTGTATGGTGTAAGAATGACTGGCCATAGAGAATACTGTCTTCCACTCTTGCCAAACGGGCTGAAACCATCAGTACATAATCCAAGGTAGACATTTCTTCTCTCATACGCAAAGTCGGGATACTTTGATTGGAAATGCTTCCACGCTTTTGCATCTGAAGGATGTCTGATCTCACCATCTGTTGAGTGCTCCGCATGCCATCTCATTGGTTGCGCTGTGCGTTCAGACAGATACAGCCTCTGCAACCTTTCCGTCAAAGGCAAATACCACATCCTTTTATATGGTACTGGAACTCTTCCACTCGTATCTTTATAACGAGGCTTCCCACAAAATTTGCATGAAACCCGCTGTTCATCCGCCCTCCAATAAATCATGCAGTTGTCTCTGCATACATCTATTACCTGATACGATAAACCAAGACCAGCTACGAGTTTCTGAACCTCGTAGTATGAGCCAGGAGCTACATTATCTTCGGGTAGAATACCTTTTACATAATCAGCAATCGCATCCACACAGTCTTCAGCCAAATTATAATCCGTCTTAATGCCCATCAATCTTGTAGCAGATGATAAAGCTGAATGACCATCTCTGCAACCTTCGTACAATGGTTGCTTTCCAGCATCCAACATATCATAAAATCTCCTAGCTTCGGCATTGGGTAAATCTTCCCCTCTAAAATGATCATTTACCATCTGCTCAGTACCTACACCGTAATCTACATCCGTTCTAATTGGATCTTCTAATCTAACCGCTGGCTGAGGTTCGCTAGTACTACCAAGTTCATAATCAGTTTCTCCATGATGATACCAAATTTTGTAACTTCGTGTAAACCCACTCAAATATAGATGAGTCCAAACATCCCATTCTTTAATAACTTTTTTATTTTTACAATTAGAGCAAGGACATCTTAACATACCTGTTTTTGCTTCCGGTTGTCGGTGAACTAACCCCATGAATTCGGTTATACCTTGTTGGTATTCTTCCGTAAGCAATCTCGTGTTCGGATCCAAATGAGGTCGATCGATCCAAGAACGAAAATAATTTGAAGAAGACATGTTTTTTATGAATCAAATTCGTGTGTAAAGAAAGTGAGAGGGAGGATGAAGATATGGAGTGAATGAAGAGGAAGAGGGGTGCTTGTATTTATAGTTGAAATCCTGCCGACGGTCCGAGGAAATTCCGACGGAATTCCGATGCAAACGGCTAGTTCGTCGGAATTTCCTCGGAATTTTTAAAATCCCCCAACGGCTCTCCAACGGCTCTCTAACGTCTATAATATTTCCTCGGAATTCATCGGTTTTTTCCGAGGAATACTAGTTTCCTCGGTATTCCGTCGGAATATTCCGACGAAATGAATTTTCCTCGGAATTCCGTCGGAATATTCCGACGGAATTCCGAGGAAGCAAAATTTTGTGTTTCCTCGGAATTGCCTCGGAAATGCCTCGGTATATTCCGAGGAATTCATTTTCCGTCGGAACGTCCGTCAGAATACCGCTGTTTTCTTGTAGTGGATGAGTTCTCTGGTAAAATTTCTGACATATCTTCCAAGTCTGCAGCGTTAGGCGAAATTCTTGATGAACCAAAGCTTGTTAAGAAATTCCTCAGCAGTCTTCCGAAGAAAAAATACATACATATCGTAGCTGCGCTTGAACAAGTCCTTGATCTAAACACAACAGGATTTGAGGATATTGTGGGAAGGTTAAAGGCTTATGAGGAACGAGTTCAGGATGAGGATCAAAAGGACGATCAAGGAAAGCTCCTATATACTAACACTGACTCTAAAGAGCAACCAGAGAGTTATGGCAGAGGAAGAGGCCAGGGTGGTCGCTACAACAACAGAGGACGTGGAAGAGGACGGTATAATAACCGAACTAACTGGAGACAAAGAGGCGAATGGACGCAAGGAAGGGATGCATCCAGAGTGGTGTGCTTTCGCTGTGACAAAACAGGACATTATGTCTATGACTGTCCTGACCGTTTGCTTAAGCTCCAGGAGGCACAGGAGACTGAAAATAATGGCACACATGAGGCTGAGGAGCTAATGGTGCATGAGTTAATCTACCTTAATGAAGAAAGGGTAGTACCAAGCAAGTTTGAGACACAATCTGAAGATGATAATGTTTGGTACTTAGATAATGGAGCTAGCAATCATATGACGGGGAATCAAGGCTACTTCACAAGTATAGATGAGTCTGTTACTGGGAAAGTGCGTTTTGGAGACGACTCAAGGATTGACATTAGAGGAAAAGGGTCGGTTCTATTTCTTACCAAAGACAGAAAGCGGAAGTTCTTGGCTGATGTGTACTACATACCTGAGCTGAAGAGTAACATAATAAGTCTTGGTCAGGCAACAGAGTCTGGCTGTGAAGTCAAGATGAAATATGAGTATCTAACGCTTCATGATCGTGAAGGAAATCTGTTAATCAAGTCAGTAAGATCGAAGAATCGACTATACAAGGTCACAATGGAGGTTGAAGGAACAAAGTGTCTCCAACTAGAGAAGGTCAGTGACTCAGCTCTGTGGCACGCAAGACTTGGACACGTTGGTGTTGATGCCATGAGAACTATGATGAGCAAGGAGATCATCACTGGTATGCCAAAGATGAGTATAGGGAGAGAAACGTGTGCCTCCTGTCTTATGGGAAAGCAAACAAGAGCTTCTTTTCATAAGGCTACGGCTTATCGTGCCACAAAGAGTCTTGAACTTCTTCATGGTGATCTATGCAGACCAATCTCACCATCAACAGCCGGAGGAAGTAGATATATATTTGTTTTGGTCGATTCTGTTGAGTGAGAAGAGCGAGGCTCTTGAGCGTTTCATAAGGTTCAAGCTTCTTGTGGAAACAGAAATCGGAGCTAAGATTCAAACGTTGCGTACAGACAGGGGTGGAGAGTTCATGTCTCGAGAGTTTCAAGCTTTCTGCGAGACACAAGGGATTAAGCGACATATGACTGCGCCATATTCTCCTCAACAAAATGGAGTCGTTGAGAGACGAAACAGGACTCTAATGGAGATGACTAGGAGTATCATGAAAGCTATGAAGATACCACACTACTTATGGGGAGAAGCCGTGAGACATTCAACTTATCTGATAAACAGGGTAACTACTCGAACACTAAAAGATCAGTCTCCATACGAGTGTCTCAAGAAGAAGAAGCCCAATGTTGGACATCTACGAGTATTTGGCTGTGTGTGTTATGCTAAAAGAGATACTCCACACCTTAAGAAACTGGATGATAGGTCTAGAGAACTTGTACATCTTGGAGTAGAACCAGGTTCGAAGGCTTATAGATTGTATGATCCGAGGAATCGCAAGGTAGTGGTCAGTCGAGATGTTGTTTTTGATGAAAACAAGGCCTGGAGTTGGCACAAAGCTGAAAAAACGAGCTCTGGAATAACGTGTGAGGTCACGTTTCCAACACATAATGAGGCAATAGTCGCTGAACCCGAAACAGGAGATAGTGAACGTGGAGAAGATGAAGAAGAGAGTGACTGTGAGGAAGATGTCGAGACAGAGGAGCTTGAATCACCAATACTAAGAAGATCAATGAGGACTATAAAACCGCCGGGTTACTTTGATGACTATGTTCTTAAGGTAGAAGTGCTTGAGACAGAGAGACTCTTGTTGCTTATCAATGAAGAGCCATGGGACTGGAATGAAGCAAAGGTCGAGAAGGTTTGGAGGGAAGCTTGTGAAGATGAGATCATGTCTATAAAGAAAAACAAGACATGGACACTTGTTGAGCTCCCTGCGGGATGTAAAGCTATTGGATTAAAGTGGGTGTTTAAAATTAAGCGCAATGCAGATGGGAGTATAAGCAAGTACAAAGCAAGACTTGTAGCTAAAGGCTATGTACAACGTCATGGGATTGACTACGAAGAAGTATTTGCCCCTGTCGCAAGAATAGAGACAGTTCGCGTTATCATTGCGTTGGCAGCGTCCAATGGCTGGGAAGTTCACCACCTTGACGTCAAGACAGCATTTTTGCACGGTGACTTAGCTGAGGAGGTGTATGTGTCTCAACCTGATGGATTCAAAACAAAGGGGAGCGAAGATAAAGTTTACAAGCTTCATAAAGCTCTTTATGGTCTGAAAAAAGCTCCAAGAGCTTGGAACATCAAGTTGAAATCTATTCTTAAGGAGTTAAACTTCAGTAAGTGTTCAAATGAGCCTTCTCTCTTTAAGAAAAAGACGCATGGGAGAGATCTGTTAGTTGCTGTTTATGTTGACGATCTTTTGGTGACTGGGTCATGTGTGGAGATCATACAAGAGTTTAAGGCAGAGATGGCGGAGAAGTTTGAGATGACTGATCTTGGAAGGCTCACCTACTATCTAGGGATTGAAGCATTCCAGTCCGAGCTTGGCATTGTGTTGAAACAAGAAAGGTATGCGCTCAAGATAGTAGAAGAAGCAGGGATGAGTGAGTGTAATGCAGTCCAAATACCGATGGACTCAGGCGTGAAGCTATCCAAGGCAGAGGAAGAAGAAGACGTCAATGAAACAGAGTTCAGGAAGAACATTGGGTGTCTCAGGTACTTGATTCATACACGTCCTGATCTTGCCTACAGCGTAGGAGTTCTGAGCAGATATATGCATAATCCCAAGGTCTCACATGCAGTGGCGTTAAAGCAAGTGCTTAGGTATGTTCGAGGGAGCTGCTCTCACGGTTTGTTCTATAAGAAAGAGAACAATAAAGGCCTTGTAGGATACAGTGATAGCAGCTACAATGTGGATCCTAATGATGGAAGAAGCACAACCGGTTTTATCTTCTACTTCAATGAGTGCCCTGTGTCTTGGTGTTCGATGAAACAAGAAATTGTGGCTCTATCTTCTTGTGAGGCTGAGTTCATGGCAGCGACGGAGGCGGCTAAGCAAGCTATATGGCTTCAGGAGCTTCTAGGCGAGATTGTGGATGAGCCTAGCAAAGCAATGATACTGATCGACAACAAGTCTGCTATTGCCTTGACTAAGAATCCAGTATTTCATGGTAGGAGCAAGCATATTCACAAACGGTTTCATTTTATTAGAGAATGTGTTGAATATGGACTGGTGGCCGTGAAACATGTAGCTGGTACGGAGCAGAAGGCTGATATCTTGACTAAGGCACTTGGAATATGTAAGTTCAAAGAGATGAGAGACTTCATTGGTGTTCAAGAAGTGAAGGAAGAAGACATCAAGCTTAAGGGGGAGAATGTTGACCTAACTTAAGCTTGAAGTTATCTTGTTGTTATCCTAATGAGTTTAGGATTTGAATATCTTGAGTTGTAGTTATCTAGTTAAGTTTATCCTAATGAGTTTAGGAAACTATGAGTTAGTATATAAGAAGCTATCATGATGTGATAGAGCTTAACGTGTGATTGAGAGCTTTTAGTTTTTGAGACTTTCTAAAGGCAATAAAAGAGTTCTTGAGTTTGGGATTATTAACTGTGATTGTTGAGCTACGATCATATCTTTGGTTTCAATAAGCTTGGTGTCTGTAATGGTTGAAGTGGACCGAATTCTTAGACCACAAGGAACATTTATAGTAAATAATGGCATGGAAAAGATAGGAGAAATTGAGAAGATGATGGAATCACTGAAATGGAATGTAAGAATGACACATTCCAGATATGGAGAAGGAGTGATCTCTGTTCAGAAGTCATGGTGGCGTCCTACAGAGGTCGAGACCATTACATCGGCCATAGCAAGTGAAAGAGAATTGGTTTAATATAGTTTTATGAAAATGTTTCTTTTATGATCACGTTGATTGTTTACATTGTATTAGGCCAATATGTGTATCCTTTTTTGCATTGACGAAAATTGTATACAAGACATTGTCCCTATAATTTATGCTTTTTATAAGTTTTTAATTTGGTCCTAAACACCCGTCACCCGTGGAATATTTATACTACTGCAGCAAACTTATATAGACTGTCTATTTGAAATATAGGTATATGATGGGCTCATGTTAATTACATCACCAAAGAACTCTCAATAGAAAAATAAACTAGAGCAAAAAGAATTATTAAATTAAAAAAAAATTGTAACCAAATTTAAAATATAACTTATTAAATTCAATAACCAAATATAGTAAAATTGTTACTATAAGAAATAACTTATAAAATAAATTCAATGTAAATTCTTATACCAAAAATTAATCAATAAATCTTATATTAAAAATTATAATTAGTTATTCAAATAACATGGTTTTGTTTGGTGTCCAAATATAATAGAATATAAAAAATTCAAATAAATATCTATATTTTTAAGTAGTAACAATTGATATTAAGTTTTCATGCTACCTACCTTAAAATATTTTTTTGTTATAGGAAAATAACAAAACAATTTTCCAAAAAATTATATATCAAAAATAAATTCTATTGTACATAACTTACAGAAAAAATGATAAAATAAATAGTAAAAGTTGTTATAAAAATAGTGAAATTAATGTCACATATAATTGAAAATGAATTAAATTTTTTAAAAATTACATCAAAGTGGTTTTAAGGGTAAAATAAGTATTGTGAACACAAAATATAGGGTTAGTTTATTTAATTAAATGTGAATTTTTTTACAAAATAATAAAATAAAAATATCAACCATAATTTAATACATAAATGAAACTAATATATATACTTGCATAGTCCAACAGAAGTCATAATGTAAAGTACCTATAACTAAATAAGTAACAGAAATAAAATTATATAACTTATACTAAAACCAACAGATTAATATATATAATAAATATAGACACGTTTTCATCGATAATCACAACAATTACATTAGAAAATTTATTCACCTAACGAAACTAACTTTGTGTCTTTTACAGTAAACGAGTTCAACCAAAAAGAATGATAAATGTTTTTAAAAAAATTATAAAATAACATTTCATACATTAATTAGAATAAAATAATTTAAATTAAAAACAAATGTTAAGCAAAATATAATTCCCGCAGGTGGAATATGATGAGTCCATGTAAATATTACATAACCATTATTAAAATAGGCGATCTCCATTATAAAAATGTACTATTTGTATTGACAATTGATAGAATTAAAGAGATGGAGATGCTCTTAACATGAAACAATTTGGTTTTGGTTCGTACTCTATTATATGTTCGCTTCAGTTTCAAATGTATTTTGTTAAAAAAATTGTACAATCAGTGAAGTTATTGCCTTAGTCGATAATGTTTGGCAATAAAAATATTAAACTGATAACATGGAGATTCATTATATATATCGACACAAAATAATGAAAAAAATAAATAATATATATAGTAGAAAGTCTATAAAGTAATACTCGGTAAATGAATAGACACAATAATTAATAAATTTTAGTTATTTTCTATTGGACATATGTAAAATATAACTGAATTTGATAAAATAATACTAACATAACTTTATATATAAAAATTTTATATAAACATAAACAAATCATCTTTTAAAAAATCAATTAATCTTTCTTTCTTTTTAAAAAAATTCACTATTCTGATGTTTTTATTGAATTACAAAGAAAAGACATATATTATCATCAAATTCAACACACATTATATATCAAATAACTTAAATAAGTAGATAAAAATTTTAATTAACATATAGTATCATAAAGTTATTTTCTTTGGAAGACAACAACCATTATTGTAAACAAACAAAATATATCTTATCACATATCAATATCTCACCTAAAACTTCCTGAAAGACGAAAATCATTATCATACACATTTCTTGCAAATGCAAACCTAAAAAACAAATCACAAAATCATATAAAAATAATAACCTAGATCACAAGTAAAACATATCCCGCCCGTAGGGCGGGCCGACCCTAGTTATATATTGTGATCTCTTGGCTTTGTAAGAGACACAATACTTTCAATTTATAAAACAGAAGCTTTGCTTTAAACCCTTGTTTTCGGCTAGATCATTGGTGATCTCAACGCAAACAAGTTCGTAGGTTCTCTTGGGCCTTCTCAGACTAAACAGTTGAACTACATCTATTGATTACTATTGTTTACTCTATCAGTTGGTATCAGAGACACCTTTTAGATTTTTCAATCTAAACTGCGATCATGGCACCACGGAAACTTACGGACGAACAACTGGAAGAAATTTGCCTCATGCTTGAGACGTTTACTACCGGTTTGCAGAGCACTTCACAAACCTCTGTAACTACCGCTCTACAAGAAGTGTTACACGATCAACAAGCTCATCGCGAAGATCAGGGAGTCAACCCTCAAAATCAACAGCAACAACGCGATGCTCAAGCCTTTGATTCTGATGAAAAAGAGATGGGAGAGAACGTGTTCGCAGAGCACGGTCGCGACCAAAGGATACGACGCAGAGGTCAACACAACGCTCGCAGTGATGACAATGATCAATGTCTACAGCAACCTTATCGGTGGGAAACAAGTTTCCGATCTGAGATTCCATAATTTCATGGCACTTTGAATCCGGAGGATTTCATTGATTGGTTGAACACAGTCGAGGAAACTCTCGAGTTTCGTCGAGTTCCTGATAACGCACGAGTTCCATTAGTGGTTACTCGCTTCAAGGGCCAAGCAATGGCTTGGTGGCAGCAACTCAAGGAATCTCGTCGACAAGCAAACAAGGCTCGTATTAGTTCATGGGATCGTCTCACAAAACATATGCGTCGAGGTTACCTACCATTCAACTATGACTGAACCCTGTACAGCAAGTTACAAAACCTAAGGCAAGGGACACGCTCCGTTGACGAATACACCAGAGATTTCATCTTCATGACTTCAAGAATGACTTCTGGTGAAACTCAACAGTAATTGATTTCACGCTTCATCGGAGGACTCAGATCTCAATTGCAGGTGGCCTTGGCACAATTCAACCCAACGACAGTTTCTGAAGCGCACCAACAAGCAATCTCAATGGAGCTCCAACTCGTTCTTCCTGGACTTCAACATCATGAAATTGTTTCCAGCAGAACACAACAAACGACAACTCAGAACAGTCACCAGGAGATGGATCAGGGACAAAACCCGACATGCAAAAACCGCCTAACAACGTAGATACAATTTCCAATTCTCGTCCAGTTCGAACCAACGCTCTTCGTTGTTTCACTTGTGGAGAAAGAGGCCATATCCAAAGAGCCTGTCCTAACAAGACGAAACGAGGAGTTCTCATCCAAGACGCAGACGACGAAGAACCACATTATGATGATGATGGCGAGAACGACGAGGATACCATCGACATACTGCAGGGAGATACGGGTTTGAACTTGGTCTTGCGACGTAATTGTCTCCTACCAAGGGCAACACACGAATCTTGGATTTGCACTAATTTTTTTTGGTCGACATGTACTATCAACGGGCGAGTTTGCAAACTCATCATCAATTCTTGAAGCTGCACCAACGTTATATCGTACGAGGCTACACAGAAATTGGGTCTCTCCATCAAAGCTCATCCATCACCCTACACCCTGGTGTGGCTCAACAACGGCACAGAAATCAACGTCTCTAAACAGGTCGTGGTTTCCTTTTCCATTGGACACTACAAAGACTCTACGACTTGCGACGTAAACCAATGGACGCTTGTCATTTGTTACTTGGGAGACCATGGCAGTTTGATCGGGATGCTGTTCATCGTGGAAAAGAAAACACATATAGTTTGAGTTTGACAACCGTACGATCACACTACTTCCGTCCAAGGAACAACCGGAGCCAAGCTTACGAGCGGATACTAGCGCTACACCAGCCGACTCTCCAGGTGCAAAAACATTATTGACTCTTCCAAAGTACGGTTTTGAGAAACAAATCAACGATGCTGACATTGTGTGGGCATTAGTTGCCTCTTCTGCACCAGCCCCAATGACTGAAGAACCCCCGGTAGCTTTTTTTCCATTGCTTACCGAATTCACTGATGTGTTCCCCGCGGAACTCCCAAGTGATCTACCTCCGTAAGAGACAACCAACATCATATCGACTTGGTCCCCAACGCAGTCCTTCCTAATAGACCACATTATTGCATGAGTCCACATGAACATGACGAGCTTCGTCGACAGGTGGAGAAACTACTTCACAAAGGCCATGTTTGGGAAAGCTTAAGTCCAGCAGATGTGCCCGCTCTGCTAATCCCAAAAAAGATGGTTCGTGGCGTATGTGTGTGGATAGTCGTGCGATTAATAAGATCACAGTGCGGTACAGATTTCCAATACCGCGTTTAGACGACCTTCTTGACCAAATCGGCACAGCAACAATGTTTACTAAGCTCGATTTGAAAAGCGAGTACCATCAGATACGCATACGACCTGGTGATGAATTGAAGACAGCGTTTAAAACTCGCGAAGGTCTTTTTGAGTGGACAGTAATGCCATTTGGACTCTCCAACGCACTGAGTACTTTCATGGGAGTAATGAATCAAGCTTTACGGCCATTTATTGGAAAATATGTTGTCGTCTACTTTGACGACATCTTAATCTTTGGCCATGATTTACCTAGCCATCTGGAACACTTGCGAACAGTGTTGGAGGTTCTTCGTCGAGAAAAGTTGTACGCAGCTCTCCATAAGTGTGTTTTTGGGGTCGATTATTGATACCACTCAAATTACCCTAAGGAGTGTTCCTCTCATCAAAAGAGGTTCAGATGTAATACTTAGGGATCGAATCCACAAGGAACTAGGGAACAATTAAATCTAATATTTATTAATTCTAAGGGTTATAAATGTTTAAATGAGATAGCAATAGTAACAAGCAAAGTAACTAGTAAACGTAACTTGGTTGGAAATGATATTAGATGCAGGGCCACTATTCAGGTGTTGGAGATTATAATACCTATAGATGCCTAATTGTTGCATGCATGATATATTAGAGCTCAATCGCTTAACTCAGTGATCAGTTGTCGCATGTTTCACTGGTTAACATGCTAGATCTCGTGTCTCAACGGTTAGTATGTCGACAACGAGAGAGTGTCGATCGATGGTCCTATTGGGATGTCGACCGATACACCTTTGCCAACGTCGATCGATAGTCAGTTGAGGATATTGATCGACGGGTTCTAGCCAGGCCTATGCGCGAGTATGAAATGCCCTATTAAGATACTAAATTGGCGGTTAGCCCTCTCTAGCAGTCCTAATATGATAGATAGATGTCAGGATGGGATAACAAGGGTGCTTGAATATGCAATCCTATGATCAAGTTCTAGTTAGCAAGGCTAAAACAAGCAATGAATACAAATCTATCATGAATATCCAACAAGGCAGATCTATAGTTTGGGGCTAATCCCACAAACCTATCTGAACCCTGGATCTAATAATTGAACTACTCAGACATAGCAAAGCAATTCATAATAATGAAGAAATAGAAACTCATAGTATAGATGAAAAAAAAATTATAACAAGGAGTTCCAATCCTTCTCTCCAAAACTTGTAACAAAAAGGTCTCTACCAAAAAGCTCTTATGCCATCAAAACACTTAGGCAGTATATAATCTACTAGGTTAAAAACTCGTCAGGGCATTTTCGTAATTTGGCTTGGCCATGGGTTAAGTCTGCTGAATCCAAAATGTCGTGTGTCTGATGTCTCGACATCGATCGATGGTACTTGTGTACATCGATCGATATAAATCTTCATCTGTCGAGGCATCTGTGGGAACCGAAATTCGCACTGTCGATTTCCGTTTAAATAAGGAAACTAGGAAAACCCTAATTTTCTAGAGGTCCCGGATCACTGCGGGAGCCAACGACAAGTGACCAAATATATGCGGAAATTATGAAAAGATAACAAACGAGTTTAGGGAAAACAGTTGATCTTATTTCGAGTCCGCGTAAGAGCGTTGCGATCATTACCAGAGATCATGAAAGCTTTGGCCGCAAAGGCTGTCAGCGAGTTACTTAGTTCTAGCGGCCTAATAGCTCAAACCTAGTTGAGTCGCAGCTCGATAACGAAAGACGAAATACATAAAGAAAAGGTTTTTGATTGATTTTGGACTGAACCTTGTTAAAGGCTGCCTACGTACCCCTTTCGAGGATCAAGCCGAACGTAGTTCAATTGATAGAGCTGGACAATAGATCGAACTGCCTGGGCGAGTTCGTCTAGTAATCGAGTGCCAGTCATAGAAACCGAACTTGTCGAGAATAAGCCTAAAGTTTCTAAGTGCAGAGAATTCCGAGTCTAAAAAGCTCTCTCCCATGCTCCTCGCCTAGGACTCCTTATATACTAGCTCCAAGGTCGGTTTACGCTTTTACTCTTCTGCCCTTAAACCGTCATAGCATAAAAATGGAGATATTCCATTTTTCCCGATTTTCACAATTATCTTCAAAACTTCCGTATTTATCCGCGGAAACTTGACATTTATCCTTCCTTGTGGACCAAGCGTAAACCGTGCTGTGGTTTACGGGCTTTTGGTTAAGAAATCGCAGGATGGGCCTCGAGTCGCGTTTTAGGTCCCTTTGGGCCGTCTTCCAACTCGAAGCGTTTGCTACGATTTCTTTCGACAAAGAAAGAACTTTCCGCGGTTTCTAATCCGTGAAGTTTGATCGATGATTTAGAATAACGGAAAACATAGACTGAGCTCGCTACGGTCTTCGGGAGATAACATTTGAAGGTTTGACGAGAGTGCATGTACTGATGTCGTACCGATGTTCGGAAGAGCTCGGTCACTACGCAGCGACCGAACTTTGGCTCGAGCCCGGTCACTACGTAGCGACCGAGCTTGGCTTGGGCTCGGTCGCTACGTAGCGACCGAGCTTGGCTCAGGCTCGGTCGCTACGTAGAGACCGAGCGAGACGGACGCTCGATCGCTACGTAGCGACCGAGCGAGACGGACGCTCGATCGCTACGTAGCGACCGAGCGAGACAGACGCTTGATCGCTACGTAGCGACCGAGCTTGGCTCGAGCTCGGTCGCTACGTAGCGACCGAGCGTTACGTAGCGACCGAGCGTTACGTAGCGACCGAGCGGGACGGATGCTCGGTTGCTACGTAGCGACCGAGCGGGACGGACGCTACGTAGCGACCGAGTGGGACGGACGCTCGGTCGCTACGTAGCGACCGAGCTTGGCTCGGGCTCGGTCGCTACGTAGCGACCGAGCTTGGCTCGAGCTTGGTCGCTACGTAGCGACCGAGCGGGACGGACGCTCGGTCGCTACGTAGCGACCGAGCTTGGCTTGGGCTCGGTCGCTACGTAGCGACCGAGCTTGGCTCGGGCTCGGTCGCTACATAGCGACCGAGCGAGACGAACACTCGGTCGCTACGTAGCGACCGAGCGGGACGGATGCTCGGTCGCTACGTAGCGACCGAGCTGTGTGCATGCTTGGTCGCCGCGTATCGATCGAGCTTGGCTTGTGTGCGGTCTGATTTCCATACTCGAGTTTGTCCGCGACCGATTTGGATACATGTCCTTTGCCTTCGGACAATCGGTATTTAGTGGTTCGATTGAGATTTGGACGATATTTTACTGCAAGGCTATTCGTAAAGATATCTTTACGAATATTACTTTTCGTAAAAACGTTTATGCTGATTTTTACGGACTTTCAGACATTGATTCCATCGTGACCGATTTTGACGCCAACAGTTTGCCCCCCAGCTCGTTAGAACCATGAGCTTCTAGCGTGAGTTTCTAGCGAGTGGCTTGGCAAGTTAGGCAAGTTAGGTGAGTTAGGCGGAATTAATGGTTGAAAAGGTCTGTGGTAAGTGATCTTCTCGCTCTCCTAAAAGTAGAAAACGCGATAAGATTGGGGCTGCGCCTTATGACGGCTGCTTACGTACCCTTGTTGAAGGGATCAAGCCTTTCGTAGTTCGTCTTGGAGTGAAGGTTCTTATGACTAGTTTTCCAGTAGGACCTTTATGGTCTAGTTTTTATGTAGCGGTTATAAGGCGTGTTGCTGCCGATGGCATTTTGTATGGGTGTAGAGGGAAGACTACGAGTTGTCGTCTCGTAATCTAACTCTGTGTGAATTGCCATATCCATAATCTGTTTCGAGAGTTTTCTGCAGTGTGTAAACTTGCGGGATTTTCTGAAGACGTTCGAACATTGGCAAAGAGACAAATTTTGGGATCTTGTATCAGAGTGTTTGATACTATGCCTAGAGATGTTAGAGACCAGTGCGCTGGGTTTAGGGCAAGACCTAGGTTTACTTTCGGTTTAAGGATTGTGCGGTGACTGGCCGGCTATCATTTTTCCTGTTACGATTTCTTCCTGATTCGTATCGATTTAAAGTCCGCGATAGGTTCTCGGCTTATACGACTTGTTTGATACGAATCGAGCATCTCTCCGGAGACCGGAAGTGCTGGACCAAAATTTCGGATTTCTTTTATAGCGCTATTATCCTTGTGTCGGATGTAAGAGAGTCATCTTCGGGAGATGGTTATGTCTGTTTAGGACGTTGAGAGTTTGTTGTGATCAGCAACAAACTTAATGGTAAAAAAATTACCGTTTCGAGTCTTCGCGAAGAATATTTTTTGAGAAGATGTTAGTGCGTATGACTGTTTGGTCTTCCATGAAGGTATTTTTATCGAGGAAGGAAATTTCGTCGAAGAACTAATCTTCAGGCGTCTGCGACGTCTCGCGATGCTGAAGATTTGTTATTCTTTCGTATGCCACGTTTCGTGCTTGAAATGTTCGCGGGCTTGAAGATATTTCGCGATGTTGCAAGGGTTTAGTCTTAGCCATGCGTTTGAAAAACATTCTAGTTTGACTACGAATGTTCGCAGCCAAAATTGTTGTTCATGTTTGGATGCTAATAGTTTTATTTGCGATTGAGGAATGATGACTGAGGTGTCGTGTAAATTTGTCCATGGGAACAAGCGTTTTCCTTCATAGTGCTTTGTGAAGTGTTGGCCTTCCGAGATGTATTTCGTGCATTTTTTAGGATGTTTCGTATAGCTCTAGAAGCTTTGTTACGAATTTTTCCTTACATGCCGCGTATTATGGTTAAAACGGTGCGGGCTTAAAGTGAATTGTGGAGCGTATTGAACTTGGTCAATTTTCGAAAAGTTTAGATTTTCCGTTAACCGTTTGGTTGTTAGGACTTAGTTTCGTTACGAAGAATTTATCATATGATTTCCGACTGTGGGCTATACGATAATTTATCATATCATATCACCGATTTTACGAAGGTCGTAAATCAGTGATATGTATACATATGTCAAAGCAGCATTGTTTCTGCGGGTTTTACGAGAAACGTTCCCGCTGTGATTTTGATCTTAGGTGAAAGTTGCTTGGAGTTACTCATGGAGTACTACCGAAGTTTATTTCAATACGATCTAGTCGCGGAGCGTTTTTCATAGGTTTTTCGAGAGGATTCTCATGACACATTCGTTTCTTGAACGAATTGGTCAACCAGAGGTGGATCTAGCTAACCATCGGGAGGAAAGTGATCCATTTAATGTGCACGATGCTACATATATTCTCGAGTTTTCTTTGTCGCAAATGTTTTCGATGCTTTTCCGTGACTTACTTGGTATATGTCGGTTCCGAGAAAATTGCCAGAAATGAATCGGTTTTACGACGACGTTCATGTCTCTAACTTTTTCTCTCTTTAGGAAGCGAGCTTGATATGCGTGGCGATCGTTTCTCGACTTTCGAAGAGTTTAGATCGGTTTGCAAGATCTGGATGAACAATTATGAACAATATATCGAGACAGGAAAAATCGCTTAAAACTTAGTTCGCTAGACTATCCGCCTAGGTTTTACGTTCCCTAAAGTTCTATGGCAGCCTCAAAGTAATTTCCTACGAAAATTACAAATCTGATTTCAAAAATTTCAAGTCGGAAATACCTTAGTTCTCTCGAAGATGCAGTTTTGTCCCTTCTTAGTTTTGCGTGCTCATTTCCGTTTCCTATTCTCGTGTATGTTCACCATTTTCGATATTGGTGTTTATCCTTTGAAACTTGACATTATCTTTCGAACTTGACTGTTATCTTCTCCTTAGATAAGACGTCGATTTTGGTAAAAAGGTTCAACGTAATCGTATAGTTAAGGCGGCTAAGGTGTTAAGTTAACCGTTGCCGTTTTATACGATTAATCTGAATCCATGCGAGGAAACATGTCTTTGCGGTTTTTTTTTTGTATCATGAAGTCTCAATGGTAACTTCAATCGAGGCGAAACAAGAGACGTTTCGATCAAGATTCGAAAGTGAACGCAAAGATGGAGGTAGGGCGAGCAGGAACAAGCCAAGGAGTCTTAAGATGAGTTTTACTTGTTTTTGTCGTAAATTCTCGATGGAAACTCCGATTGAGACGAAACGAAAAGCGTTTCGATGAGGATTCAAAGGAGAACGTAAAGGAGGACCCCTTTGAGGCCTGACGGGTTGCTATAGCGAGTGAGGATGTCATCTCGGTCGCTATAGCGAGTGAAAGGGAGCCGAGACGAGTCCAACTTGTTTTCGTCGTAAATTCTCGACGGAAACTCCGATTGAGACAAAACGAAAAGCGTTTCGTTGAGGATTCAAAGGAGAACGCAAAGGAGGACCCCTTTGAGGCCTGACAGGTCGCTATAGCGAGTGAGGATGTCATCTCGGTCGCTATAGCGAGTGGAAGGGAGCCGAGACGAGTCCCACTTGTTCTCGTCGTAAAATCTCAACGGAAACTCCGATTGAGATGAAAAGAAAAGCGTTTCGATGAGGATTCAACAGAGAACCCAAAGGAGAACCTCTTGGAGGCCTTAGAGGTCGCTACGTAGCGACTGATGGTCTGACAGGTCGCTACGTAGCGAGTGGAAGCAAGCCAAGAAGAGTCCTACTTGTTTTCGTCGTAAAATCTCAACGGAAACTCCGATTGAGACGAAACGAAAAACGTGGCGATGAGGATTCACAAGAGAACCCAAAGGATGACCTTCCCGAGGCCTTACCGGTCGCTACGTAGCGACTGACGGCCTGACAGGTCGCTACGTAGCGAGTGGAAGCAAGCCAAGAAGAGTCCTACTTGTTTTCGTCGTAAAATCTCAACGGAAACTCCGATTGAGACGAAACGAAAAGCGTGGCGATGAGGATTCACAAGAGAACCCAAAGGAGGACCTTTCTGAGGCCTTACCGGTCGCTACGTAGCGAGTGGAGAGTTGGCATGAGCTCGGTTGCTACGTAGCGACCGAGCGGTGTGCGTGCTCGGTCGCTACGTAGCGACCGAGCGGTGTGCGTGTCGGTCGCTACGTAGCGACCGAGCGGTGTGCGTGCTCGGTCGCTACGTAGCGACCGAGCGGTGTGCTCTCGAGCCCAGGCTTATACCTTGTTGTAAACGCTCATACGCAGATTGGGAATAAGATCTACTTTGCTCTTTTTTTTCGATTTCTTATTCTTATCGTTGTTATTCTCGTGTTCTGATTGCTTGACGTGTGGTAATTAGCAGATATCTGGGTCCTCTGGGAAATTAGGATTTTCCTAGTTTCCTTATTTAAACGGAAATCGACAGTGCAAATTTTGGTTCCCACAGTTTGGCGCTAGAAGGAGGGGGGATACGGATCAATCTAACCCGCAAAGTCACTCAACGATCAGAAACGATATGCAAGACTCGACGTGCGCGAACGTCATCTCATTCAAGGGGGGAGCAACGATAGATCGGGCCAAACCTCGAAACGATCTCCTTGTCATCGAGTTGACGATTCGAGATATCGACGTCGCTAGGGTGCTGATCGACACCGGTAGTTCGGCCGATATCATCTTCAAAGATACTCTCGAAAAAATGGGGATCAATCAATCCGAAGACACGAAATACCCAATCCTACTGCTGGGACTTTTGGGGGAAACAACCATGGCCTACGGATCGATTAATCTCGCTGTCAAAGCCGGAACCGTGACGAACGTCACAGAGTTTCTAGTCGTTGACCGTCCCGCATCTTACAACTTTATCATGGGGACGCCATGGCTGAACGCCATGCGCGCAATCCCATCAACATACCATCTTTGCCTCAAGTTCCCGACCCCTAACGGAGTCGAGGTAATATGGGGAAATCCGAGAGTCTCACAGGTTTGTTTCGCCGCCGAACTGAAACGAAAAAGACCGATCCTTGAGATCACTCCTAGAAAAGTGGAGGACAAGACCTCCAGCAAAGATACACGAGGTCAGGATTCAGCGGAACTCTTCTGGCAATCTCGCAGCATCGCAACCCTAGAAGAAAAACGCGAGCCAACATGCGAACCCGTGGTAACGATCTGTCTCGACGAAGCCTTCCCGGAACGCTGCGTCGAGATTGGAGTCAATCTCCGCGAGCCTTTAAGAACAGAGCTCATAGCCTGTCTTAAAAAGAACCTCAATACTTCCGCATGGGCTGCAGAAGATTTGTCGGGGATCGACATTAACATAACATGTCACGAGCTGAATATCGACCCAACATTCAAACCCATCAAGCAGAAAAGGCGGAAGCTAGGACCCGAACGTGCTGCCGCAGTAAACGATGAGGTCGAAAAATTGCTTAAAGTTGGGTCGATAACAGAAGTAAGATACCCAGACTGGCTTGCCAACCCTGTAGTAGTCAAAAAGAAAAACGGGAAGTGGCGAGTTTGCGTGGATTTTACCGACCTAAACAAAGCATGTCCAAAGGATAGCTTCCCTCTACCACATATCGATCGATTGGTAGAGGCAACAGCGGGCAACAAACTTTTATCCTTCATGGATGCCTTCTCAGGTTATAATCAAATTAGGATGAATCCTGACGATCGCGAGAAGACTGCGTTCATTACCGATCGCAGAACTTATTGCTATAAGGTAATGCCCTTCGGCCTCAAAAACGCCGGTGCAACTTACCAACGACTCGTAAACCGAATGTTCTCTAAACAACTCGGAAAAACGATGGAGGTTTATATCGACGACATGCTCGTCAAATCCCTCAAAGCAAAAGATTACGTGTCACATCTCGAAGAGTGTTTTGCGCAATTAAATTCCCATAACATGAAGCTCAACCCGACAAAATGTAGATTCGCCGTAGCGTCAGGGGAATTCCTCGGCTAGCGGAAACCGACCTCGGAGCTAGTATATAAGGAGTCCTAGGCGAGGAGCATGAGGGAGAACTTTTTCAGAGCAAACTTAGCACTTAGAGCAATTTAGGAAATTTTCCGGTTTTGTTATTTCGAGCTGCGACTCAATTAGGTTTAGCCGTCTTAGGGTTACTAGAACTAGGAATCTCGCCGACAGCTCTCGAGCGCAGGCTTATACCTTGTTGTAAACGCTCATACGCAAATTAGGAATAAGATCTTCTTTGCTCTCTTTTCGATTTATTATACTTTATCGTTGTTATTCTCGTGTTCTGATTGCTTGACGTGTGGTAATTAGCAGATATTCGGGTCCTCTGGGAAATTAGGGTTTTCCTAGTTTCCTTATTTAAACGGAAATCGACAGTGTGAATTTCGGTTCCCACAGTTTGGCGCTAAAAGGAGGGGGGGGGGGGGTACGGATCAATCTAACCCGCAAAAGCCACATCACTCTCAGTCAGACATGTCAAATAACGACGCGGATAACGTGCAAACTTCTCTTAACGGAGGCAGCGGCACCGATCTCCACACTCCAGTAGCGGACGTATCCGCGGCCAACGCACAAGCCAACGCCGCGACGCTCGAGGAGTTTAAAAAGATGTTCGCCACCTATGAGAAAATGTCGGAAGAACAGGATAAACTCGTGAATACCTTCACCAAACAGGTTGAAACCTTAACGGCAAGGACCCAAGCAATCCGTCCCCGCGGAACCACCAAAATCCACGGGAAGAGGCTCGACTTCGCCACCCCACTCGATAGAACATGAGTCGCGCGGGAACGACCTTCCGGTCAAAATCCTAGCGAGAAATCTCCCATCGAAAAGGGGAACCCTGAAAGTCTTCCGCCCCCTGCAAAGGACTCGGAGGATAACGAAGCCGAACACATTGACCTGGATCCTAGCGATGTCTCCAACGACACCGACGAGGATGTCGACAGACATCCAAGAAGGACCAGAAGCCGATCCGCTCGGGAAGGCTCTCCGTTCGAAAAACCAATGACGGAAGAAGAGGAAATCGCCTATTGGAACGAACAAGAGGAGCTGGCTGAAAAGCAAACCGAGCTCACTCGCAGTAAACGCCGACAAGCTCGGAAATCCACTGACGAGACACTGGATATCCGCGATCTTCGTGACTACATCACCAAGACTGCGGCAGAAGTGAGAGCCGTAAAGTCTCAAATCCATCATGCTACTAGTGCTGCCCCCGAGATCGATTGACTGCTGGAAGGAGCTCGAAAGACCCCCTTTACCAGTCGCATTTCAGACATGAGGGTGTCCGATCCGGGAAAAATCAAAGTACCGAAGTACGATGGTACGGCCGATCCAAAAGCGCACCTTCAGGCTTTCCACATCGCGATGGGAAGAGCAAGACTGAAGGACAGCGAAAAAGATGCCGGCTATTGCCGCCTGTTCGTCGAAAATCTTGAAGGAGCAGCGCTCGAATGGTTCGCACGGCTTCGTCGCAACACCGTCGGGAGTTTTCGACAGCTCGCATCGGAATTTCTCAAACAGTACTCTGTATTCATAGACAGAGAAACTTCCGATGTTGACCTCTGGAGTCACTCCCAGAGGGAAGACGAACCCCTCCGCGAGTTTATCAGTCGGTTCAAGCTGATAATGTCCAGGGTCAGCGGGATAAGCGACAAAGTGGCCATCGACGCGCTGAGAAAGATGCTCTGGTACAAGTCGAAATACAGAAAGTGGATAACTCTCGACAAACCGCGAACGATCCAGGACGCCCTCCACAAAGCGACGGACTACATAATAGTCGAGGAAGAAACTAAAGTCTTATCGCAAAAACATAAGGCGGCAAGACCATCCTCGAAAGACGTGGATCCGAAAGGGAAAAAGAAGAACTCTCGTAACGACAATTACGTCCATCACGAGGGGGAATATCTTCAAGGGGCGCATAACTATGCGATCAATTCGGATCAAGGCCGGACCACGGGCAACACATGGACTCGCAATCAAGGGTATGACGAAAACACCTTCTGCGAGTTCCACCAATTCCGAGGACACTCCACGACCAACTGCAAAGTCTTGGGAGCAAGACTGGCCGCGAAGCTACTCGCTGGAGAGCTCTCGGAAGTAACTAGCGTCAAGGATCTCATCCTCGATTCTGATTGTCCTCCAAAGACGGACAGAAATCGCAAGCTGAAAAATCCCCTCAACGAACCCAACCTGGGGATAAACGCGGTAGGAGGCCGGACGACAAGGGGAACGATAACAATCGTCGCAGAGTCAATATGATCATCGGAGGATCACAATACCGCCGATACCGTGTCGGCCATCAAGGCTTACCAACGGAAGGCAAAGTCGAGTGCAAATTGGCCTACATGGTCTCCTCCTCGAGATGACAAAAATTGCTCGATCACCTTCACAAAGGAAGAAGCCGGCGGTATCGACCAACCTCACTGCGACCCGCTCGTCATAGATCTCGTCATACGAGATTTAGAAGTCAGAAGGGTACTCGTCGACACAGGAAGTACGGTCAACGTAATTTTCCGCGACACTCTCAAGCGGATGAGCATCGAACTCGGAGAAGTAATTCCGACGCCAAAACCGTTCATGGGTTTTTCAGGCGAAGTATCGATGACTCTTGGATCGATCCAATTGCCAGTCATGGCCAAGGAGATCACGAAAATCGTCGAGTTCGCGGTAGTCGATTATCCCGCTATCTACAACGTGATCATGGGAACCCCATGGCTCAACGCCATGCAGGCAGTTCCGTCAACCTACCACCTGGGTCTCAAATTCCCAACGCCAAGCGGAGTCGCGGCCATCTGGGGATGCCAAAAAACGGCAAGCGCACGAAGATAGACCGATCTTCGGCCAAAAGCGCCCCAGGAAAAGATGAATTAAAATCGTCTACCGACGCAAACGCATCGGACGTCGAAGCTCGACACAAGTCCGAAGCCCACGCTACAACTCAACCGGAACATCCGGAAAATAGCGTTGACCCAACCACGATCGACACGGTCAAGGCGGACATCGCAACATCTACCGCCGAGTAAGAACACTCGCGACATGAAACAGAACTACGAGATGGCTTGATTCTCGAAAGGGGTACGTAGGCAGCTCGTCAAAAGACGAGTTCAGCTATCCCCCTCTCTAAAAAGGGGGGGGGGAGTGGGTGCGTATACTTGTATACTCCCACTTAGAAAAATCTTCTTTATTGTAATCGAGTTTTTAGAAACTTTAAAAACTTTTACTACAATATACGTTGTTCTTTTTATCGAAAACGTTTACGCTTCAGTAAAACACAAAAGAAACTTTCAGGACACGCCTGGAAACATTAAGACTCTTGTCTGCGGCCTCATCCGGCCCAAAAAATCATCTTTCAAACACGCATAGATACACGTATAATCCCCGAAACAACTGCGAGACGTCGCAAAAGTTAAAATTCGAGGATAATACTAACAAATTGTCCGAACGCGACCACCAAAACCTTACACCCCGTTCGTCGATTGGCCCCGACGAACACGCTAGCCGTCTTAAACAAACGCAATTCGATCACTCTTTTGATCTTCAAAACGTCCAGCACAAGGACAAAAGCGCGCTACAACAAAAACCCGAAATTTTGGTCTAGCACTTCCAGTTGACTCTGAGAAGATGCTCGATTCGTACCATACAAGTCATATAAGCCGAAAACCTATCGCGGACTTTAAACTGGTGCGAATCAAGAAGAAATCGCAACAGGAAAAACGATAGCCGGCTAGTCACCGCACAAACCTTAACCGAAAGTAAACCTAGGTCTTGCCCTAAACCCAACGCTCTGGTCTCAAACATCTCAAGGCATGATATTTAAAAGATACGAGATCCTAAACCATGTCTCTCTGTTCGTATCTCAATGTTCTCGAAAATCGTAAAGATAAGTAAATTTTTACGAAAATCACGAACGAACCAACAGATTGAACGTCTAATCAGAACTAAATACGAGACGACAACTCGTATTTACTTCGACCCTACTCAGGAAAACTCGAAACGAAACATTCATCATATAAATAAACCGCGTAAGGCGGTAAGGGTTTCAAAGCCACCAACGGCCAGTCCCGGTAAATACAAATACGGCCATCTAGGCCTAAGCAAAATCCAAAGGCCACACTCAGCCATAAACATAAAATAGAAAGACGAACATCTTTCTTTCGATATTTACTCCACCGCTCATAATCCAAAGTCAAAGTCCCCGGTAAACGAAGCACCGAACACATCCGCGGGACGATCCACTTCCTCGCCACCATTGGGAAACCCGGTCGAAACCTCCTCGGTATCAGGGGAAACCGGGATGGAATCCCAGAACCCTTGAATCCGCTCGTCGATCGGAGGGATAAGCGCCTCAGCGTGGGCACGTTCATTCATCCCACTTTTCATCAAGCTCATTTCCTCCTCGAACACATAGTCATCGGCTCGCGTCCTCTAAAGACTTCCGACCGAACCGCGGCACTCACGGAAATCATCCACCGAGGTAAAGGCGTTCTTGAGGTTCCCATACTCAACCTGGAATTGAGAGGCACGAGTCTTCATCACCTCGACGATTTCTCTTTTGCCTTTCCTTTCCGCCTTACGGACAGCCCGCGCATGATCACGAGTAAGTTGCACTTCTCGCTCCAAAATCTCGCCTTGCACGCGAGCGAGATCTCGTTCCGCTTTCTCTGCTTTGAAACGATAGATCATAGCCTCCCTATGACTCGCTTCAATGGCCGAGCCAAGCAAGTTAAGGCCCTGCGAAATCAATTAACGCATTGTAAGCAGAAAAAGAAAAACCTAGGCAATCACGAATATTTTCGAAAAAATCATACCCCGTTGATGATTCGGGACCCTTCCGCGATGACTTTTGGCCTCGCCGACTCTTTCGCAGGTGGAGGAGCATCAAAACCCGGTGGCAGACCGGCAAAGAAATCATCAAAGTCCGGGATAGGGGCCTCGCTCGAGCCACTCCCATCGCCATAAGCTAGGTTCGGATCCCATCCTGGAAGCATAGAGTCATCCATCGAAAATTCTATGTCGCCAAGGTCGATATCTTTTCCCTTCCAAGAGCTCGACTCCGGCACGGCTATTGGGGCTACAGCAGAACTCTGGTCATCAGGTTCAGAGTCGCTTCCCGTATCCGCAACCGAGGCAGGACCATGGTGCACGAACCTCAGTGCCCTCTGAATCCTCTTCGGCGTAAAGGAAGTCCAAAAGAAGGGACCATTCCTAAGAAGATCCCTCACCTCAATAATGTCCTCAGGGAACGGAGCAAGAGGATTGATGAAAGGATGATCGTTCGGCAACCTTCGGAACAGTGGAATGCAACTCTCTTCGACAGACGCAGCGTCTATACGAACAAAGAAGAAAAACCTCTTCCACGAGTTGAAGTTCGAAATGAACTTCTTAACCACTGACATAAACTTCCGAGGGACCAGCCTATGCTTGTCCGTATCTTTGACGAGTTCAAGCCTCAAAAGCATTTCAAAATGATCGACGGAAAGGGAAAGGCCATGCTCTCGTAGCTCAGAATCAGGATCCCGATAAGATGCTGAATGGCGAGGGGGGTCAACTGGCTTATCGCAACCGCGAAACGGTCCAATACTCGGACGAGGATTTCGGGGATTGGGAACCATAAGCGACAACGCACTACGAACGCCTCGTAGCAAGTGAAGTAACCCTCTGGGGGGCTGTTAGCACATTCTCCGGGGTAGGGAACCCGGAACTCCACAGCATCCGGGATATGGTAGAACGATTGCATGATCGCGAGAAACTCGTCGGTACTCCTGCTCGGATACTCTTTCTCGACCCCACGATGGGTCAGGACCGGGAACGACTTCTCTTTGGGAGGAATCATCGAACCATAATGAGCAACCCACCATGCCTCATTCTCGGCGGGATGTACCGAGTGAGGCACGAACTCCATCTTTGGAACAATGAGCTCTTCATAAGCACTCGCGGACGAAGACCCTTTTTTCGCAATCTTTTTCTTGCTCGACATCTTTACACTTCTCTTGAGAAAATAGAGGAAAAGGGTGGAGAGAAAGATAGAAAGTTTTTCTTAAGAAAGATCTTAGAGAAAGACAAGAAAGTGAAAAAATTATGAAACAAGTTACCTCCCTTCTTATAGGCATGAGGATTTACTATTCAAGCTCGGACTATCGGATAATAATTCCATCCAACACGCCTAACTTTCCAAACATGCCTAACCGCACGCTAGGATCCTACGACGCATGATCCTAACGGGCTGGGGGGCTAACTATTGGGGTCAAAAATGGTCACGACGGAATTACCACCCGAAAATCTCAGAGATCGTATTTCCGAAAGAGATAGTAAAAAGAAAGATATAACTTTCGTAAAAAATAACCAATACGAAGTATTTACGAAGAAGTATCCTTGAAGATTCAAACCAAACAAACCAAGCTCGGTCGTTGCGTAATTACCGCGCATACACGCCGCCCGTTCGCTATGTAGCAACCAAGCCCGAGCCAAGCTCGGTCGCTACGTAGCGACCGAGGGCTCGGCCAAGCTTGGTCGCTACGTAGCGACCGAGGGCTCGGCCAAGCTTGGTCGCTACGTAGCGACCGAGGGCTCGGCCAAGCTTGGTCGCTACGTAGCGACCGAGCTCGAGCCAAAGCTCGGTCGCTACGTAGCGACCGAGCTCGGCCAAGCTTGGTCGCTACGTAGCGACCGAGCGATCGTCCCGCTCGGTCGTTACGTAGCGACCAAGGTCAAGCCAAAGCTCGGTCGCTACGTAGCGACCAAGCGCTCGTCCCGCTCGGTCGCTACGTAGCGACCGAGCACGGCCAAGCTCGGTCGCTACGTAGCGACCGAGCGATCGTCTCGCTCGGTCGCTACGTAGCGACCGAGCGTTCGTCCCGCTCGGCCGCTACATAGCGACCGAGCTCAAGTCAAAGCTCGGTCGCTACGTAGCGACCAAGTGTTCGTCTTGCTCGATCACTACGTAGCGACCGAGCTCAAGCCAAAGCTCCGTCGCTACGTAGCGACCGAGCGCTCGTCCCGCTCGGTCGCTACGTAGCGACCGGGCTCGAGCCGAAGTTTGGTCGCTGTGTTGCGATTGAACTCTTCCGAACATCGACAGACATCAATCCATGCATTCTCGTCAAACCATCAAATGCTATCTCCCGAAGACCGTAGCAAGCTCAGTCCATGTTTTCCGCTATCGAAATTCATCGATCAAACTTCGCGGATTAGAAACCGCGGAAAGTTCGTTCTTTATCAAAAAGATATCATAGTAAACGTGTCGAGTTGGAAGACGGCCCAAAGGGACCTAAAACACGACTCGAGGCCCACCCTACGATTTCTTAACCAAAAGCCCGTAAACCACAGCACGGTTTACGCTTGGCCCACAAGGAAGGATAAATGTCAAGTTTCCGCGGATAAATACAGAAGTTTTGAAGATAATTGTGAAGATCGGGAAAAATGGAATATCTCCATTTTTATGCTATGACAGCTTAAGGGCAGAAGAGTAAAAGCGTAAACCGACCTCGGAGCTAGTATATAAGGAGTCCTAGGCGAGGAGCATGAGGGAGAACTTTTTCAGAGCAAACTTAGCACTTAGAGCAATTTAGGCAATTTTCCGTTTTTGTTATTTCGAGCTGCGACTCAATTAGGTTTAGCCGTCTTAGGGTTACTAGCACTAGGAATCTTGCCGACAGCTCTCGAACCCAGGCTTATACCTTGTTGTAAACGCTCATACGCAAATTCGGAATAAGATCTTCTTTGCTCTCTTTTCGATTTATTATACTTTATCGTTGTTATTCTCGTGTTCTGATTGCTTGACGTGTGGTAATTAGCAGATATCCGGGTCCTCTGGGAAATTAGGGTTTTCCTAGTTTCCTTATTTAAACGGAAATCGACAGTGCGAATTTTGGTTCCCACAAACGGACTGAAGAAACGCTTAGAGGCCAAAAAAGGCAGGAGGGCCGACGAACTCGAGGGAGTCCTCTGGTCTCACCGTACCACCCCAAGGCGAGCAACGGGAGAAACTCCCTTCGCTCTGGTATACGGCACGGAATGCATGATTCCCGCAGAAGTAGAGTTCCCCGGTGTTCGAAGAAGGTTATTACCCGAATGAGAGAAACTCAACGATGCTATGCTCTTGGATGATCTCGACCTCATTAACGAGCGCCGAGATCGAGCGCTCATTCGAATCCAAAATTACCAGCACGCCGCTGCAAAATACTATAATTCCAACGTACGAAATCGTTGGTTCAATCAGGGAGATCTGGTCCTTTGCAAAGTCTTCCAAAAGACCGCTGAACGAAACGCGGGAAAACTCGGAGCAAACTGGGAAGGTCCCTATAAAATCGAAAAAGTCGTCCGACCAGGTTCTTACGAAATAGCCAACATGCAAGGCATAAAAATTCCTAGAACCTGGATTGCGATGCATCTCAAAAAATACTATCACTAAACAAACCAACTCGCAATCACTGAACTACGAGACGGCTTGATCTCCGCAAGGAGTACGTAGGCAGTTTGCCGAAAGGCAAATTCAGCTGTCCCCCCTCATTAAAAAGGGGGGGAGTGGGTACTTATACTCGTATACTCCCAAAATCGAAAAAACTTCTTACCACGCTCTTGGTGTTTTCGACTTATCAAAACCTCCTCACCCGTAAAATCAGTGCGAGGTCTTCGGATATTAGTCGGCCGTTTAGGAGAAGCAACCTTTAGCATCGCGAGACGTCGCAAAAGATGCCTTAAAGGTTATTTCTTTCGAACAAACAAAACTTCCGTCACAAAAGAAACATATATATGCACACATTAGCACCCATTTTGCGCAAAAATTCGAAACAACGGCACACGCCACCAAGTCCGATGCTGATCACATCGAACTCGCAAAACGTCCTAAACAGACGTAGCCATCTCACGAAGATGACTCTCTTACATCCGACACAAGGATAATAGCGCTATAAAAGAAATCCAAAATTTTGGTCCAGCACTTCCGGTCTCCGGAGAGATGCTCGATTCGTATCAAACAAGTCGTATAAGCCGAGAACCTATCGCGGACTTTAAATCAATACGAATCAGGAAGAAATCGCAACAGGAAAACGATAGCCGGCTAGTCACCGCACAATCCTTAAACCGAAAGTACACCTAGGTCTTGCCCTAAACCCAGCGCACTGGTCTCTAACATCTCAAGGCATCTAACATCTCAAGGCATGATATCGAAAGATAAGAGATTCCTAAACCATGCCTCTATGTTTATATTTGTTGGGGTCAAAAACGGTTACGACGGAATTACCACCCGAAAATCCTCGGAGATCGTATTTCCGAAAGAGTTAGTAGAAGAAGGGATGTAATTTCCGTAAAAATAACTTATACGAGATTTTTACGAAGAAGTGTCCTTTGGGATTCAAACCGAACGATCGTCCCGCTCGGTCGCTACGTAGCGACCGAGCTCGAGCCAAAGCTCGGTCGCTACGTAACGACCGAGCTCAAGCCAAAGCTCGGTCGCTACGTAGCGACCGAGCGATCGTCCCGCTCGGTCGCTACGTAGCGACCGAGCTCGAGCCAAAGCTCAGTCGCTACGTAGCGACCGAGCGATCGTCCCGCTCGGTCGCTACGTAGCGACCGGGCACTCGTTTCACTCGGTCGCTACATAACGACCGGGCTCGAGCCAAAGTTCGGTCGCTGTGTAGCGATTGAACCTTTCCGAACATCGATATGACGCCAGTCCTTGCATCCTCGTCAAACCTTCAAATGATATCTCCCGAAGACCGTAGCAAGCTCAGTCCATGTTTCCCGCTATTCTAATTCATCGATCAAACTTCGCGGATTAGAAACCGCGGAAAACTCGTAGTAAACGTGTCGAGTCGGAAGACGGCCCAAAGGGACCTAAAACACGACTCGAGGCCCATCCTACGATTTTTCCTAACCAAAAGCCCGTGAACCACAGCATGGTTCACACTTGGCCCACAAGGAAGGATAAATGTCAAGTTTCCGCGGATAAATACGGAAGTTTTGAAGATAATTGTGAAGATCGGGAAAAATGGAATATCTCCATTTTTATGCTATGACGGCTTAAGGGCAGAAGAGTAAAAGCATAAACCAACCTTGGAGCTAGTATATAAGGAGTCCTAGGCGAGGAGCAAGGGAAGAACTTTTTTCAGAGCAAACTTAGCACTTAGAGCGATTTAGGCAACTTTCCGTTTTTGTTATTTCGAGCTGCGACTCAATTAGGTTTAGCCGTCTTAGGGTTGCTAGAACTAGGAATCTCGCCGACAGCTCTCGAGCCCAGGCTTATACCTTATTGTAACGCTCATACGCAGATTCGGAATAAGATCTACTTTGCTCTCTTTTCGATTTCTTATTTTTATCGTTGTTATTCTCGTGTTCTGATTGCTTGACGTGTGGTAATTAACAGATATCCGGGTCCTCTGGGAAACTAGGGTTTTCTTAGTTTCCTTATTTAAACGGAAATCGACAGTGCGAATTTCGGTTCCCACAATATTCGACATCTTCAGCACCCCCGCAGAGTTCACATCTCGCGGAAGAACTCTCGAAACAGATCTCGAATGAAACATTTCACAATCGAAGAAGGATATGAGACGACAACTCATCACCTTCCTCCCCACTATACACAAACTACGACTCCTTATATACTAGCTCCAAGGTCGGTTTACGCTTTTACTCTTCTGCCCTTAAGCCGTCATAGCATAAAAATGGAGATATTCCATTTTCCCGATTTTCACAATTATCTTCAAAACTTCCGTATTTATCCGCAAAAACTTGACATTTATCCTTCCTTGTGGACCAAGCGTAAACCGGGCTGTGGTTTACGGGCTTCTGGTTAAGAAATCACAGGATGGGCCTCGAGTCGTGTTTTAGGTCCCTTTGGGCCGTCTTCCGACTCGAAGAGTTTACTACGATTTCTTTCGACAAAGAAAGAACTTTCTGCGGTTTCTAATCCGCGAAGTTTGATCGATGATTTAGAATAGCGGAAAACATAGACTGAGCTCGCTATGGTCTTCGGGAGATAGCATTTGAAGGTTTGACGAGAATGCATGGACTGGTGTCATACCGATGTTCGGAAGAGCTCGGTCGCTGAACTTTGGCTCGAGCCCGGTCGCTAGGTAGCGACCGAGCAAGACGGACGCTCGGTCGCTATGTAGCGACCGAGCTTGGCTCGGGCTCGGTCGCTACGTAGCAACCGAGCGAGACGGACGCTCGGTCGCTACGTAGCGACCGAGCTTGGCTTAGGCTCGGTCGCTACGTAGCGACCGAGCGAGACGGACGCTCGGTCGCTACGTAGCGACCGAGCTTGGCTCGGGCTCGGTCGCTACATAGCGACCGAGCGAGACGGACGCTCGGTCGTTATGTAGCGACCGAGCTTGGCTCGAGCTCGGTCACTATGTAGCGACCGAGCTGTGTGCATGCTTGGTCGCCGCGTACCGATCGAGCTTGGCTTGTCTGCGGTCTGATTTCCATACTCGAGCTTGTCCGCGGCCGATTTGGATACATGTCCGTTGCTTCGGACAATCGGTATTTAGTGGTTCGATTGAGATTTGGACGAGATTTTACTGCAAGGCTCTTTGTAAAGATATCTTTACGAAGATTACTTTTCGTAAAAACGTTTATGCTGATTTTTACGGACTTTCAGACATTGATTCCGTCGTGACCGATTTTGACCCCAACAGTTTAGAAAAAAAAAGTTTTAGGCAATTAGATTGACCCGTTTTCGTATATTTTAAGACTGGCTCAGATATATAGTTTCTTATAATATGATGGATTTTCAGTTTTTCTTAATAACATAAGCCCATTAATTTTTAGGAAGTTGACTTAGATATTATATATTTTAGGACTTATGACCAGAACCATACAAATCTTTTTTTATTACTGGTATTTTTTAAATGCCAAGCGTGCCCTTTATCCACGTTATGAGAAAAAACATATTTACGAAAATGCCATTACTTTTGAACGCCACGTAAGCAAAAATCCGGCGACAATTAGGAATACGCTTCCGTGTTTTCACTAAGTCAGCCGTAAAATAATATGTCTTTCGTTACGGCTGGTATATGTATAAGTTTCGGCTGACTTATAATAAAATAGTTGACTTAGTAAAAAAAGCTGATTTAAGACGATAAGTAAACCACGCGTAAGGGTTGAGTTATATGAATCTAGTTGAGTTATTGGACAACGGCTGACTTACGTACTGACGTTACGGCTGACTTAATCATCGATGGATTGAATTCTGGAAAATTGGGTTGAGTCGTAGTAAAGACACGACTCAGTTATATACCCACGGCTGAGTTAATCAACACTGAATGGCTAGGTTATGGGATGTTTGACGGCTGAGTTATTTTAAATCAGCCGAAACTGGATGGTTTAACATGAAACTCAGCTATATTGTGGTTGAGTTATTAGCGAAAGATTAATTACTAGAATAATATTGTTTTACGGCTGAATTGTTAAACGATATGGTTGGCTTATTGTATTTCATCCTATTTACAGCTGGGTTATCGAAAAAGATTAATTACTGAACTAGTATCCACGTTTCGGCAGACTTACTTACTACATGTGGACTGACTTAGGGTGTCTGAGTTATATATTCTTTTGGTGGCTGAAAAACCGAATTTCCATGTCAGCTGCCATGTCATCAATTCGGATTTGTCATGTCATCAGTAACGAAAGAACTTCAAAACTAGGTTTTAATCAGCCTGTTCATATTCCTCTCCTCCCCTTTCATACCCGTTATTTCTCTTCTTCATATATCTCAGTTGGTTATGGATCCGGTTATTATTGTTTCCGGTAACTGGATTAAGAAAAACAAATATGTATTCAACGCTGATAGTAGAGGGTGTAGAGTTCTCCATTTAGATGAGAACTCTACACATGAATATTTCACAAAGTCTGTTCTCGATGATTACGGATTGAATGAAATGAGTGATCATATTCAGCTAAGCTACATGTTCTCGAATAAATCATTGAAAACAATGGCGCACAACACTCCACCAGTGTACGTGTCCAATACTCGGCAGTTGCATGGTTTTGTAGCCCTAAAGAAAATCGAAAAACTACGTCTTTGTGTTGAGATTACGGAGAACAAGGACGACTGAGCAAGAGAGAAGACTAAAACAAACTTCAGTTTTAGCTCAGAAGTAGAAGCGTCAGAAGTTGAGTCTAGAGACGATAATTACAGTGGGAGTTACGATGGTTGCAGTTCGGAGAAGGAAGAAGAGGACAATGAGATTGATTGCCCTAGTATTGTGGAAGGAGAAAATCAGAACGTAGGCAGAGAAGATGAAACAGGCAAAGAAAACGAAGAAGACGATGAATTTGATAGCCGATTTGATATGTTCGACGACTCGGACGGTGCGTCATCTGAAGATGATAACTTCAGCTCATACGGTGAGTCTCCTTTAGAAGACGAAGAGTCACCAACGATACCTCCCAAGAAGATATATCAGAACTTTTCGATGAGCGTGTCTAAAGAGAGTGAGGAGGTTCTTCTAAGGTTGGAGATGTCGTCGTTAAATCTTGCGGTAGGGCAACGATACGAGAGTAAAGCCGATTTGGAGAGACGACTGAAACTTCTTACAGTGAAGGATCGATTTGATTATGATGTAGACATATCAACCCGAACATTATTCATTGTTAAGTGTTGGGTTGATGGATGTATCTGGAGGGTTTGTGCTTCTACCAAAGGGGAATCCCCGGCATTCTATGTTTGTATTTACGAATCGAATCATACATGTTCTACAACTGAGTGTTCTAATCGATGTCGAAATGCAACACCAGATATTTTAGGAGAGTTGTACAAGAACTTTCTCGGCGACGTTGGTCCGGCCGTTGCCCTACGAGTGTTGGAATAGCTATCACTAAGAAGTTTGGTGTAAAGGTAATTACTTTGGTGTAACTGAGTTATGTTTACGAAACAGCTGAGTAATATGTGTTTCGTAGCGGCTGATTATTTACACAATGCGGCCGAGTTATATTAAAATAGTGTTGAATTAGTTTTACGTTGTGACTGACTTAATTGTATGATGTGGCTGAGTTATTTGTATCGTTTTTCATGTGAACAGATGGATTATTGGAATTCTTACCGGACGCTGAAATTTGCAAGGGAAATCGTTCAGGGAACACCTGAGAGTGGGTTTGAACGCTTGCCTTCTTACTTATACATGATAATAAGGGAAAATCCGAGTACAGTTGCGCGTCTTCAAATCGATGAGAATGGAAAATTCATGTATGTGTTTCTTGCGTTTGGTGCGAGCGTAAATGGGTTTCCTTTCATGCGCAAAGTTGTGGTTGTCGACGGTACGTTTCTTAATTGTAGATACAAAGGGACGCTTCTCACAGCACTAGCTCAGGATGGTAACTTTCAGATTTTTCCAATAGCCTTCGCAGTGGTTGACACTGAAAATGATGATTCCTGGCATTGGTTTTTTAAGCAACTAAAACTTTTGATTCCTGACGACGAGGGTCTTGCGATAATCTCGGATAGGCATAACTCGATTGGGAAAGCAATTACAAATGTGTATCCGCTTGCTTCTCGTGGAATTTGCACGTACGATCTATATAAGAATATACTGGGACGGTACAAAAGAAAAGATGCATTTCGTCTGGTGAAGAAAGCGGCGAGATGTTTTAGGATGTCTGACTTTACTCAGATTTTCAAGGAGATTGAAGCGATTAATCCAGCACTCCACGGCTACCTCCAAAGGGCTGATGTCCGACTGTGGACGCGTGTTCATTTCCCGGGCGAGAGGTACAATTTGATGACTACGAACATAGCGGAATCAATGAACAGAGCATTGTCGAATGCTAGAGGTCTTAACATTGTTCGGATATTAGAATCGATACGGGTTATGATGACCAGATGGTTTGCTGAACGAAGAGAGGATGCCAGATCGCAGCGAACCACGCTTACTCGTGGTGTGGAGAAACTACTACATGTAAGTAAGCCTTTAAAAAAATTAGTCAGCCTTTAAATTCATAAGTCAGTCTTTACAGCTCTTAAGTCAGCCCTTAAGATGTACTAAGTCAGTCGTTTCACATTAATTATATATTTTTTAATAGGGTCGTGTAACTGCCGCCAGAGATTTGGCGGTACAGAGGATTGATGATCATCACACTGAAGTTAAATATGGATCTTCCGGCGAGTCTTTGCATGTTGTTAATTTGGTAGAGCGAAAGTGCACATGTCGCCGTTTCGAACTCGATAAATTACCATGTGTACACGCAATCGCAGCGGCGGAGTACAGGAATGTTTCTCGTATATCCATGTGCAGTCCTTACTATACCAGCAATTATTTGGTTAGCGCATACGCTGAATCGGTCATGCCGGTTGATTCAGCGCAACCTGTTCCAGAACTCGTGGCTAACCAACGCTGCTTGCCCCCGACTGTACGTCAACCACCAGGCAGACCAAAAAAAAAATAGGATGAAATCTGCTTTAGAAGTTGCACTATCAAACAAACGTCCTAGGAAAGAGCACACATGTTCTCGATGTAGACAGAGTGGTCATAATGCGAAAACTTGTCCGATGTAAGCAAGTGTTGTAGGGATTTTCATGTTTTTGTATTACGGCTTAGTTTATGGTTTTAATGTTTTTGTATTACGGCTGATTTGTTGATTTTCATGTTTTTATTACGTCTGGGTTGTTGTAGGGATTTTCATGTTTTTGTATTACGGCTTAGTTTATGGTTTTAATGTTTTTGTATTACGGCTGATTTGTTGATTTTCATGTTTTTCTTACGTCTGGATTGTTGATTTTAATAGTTAATACTTATGGCCGGGCTGTTATTTTTCATGTCCTTTGGAAAGCATCTCAACGACTCTGATATGCGTAACGGCTGGGTTAGTGTTAACATGGGCTGAGTTATTGTTTACTAGGCTGAGTTACCTTTTTAACGGCTGAGTTATTTTGAATTAGTAGTATGAAATAGGATGAAATCTGCTTTAGAAGTTGATAGTGCAACTTCTAAAGCAGATTTCATCCTATTTTTCTTATATCATAATGCGAAAACTTGTCCGATGTAAGCAAGTGTTGTAGAGATTTTCATGTTTTTGTATTACGGCTTAGTTTATGGTTTTAATGTTTTTGTATTACGGCTGATTTGTTGATTTTCATGTTTATTCTTTAAAAATTCCCGCCAAAAAAAAGAAAGGTTGTCAGACGACTGAGTTTCACACTGCCAATAAATAAGACTTTCAACTCTATATTCTATATTTTTACACATTTTCTCTGTCTATCTAAATCAATTTCACCCCTGAGAGACTAAATCGGATTTTTCCCTCTTCTTGAATTGCCTGAAGAAATTCAGGCGGTAGTGGTTGAACGTGCGGCCCGTAACTCCATCCAAGATCTCTATGGCCTCAAAGCATCGTCGAGGTCGATGAAGGCGTTAGCAGAGCGGCGTTGGGTTTACCATTTCCTCGATGTTTTATCCGTTCCCTGGGGACTCAATATGCCTTCTGAGTTGTTGAAAGCTTGCAACGATGAGGGAAATCCAAGCACGCTTTATACAAAGGGTGTACAGTTTTTCTACTCCTTGGACCTTCACGAAGAAGGGCTTTTTCTCATGAAGCGTGCAGCAGATGCTGGATATGAGCGTGCTGTGTATACACACGCAATGACTCGAGCAATCTTTCAGGGTGAAGGGAAGTATTTTGATGGTATTCCATTTGAATTTGTTGACAGGATCGGTAAACTAGTGCGCTCTGTGAAATGGGGTTGGGGTTTGTGGCATGGTGACTATTTTCGCGACCATAAGGTCCTGTTCATTTGCTTTTTTATGTCATCGTTCTACAGATGCCAATGTGCAAATCTTGTGCAGCGACAATGTCACTGCTTGTGGCACATTGATGTCACTAAGGATGATAACATGTGTAACCGCTGTTTCTGGATCAAAGAGCTCGGCTTGTTTTTACGTGATTTTGAACCGATAAGCCTGTTAAGGGACACAAGGAAGTGGTGAAGATGTAATGTATCAAAACTTATCTTTTTATGTTATTTGCTATTCCAGTATGTTGTATGTCGAGACTAATATTCTATGGCTAAGTTGTTGTTTTCTAATATTTGATTAAATGCTATTTATCGGCTGAGTTAATTGTTTCGTTGGCTAAGTTAAATATATTTGAAGACTGAGTTAATGGTTCCTAAGGCAACGTAAAATCTATTTCGAGGCTGAGTTAATTTTTGTAAGGCTAAGTAAAATCTATTTAAGGGCTGAGTTAATTGTTTTCAAGGCTGAGTTAATTGTTTCTTAGGCTAGGTAAATGCTATTTGAAGGCTGAATTATTTGTTTTTACAGCTTAGTTAATTTAATTTCACGGTTATTAAATGATTTGATTAAAACATAGGACTGAATTAAACCAACCTAACAAGAAACTCCATTAAAGAAAATTTTATTGTCTCGATAGTATAAGGGTCTCGATATTTGTTAGAACCTTGACTTATTTTCACACGCTTAATATTAATTTTGATTTATTAAAATTCACGTGAAATCCCAACCGTCGCGAATCATGTTTCGGCTGAGTTGGCTGAATTATATCTTACTGGCCAATTAGAGTCGAGGAAAACATCAAAAAACTCATGGCAACTGAATTTGATCACGCGCATAATAATGGTCTCGATTTACACTGGTCTGGATAAATGAACCGTCTTGCTGAGTTATTGATGCATAAAAACTGATTTGTGTTAATTTATGTCACGACTGAGTTATATGAATAGGTAGAAATTAAAATATGATGTGTGTTACATAGTATATAAAATCCGGTCTTAAAAAACATAAAAATAAAAAAGAAGTTGATGACATGAGATTAATCATCCAGCATCCATTTTTCATGAAGCTTACACCAGTCAGGGTCGATGACCTTCACAGCTCCCAACTCTGCTTCGGCTTCACAATGTTGAGCGGTAAGTGTCTCCAACTCAGCCACGAGGTCAAATTTGCCTTCGGCCTTGATAATGGCATCAAGCAATTTCATGCGCGCAGCAATAGAATTTACTTTGCTGGAGGCGTCGTTCCATTCAGATTCAGATTGCCTTTGTTCCTTGTCCAAGCGGAGAAGCGCCCTGTAATGCTCCGTCGTTTCCATTTTCCCTTTGTTATAACCTTCAACAGCATCCGCTCCATAGACATCCTCCATAGGACGTTTCATCGATCTTTTCGATCCTTCCATTGCCACTTGATCACTTAATGAGGGTTTGGATTTGTGGCATTGTGCGCTTTGTATTTATAGATAAAAAAAATGATCTATTGGAGTCGTTTGGAAAGCATCTCTTCGACTACGAGATAATTCATGTCCTTTGGAAAGCATCTCTTCGACTACGAGTTAATTGTTTCCAAGGACTGAGTTAATTGTTTCAAAGGCTGAGTTAATTGTTTCTTAGGCTAGGTAAATGCTATTTGAAGGCTGAGTTAATGGTTCCTAAGGCTAAGTAAAATCTATTTAAGGGCTGAGTTAATTGTTTCTCAGGCTGAGTTAATTGTTTCTTAGGCTAGGTAAATGCTATTTGAAGACTGAATTATTTGTTTTCACGGCTGAGTTAATTTAATTTTCCGGTTATTAAATGATTTTATTAAAACATACTGACTTATCAAAAGACTGATTTACGGTTTCGGTCAGGTTATCGTTTACATAGGACTGAATTAAACCAACCTAACAAGAAACTCCATTAACGAAAATTTCATTGTCTCGATAGTATAAAGGTCTCGATATTTGTTTGAACCTTGACTTATTTTCACACGCCTAATAAAGGGCGGCATAATTTATTGAAGCGACTAATATTAATTTTGATTTATTAGTTCGGATAACCACACAATATATAAGAATTATCTTTTTTATTTTAAAATATTTTTTAGATTTTAGATAATTCTTATTATTGCTAGTTATAATACATGAGTGCTTGCCGTATCCCTATATGTAAAGACATACTAATAATGAGTCTCAATATTATCATGGCAGCCAATAATGATCACACGCATAATAATGGTATTTTCTGATATTTGATTAAATACTATTTAAAGGCTGAGTTAATTGTTTCCAAGGCTGAGTTAATTGTTTCTTAGGCTAGGTAAATGCTATTTGAAGGCTGAATTAATTCTTTTTACACCTGAGTTAATTTAATTTCACGCCTAATATTAATTTTGATTTATTAAAATTTACGTGAAATCCCAACCGTCGGGAATCATATTTCGGCTGAGTTGGCTGAATTATAAATAAGGTACTGAGAACAATCGGACTCTCAACAGTCAATTATTACACATTTTCTCTATCTCTCTAAATCAATTTCACCCCTGAGAGAGTAAATGGAATTTTTCCCTCTTCTTGAATTGCCTGAAGAAATTCAGGCGGTAGTGGTTGAACGTGCGGCCCGTAACTCCATCCAAGATCTCTTTGGCCTCAAAGCATCGTCGAGGTCGATGAAGGCGTTAGCAAAAAGGCGTGGGGTTTACCATTTCCTCGATGTCTTATCCGTTCCCTGGGGACTCAATATGCCTTCTGAGTTGTTGAAAGCTTGCTACGCTGAGGGAAATCCAAGCACGCTTTATATAAAGGGTGTACAGTTTTTCTACTCCTTCGACCTTAAAGAAGAAGGGCTTTCTCTCATGAAGCGTGCAGCAGATGCAGGTTATGAGGGTGCTGTGTATACACACGCAATGACTCGAGCAATCTTTTGGGGTAAAGGGAAGTATTTATGTCGTATTCCAAGCGACACCTTCAGCTTCGCCCAAAACGGTTTGTATTTATCAGGATCAAAACTTTCTGTTGGCAATGGACCAGTGTTTAACCCAGTTATCTCACCAAATTCTACCAAGCTAAACCTGATAGCCTCATCAACCACCAGACTCCATATCTCCTTCCTATGTACTCGCAGCTGTCTACATAGTAGATAGTGTACTGTTCTACCAGACCACACGCTTCGGCGTTCAACTAGCCTAGCAACTACTGCAATGGGAGAGTTCACCAGTGCTTTCCATACATCTTCTCCTAGTGTTTCTATAATATGAGGTAAATCTCGTGAACGGAAATTGTGATTAATGTTTTTATTTTCTAGGTTAAAAGACCCTAGAGGATAAAGTCTTGGAGGGTAACCCCGTGATTTAACATCAGAAACATCCATCTGAACAAATAAACAAACAATAACTCAGTCACGACATATAACAATAACTCAATGAATATAACAATAACTCTGCCACAACATTAAAATAACTCAGACACAACATAACAATAACTCAGGGAAAACATAACAATAACTCTGCCACAACATAACAATAACTCAGCCACAACACAACAATAACCTAATCACAACTACACTCTAACTCACTCGAAACATAGCCCTAACTCAGACGAAACCAAACCCCAAATCAATATTTAACGTCGCGACATCCTACCGAAAAGACGAACTTGTAGATATGAATGCGGCGAAAACGATTTCGTACAAACGAACGATAACGATAACGGAGATCTCACAGTTATTTTTAGGAAGAGGAAGTAAACACAATGTCGACGGCGATTTCGTATCCTTGCGGTTCCTTCTCCGTTTCCGACAATGTTTTTTTTTCTAATTGTTCTATCAATCAATGTTACCGGTTAATGAGACTATCTGAGCATAAAAGTAAATAAAACTAACCAAAGGCTATTTATGTCATTTACCAGAGGTAACAAAACATTCTCGCTTTTATCAATTTGATTTAACGGCTGAGTTATATATTAATAAACGCATAGTTTTGTTTACATACGACTGAGTTAAAACAACTTAAAAGTTAATAAAGGCTGAGTTACATAACACGCGAAAGCTGACTTATGATGACAAAACATGACTAAACAGAGAAGTAGTAGTAGCAAAGTATCGCCATTCCAGCCACACAAACAACCACATTCCTCAAACACCGACTCTCACTCAAACATTCGCCTCCTTTTCTCTCAGATTCTGTCTTTACTCCATTCGCCAACCGAGCAACGTTAACTCGCAACTCCGAGATGTCTCTATTCAAGCCATTTATCACTGCCTTAATATTTTCAACCTCTTCCACCATGCACTCATCCGCCCATTTGAATAAATGACTCTGTTTTCACCAATGTAACCAGATCTAAGTATTACGTTTCCGAACATGGGAAATAAGAACCAGAACTACCCTTATGATATCCTTTTGCACAGCAATAGTACAATCTTCCTGGATTTGTTTCGCTTCCAGATGTAAAAATGTCAGATGGTGCACCACACCAACACTCTTTCGGTGTTCCTCTTTCCGTATTCCTACGTCGTCTGTAATAATTTCCTGAGGTGAAGGATGAGGAAGACATTGTTAAAATAGATTTCAAAGTCCTTGTCACTAAAAATTTTTTACTTTGTAAGAAGAGATACGACATCACAAATATAATACTATTAAATATATAAAATACAATATAATATCAGTGTCTCGATATTGTAAATGAAACATATATATAAAAACTCGTAATAATAAGTCTCGATATTATCATGGCAGCCAAATTTTCCCACGCGCATAATGATGGAACTTCCCATATACCGCCTCTTAAAATTAAATCGATGTTGGGTTATTTAAATACAATGATGACTGAGTTATTTAAATACGATATGCCTGACTTATCTAAATAAAATGATGGCTGAGTTATACCTTAATTATATTAGATATGTGGCCCAGATAACATTCACAAACAGAAATAATGCGTTTCAAAATACAATTATGGCTGAGTTATTGAAACAAGTTATGGCTGAATTATATAAAATGTGTGGCCGAGATTACATTCAAACTATTTGCGGCTGAATCATTGAAACAAGTTATGGCTGAAATAATGAAGTTCAAAATACAGACACGAAAAGACTTTCTGGAACCAAAATTGTCTGGACCAAGCTCTTCAAACATGTGGCAGAGATCAAGCCAAACGCTGGTTAGCATCCAAGTTGGCTTCTCGCCTCCTTCCGACCAAGTCCACCTCAAATGACGCATCTGACAACGAAATAGACTTCTGGCCACAAGATTAAAATTACGCCAAACTGTCAAATGATGCCTTCTATCCCATGTGTTTGTCCGCTACGACAAACAAAAAAAACAAAGATTACAGACCGATGGTATATATTAATATATATGAACAAATGTTGGGCCTTACAGCGAGTTGAAGAAACCAGCGTTCTTTAAAATGATCGGGAATGTCGCAGTATGTCGGCCATGCATGAACCCATCCTTCTGCAAGAATCGTCGGGATGACCAGGGAGAGATCAGTTAAAAATTTAAACCATGTAGGGCTGGTTGTGTCAAGCAAGTCACACGGATGTGGGAACCAAAATTTGCACTGTCGATTTCCGTTTAAATAAGGAAACTAGGAAAACCCTTATTTCCCAAGGGTCCCGGATCTCTGCGAGTGCCAACGACAAGTGACCAAATATATGCGGAAATTGTGAAAAGATAAAAAACGAGTTTAGAGAAAACAGTTGATCTTATTTCGAGTCCGCGTAAGAGCGTTGCGATCATTACTAGAGATCATGAAAGCTTTGGCCACAAAGGCTGTCAGCGAGTTACTTAGTTCTAGTGGCCTAAAAGCTCAATCCTAGTTGAGTCGCAGCTCGATAACAAAAGACGAAAAAAGATACATAAAAGGTTTTTGATTGATTTCGGACTGAACCTTGTTAAAGGCTGCCTACGTACCCCTTTCGAGGATCAAGCCGAACGTAGTTCAATTGATAGAGCTGGACAAGAGACCGAACTGCCTGGGCGAGTTCGTCTAGTAATTGAGTGCCAGTCATAGAAACCAAACTTGTCGAGAATAAAGCCTAAAGTTTCTAAGTGCAGAGAATTCTGAATCTAAAAAGTTATCCTATGATCCTCGCCTAGGACTCCTTATATACTAGCACCAAGGTCGGTTTACGCTTTTACTCTTCTGCCCTTAAGCCGTCATAGCATAAAAATGGAGATATTCCATTTTCCCGATTTTCACAATTATCTTCAAAACTTTCATATTTATCCGCGGAAACTTGACATTTATCCTTTCTTGTGGACCAAGCGTAAACCATGCTGTGGTTAACGGGCTTTTGGTTAAGAAATCGCAGGATGGGCCTCGAGTCGTGTTGTAGGTCCCTTTGGGCCGTCTTCCGACTCGAAGCGTTTACTACGATTTCTTTCGACAAAGAAAGAACTTTCCGCGGTTTCTAATCCGCGAAGTTTGATCGATGATTTAGAATAGCGGAAAACATAGACTGAGCTCGCTACGGTCTTCGGGAGATAACATTCGAAGGTTTGACGAGAATGCATGTACTGGTGTCGTACCGATGTTCGGAAGAGCTAGGTCACTATGCAGCGACCGAACTTTGGCTCGAGCCCGGTCGCTACGTAGCGACCGAGCGAGACGGACGCTCGGTCGCTACGTAGCGACCGAGCGAGACGGATGCTCGGTCGCTACGTAGCGACCGAGCTTGGCTCGGGCTCGGTCGCTATGTAGCGACCGAGCGAGACGGGCGCTCGGTCGCTACGTAGCGACCGAGCGAGACGGGCGCTCAGTCGCTACGTAGCGACCGAGCTTGGCTCGAGCTTGGTCGCTTCGTAGCGACCGAGCGGGACAGACGCTCGGTCGCTACGTAGCGACCGAGCTTGGCTCGAGCTCGGTCGCTACGTAGCGACTGAGCTGTGTGCATGCTTGGTCGCCGCGTATCGATCGAGCTTGGCTTGTCCGCGGTCTGATTTCCATACTCGAGCTTGTCCGTGGCCGATTTGGATACTTGTCTGTTGCCTTCGGACAATCGGTATTTAGTGGTTCGATTGAGATTTGGACGATATTTTACTGCAAGGCTCTTCGTAAAGATATCTTTACGAAGATTACTTTTCGTAAAAACGTTCATGCTGATTTTTACGGACTTTCAGACATTGATTCCGTCGTGACCGATTTTGACCCCAACGGTTAGCCCCCCAGCTCGTTAGAACCATGAGCTTCTAGCGTGAGGTTCTAGCGAGTGGCTTGGCAAGTTAGGCAAGTTAGGTGAGTTAGGCGGAATTAATGGTTGAAACGGTCTGTGGTAAGTGATCTTCTCGCTCTCCTAAAAGTAGAAAATGCGATAAGATTGGGGCTGCGCCTTATGACGGCTGCCTATGTACCCTTGTTGAAGGGATCAAGCCTTTCGTAGTTCGACTTGGAGTTAAGGTTCTTATGACTAGTTTTCCAGTAGGACCTTTATGGTCTAGTTTTTATGTAGCGGTTATAAGGCGTGTTGCTGCCGATGGCATTTTGTATGGGTATAGAGGGAAGGCTACGAATTGTCGTCTCGTAATCTAACTCTGTGTGAATTGCCATATCCATAATCTGTTTCGAGAGTTTTCCGCAGTGTGTAAACTTGCGGGATTTTCTGAAGACGTTCGAATATTGGCAAAGAGACAAATTTTGGGATCTCGTATCAGGGTGTTTGATACTATGCCTAGAGATGTTAGAGACCAGTGCGCTGGGTTTAGGGCAAGACCTAGGTTTACTTTCGGTTTAAGGATTGTGCGGTGACTGGCAGGCTATCATTTTTCCTGTTGCGATTTCTTCCTGATTCGTGTCGATTTAAAGTCCGCGATAGGTTCTCGGCTTATACGACTTGTTTGATACGAATCGAGCGTCTCTCCGGAGACCGGAAGTGCTGGACCAAAATTTCGGATTTCTTTTATAGCGCTATTATCCTTGTGTCGGATGTAAGAGAGTCATCTTCGTGAGATGGCTATGTCTGTTTAGGACGTTGAGAGTTTGTTGTGATCAGCAACAAACTTAATGGTAAAAAATACCATTTCGAGTCTTCGCGAAGAATATTTTTTTAGAAGATGTTAGTGCGTATGACTGTTTGGTCTTCCATGAAGGTGTTTTTATCGAGGAAGGAAATTTGGTCGAAGAACTAATCTTCAGGCGTCTGCGACGTCTCGCGATGCTGAAGATTTGGCCTTCCGAGATGTTTGAAGATATTTCGCGATGTTGCAAGGGTTTAGTCTTAGCCATGCGTTTGAAAAACATTCTAGTTTGACAACGAATGTTCGCAGCCAAAATTGTTGTTCATGTTTGGATGCTAATAGTTTTATTTGCGATCGAGGAATTATGACTGAGGTGTCGTGTAAATTTGTCCATGGGGACAAGCGTTTTCCTTCATAGTGCTTTGTGAAGTGTTGGCCTTCCGAGATGTATTTCGTGCATTTTTTAGGATGTTTCGTATAGCTCTAGAAGCTTTGTTACGAATTTTTCCTTACATGCCGCGTATTATGGTTAAAACGTTGCAGGCTTAAAGTAAATTGTGGAGCGTATTGAACTTGGTCAATTTTCGAAAAGTTTAGATTTTCCGTTAACTGTTTGGTTGTTAGGACTTAGTTTCGTTACGAAGAATTTATCATATGATTTCCGACTGTGGGTTATACGATAACTTATCATATCATATAACCGGTTTTACGAAGGTCGTAAATCTGTGATATGTATATATATGTCAAAGTAGCATTGTTTCTGCGGGTTTTACGAGAAACGTTCCCGCTGTGATTTTGATTTTAGCTGAAAGTTGCTTGGAGTTACTCATGGAGTATTACCGAAGTTTATTTCAATACGATCTAGTCGCACAACGTTTTTCATAGGTTTTTCGAGAGGATTCTCATGACACATTCGTTTCTTGAACGAATTGGTCAACCGGAGGTGGATCTAGCTAACCATCGGGAGGAAAGTGCTCCTTTTAATGTGCACGATGCTACATATATTCTCGAGTTTTCTTCGTCGCAAATGTTTTCGATGCTTTTCCGTGACTTACTTAGTACAACGGAAACTGAAAGAAATGCTTTGGTGATTGAAGATTTCTCGTAGAAATTTTTAAAACGAAACTGGCTTTCTGAAGCCGGAAAAGGCTTCAATACTTTGGCTAATCGTCGAGTTTCAGTTTGATATTGGTACAAGTTTTCTGTGCGCATGATTGCGACAAGAAATGATGTACAGTTTTTGAGATTATGTTCATGGTCGTCTGGATATGTTGCTAGCGTTTAGACAAATATTAAGATTGTCGTTTGCCTATTCTTGACGATTTGCAGAAGTTTTTTGAAGTTTGGGAGTATACGAGTATAGTATACGTACCTACTCCCCTTTTTTGTTTACGAAAGAAAACGGTTGAACCGATATTTTGAAGGGTTGTGTACGTTTCCTCTTCTGATATTTGGAATGATCGATAATTCGGGACGATTTATAGACGACGCTTGGACTGTGATTTGGTTGTTTCCACGTTGACGACTTGGAATATGTCGGTTCCGAGAAAATTGCCAGAAACGAATCGGTTTTAAGACGACGTTCATGTCTCTAACTTTTTCTCCCTTTAGGAAGCGAGCTTGATATGCGTGGCGACTGTTTCTCGACTTTCGGAGAGTTTAGATCGGTTTGCAAGATCTTGATGAACAATTATGGAACAATATATCGAGACAGGAAAAATCGCTTAAAACTTAGTTCGCAAGACTATCCGCCTAGGTTTTACGTTCCCTAAAGTTCTATGGCAGCCTCAAAGTAATTTCCTACGAAAATTCCAAGTCTGATTTCAAAAATTTCAAGTCAGAAATACCTTAGTTCTCTCGAAGATGCAGTTTTGTCCCTTCTCAGTTTTGCGTGCTCATTTCCGTTTCCTATTCTCGTGTATGTTCGCCATTTCCGATATTGGTGTTTATCCTTTGAAACTTGATATTTATCTTCCGAACTTGACTGTTATCTTCTCCTTAGATAAGACGTCGATTTTTGTAAAAAGGTTCAACGTAATCGTATAGTTAAGGCGGCTAAGATGTTGAGTTAACCGTTGCCGTTTTATACGATTAATCTGAATCCATGCGAGAAAACAAGTCTTTGCGGGGTTTTTTTTTTATCGTAAAGTTTCAATGGTAACTCCGATAGAAACAAGAGACGTTTCGATCGAGATTTGAAGGAGAATACAAAGCTGGATGTAAGGGCGAGTAGGAGCAAGCGAATGAGTTTAGACGAGTCTTATTTGTTTTTGTCGTAAAATCTCGACGGAAACTCCGATTGAGACGAAACGAAAAGCGTTTTGATCGGGATTCAAAAGAGAACACAAAGGAGGAGCTTTTTGAAGCTTGAAAAGTCGCAATGTAGTGAGCTGGGGGTCTGACAGGTCGCTACGTAGCGAGTGGAAGCAAGCCAGGAAGAGTCCTACTTGTTTTCGTTGTAAAATCTCAACGGAAACTCCGATTGAGACGAAACGAAAAGCGTTTCGACGAGGATTCAAAAGAGAACTCAAAGGGGACCTTTCTGAGGCCTTACAGGTCGCTACGTAGCGACTGACAGTCTGACAGGTCGCTACGTAGCGAGTGGAAGCAAGCCAAGAAGAGTCCTACTTGTTTTCGTCGTAAAATCTCAACGGAAACTCCGATTGAGACGAAACGAAAAGCGTTTCGATGAGGATTCAAAAGACAACCCAAAGGAGGACCTTTCTGGGCCTTACAGGTCGCTACGTAGCGACTGACAGTCTGACAGGTCGCTACGTAGCGAGTGGGAGTAAGCCGAGAAGAGTCCTACTTGTTTTCGTCGTAAAATCTCAACGGAAACTCCGATTGAGACGAAACAAAAAGCGTTTCGACGAGGATTCAAAAGAGAACCCAAAGGAGGATCTTTCTGAGGCCTTACAGGTCGCTTCGTAGCGACTGACAGTCTGACAGGTCGCTACGTAGCGAGCGGAAACAAGCCAAGAAGAGTCCTACTTGTTTTCGTCGTAAAATCTCAACAGAAACTCCGATTGAGACGAAACGAAAAGCGTTTCGACGAGGACTCAAAAGACAACCCAAAGGAGGACCTTTCTGAGGCCTTACAGGTCGCTACGTAGCGACTGACAGTCTGAAGGTCACTACGTAGCGAGTGGGAGCAAGCCGAGAAGAGTCCTACTTGTTTTCATCGTAAATTCTCAACGGAAACTCCGATTGAGACGAAACGAAAAGGGTTTCGACGAGGATTCAAAAGAGAACCCAAAGGATGACCTTTCTGAGGCATTACAGGTCGCTATGTAGCGACTGACAGTCTGACAGGTCGCTACGTAGCGAGCGAAACAAGCCAAGAAGAGTCCTACTTGTTTTCGTCATAAAATCTTAACGGAAACTCCGATTGAGACGAAACGAAAAGCGTTTCGATGAAGATTCAAAGAGAACCCAAAGGAGGACCTTTCTGAGGCCTTACAGGTCCCTATGTAGCGACTGACAGTCTGACAGGTCACTACGTAGCGAGTGGGAGCAAGCCGAGAAGAGTCCTACTTGTTTTCGTCGTAAATTCTCAACGGAAACTCCGATTGAGACGAAACAAAAAGCGTTTCGACGAGGATTCAAAAGAGAACCCAAAGGATGACCTTTCTGAGGCCTTACAGGTCGCTACGTAGCGACTGACAGTCTGACAGGTCGCTACGTAGCGAGCGGAAACAAGCCAAGAAGAGTTCTACTTGTTTTCGTCATAAAATCTTAACGGAAACTCCGATTGAGACGAAACGAAAAGCGTTTCGATGAAGATTCAAAAGAGAACCCAAAGGAGGACCTTTCTGAGGCCTTAAAGGTCCCTATGTAGAGAGTGGAGAGTTGGCTTGAGCTCGGTCACTATGTAGCGACCGAGCGGTGTGCGTGCTCGGTCGCTATGTAGCGACCTAGCAGTGTGTGTGCTCGGTCGCTACGTAGCGACCGAGCGGTGCGTGCTCGGTCGCTACGTAGCGACCGAGCAGCGTGTGCTCGGTCGCTACGTAGCGACCGAGCGGTGTGCGTGCTCGGTTGCTACGTAGCGACCGAGCAGTGTGCGTGCTCGGTCGCTACGTAGCGACCGAGCAGCGTGTGCGTGCTCGGTCGCTACGTAGCGACCGAGCAGTGTGCGTGATCGGTTGCTACGTAGCGACCGAGCAGCGTGTGCGTGCTCGGTCGCTACGTAGCAACCGAGCTAGGTAATCGTTTTGTTGTGTTTCCTTTTTCCGCGATTAACCTAGGGGTTTTTCAGCGGTTTTTTGGAGAACAAGTTTTATCCTTCCGAAATGTCAACGGAAAACGTGTTTTGGTAAAACCCTTACGCATCGAGATTTCTTTTGTTCGGTAATGAGCCAAACTTACGGGGTTTGATAAGATTTATCGTTTCCCTTTATGTTTAGAAAGAGAAATCGCGAGCTTGTTTTTGTACTCTTCCTGTGGCGGAAGGTCGCAGCAAGGCTTTCAATTTTGTTGAACATAGGAGCAGTCAGTGCTGCGAGTTTGTCTTTCATATATCCAGACATAGTTTTGATCAAGCGTTTTGTGGCCATGAGTAAGAGTAATCCGTAACCCCCCCCCCCCCCCTCCTTCTAGCGCCAACTGTGGGAACCGAAATTTGCACTGTCGATTTCCGTTTAAATAAGGAAACTAGGAAAACCCTAATTTCCCAGAGGTCCCGGATATCTGCGAGTGCCAACGACAAGTGACCAAATATATGCAGAAATTGTGAAAAGATAAAAAACGAGTTTAGAGAAAACAGTTGATCTTATTTCGAGTCCGCGTAAGAGCGTTGCGATCATTACTAGAGATCATGAAAGCTTTGGCCGCAAAGGCTGTCAGCGAGTTACTTAGTTCTAGTGGCCTAAAAGCTCAATCCTAGTTGACTCGCAGCTTGTTGGGGTTAAAAACGGTCACGACGGAATTACCACCCGAAAATCCTCGTAGATCGTATTTCCGAAAGAGATAGTAAAAAGAAGGATACAACTTTCGTAAAATATAACCAATACGAAGTTTTTACGAAGAAGTATCCTTGAGATTCAAACCGAACAAACCAAGCTCGGTCACCACGCATACACGCCGTCCGGTCGCTATGCAGCAACCAAACCCGAGCCAAGCTCGGTCGCTACGTAGCGACCGAGCTCGAACCAAAGCTCGGTCGCTACGTAGCGACCGAGCGATCGTCCCGCTCGGTCGATACGTAGCGACCGAGCTTGAGCCAAAGCTTGGTCGCTACGTAGTGACCGAGCGATCGTCCCGCTCGGTCGCTACGTAGCGACCGAGCTCGGCCAAGCTCGGTAGCTACGTAGCGACCGAGCGATCGTCCCGCTCGGTCGCTACGTAGCGACCGAGATCGAGCCAAAGCTCGGTCGCTACGTAGCGACCGAGCGATCGTCCTGCTCGATCGCTACGTAGCGACCGAGCGATCGTCCCGCTCGGTCGCTACGTAGCGACCGAGCTCAAGCCAAAGCTTGGTCGCTACGTAGCGACCAAGCTCAAGCCAAAGCTCAGTCGCTACGTAGCGACCGAGCGCTCATCCCGCTCGGTCGCTACGTAGCGACCGGGCTCGAGCCGAAGTTTGGTCGTTGTGTAGCGATTGAACTCTTCCGGACATCGACAGACATCAATCCATGCATTCTCGTCAAATCTTCGAACGCTATCTCCCGAAGACCGTAGCAAGCTCAGTCCACGTTTTCCGCTATTCGAACTCATCGATCAAACTTCGCGGAAGAGAAACCGCGGAAAATTCGTAGTAAACGTGTCAAGTCGGAAGACGGCCCAAAGGGACCTAAAACACGACTCGAGGCCCATCCTACGATTTCCTAACCCAAAGCCCGTAAACCGCAGCACGGTTTACGCTTGGCCCACAAGGAAGGATAAATGTCAAGTTTCCGCGGATAAATACGGAAGTTTTGAAGATAATTGTGAAGATCGGGAAAAATGGAATATCTCCATTTTTATGCTATGACGGCTTAAGGGCAGAAGAGTAAAAGCGTAAACCGACCTTGGAGCTAGTATATAAGGAGTCCTAGGCGAGGAGCATGAAGAAGAACTTTTTCAGAGCAAACTTAGCACTTAGAATAATTTAGGCAATTTTTCGTTTTTGTTATTTCGAGCTGCGACTCAATTAGGTTTAGCCGTCTTAGGGTTGCTAGAACTAGTAATCTCGCCGACAGCTCTCGAGCCCAGGCTTATACCTTGTTGTAAACGCTCATACGCAAATTCGGAATAAGATCTTCTTTGCTCTCTTTTTCGATTTCTTATTCTTTATCGTTGTTATTCTCGTGTCCTGATTGCTTGAAGTGTGGTAATTAGCAGATATCCGGGTCCTCTGGGAAATTAGGGTTTTCCTAGTTTCCTCATCTAAACAGAAATCGACAGTGCAAATTTCGGTTCCCACAGTTTGGCGCTAGAAGGAGGGGGGGTACGGATCAATCTAACCTCCAAAAGCCACACAACTCTCAGTCAGACATGTCTACCAACGACGCGGATAACGTGAAAACTCCTCTTAACGGAGGCAGCGGCACCGATCTCCACACTCTAGTAGCGGACGTATCCGCGGCCAACGCGCAAGCTAACGCCGTGATGCTCGAGGAGTTCAAAAAGATGTTCGCCACCTATGAGAAAAGGTCGGAAGAACAGGATAAGCTCGTGAATACCTTGACCAAACAGGTTGAAACCTTAACGGCAAGAACCCAAGCTATCCGTCCCCGCGGAACCACCAAAATCCGCGGGAAGAGGCTCGACTTCGCCACCCAACTCGATAGAGCAGGAGTCGCGCGGGAACGACCTTCCGGTCAAAACCCTAGCGAGAAATCTCCCATCGAAAAGGGGAACCCTAAAAATCTTCCGCCCCCTGCAAAGGACTCGGAGGATAACGAAGCCGAACACATTGACCTGGATCCTAGCGATGTCTCCAACGACACCGACGAGGATGTCGACAGACATCCAAGAAGGACCAGAAGCCGATCCGCTCGGGAAGGCTCCCCGTTCGAAAAACCAATGACGGAAGAAGAGAGGAATTCGCCTATTGGAACGAACAAGAGGAGCTGGCCGAAAAGGAAACCGAGCTCACTCGCAGTAAACGCCGACAAGCTCGGAAATCCACTGACGAGACATCAGATATCCGCGATCTTCTTGATTACATCACCAAGACTGCGGCAGAAGTGAGAGCCGTAAAGTCTCAAATCCATCATGCTACTAGTGCTGCCCCCGAGATCGATCGACTGTTGGAAGGAGCTCGAAAGTCCCCCTTTACCAGTCGAATTTTGGACATGAGGGTGTCCGATCCGGGAAAAATCAAAGTACCGAAGTACGATGGTACGGCTGATCCAAAAGCGCACCTTCAGGCTTTCCACATCGCGATGGGAAGAGCAAGACTGAAGGACGGCGAAAAGGATGCCGGCTATTGCCGCCTGTTTGTCGAAAATCTTGAAGGAGCAGCACTCGAATGGTTCGCACGCCTTCGTCGCAACACCATCGGGAGTTTTCGACAGCTCGCGTCGGAATTCCTCAAACAGTACTCTGTATTCATAGACAGAGAAACTTCCGATGTTGATCTCTGGAGTCTCTCCAGAGGGAAGACGAACCCCTCCGCGAGTTTATCAGTCGTTTCAAGCTGATAATGTCCAGGGTCAGCGGGATAAGCGACAAAGTGGCCATCGACGCGCTGAGAAAGACGCTTTGGTACAAGTCAAAATTCAGAAAGTGGATAACTCTCGACAAACCGCGAACGATCCTGGACGCCCTCCACAAAGCAACGGACTACATAATAGTCGAGGAAGAAACTAAAGTCTTATCGCAAAAACATAAGGCGGCAAGACCATCCTCGAAAGACGCGGATCCGAAGGGAAAAAGAAGAACTCTCGTAACGACAAGTACGTCCATCACGAGGGGGAAGATCTCCAAGGGGCGCATAACTATGCGATCAATTCGGATCAAGGCCGGACCACGGGCAACACATGGACTCGCAACCAAGGGTATGACGAAAACACCTTCTGCGAGTTCCACCAATCCCGAGGACACTCCACGACCAACTGTAAAGTCTTGGGAGCAAGTCTGGCCGCAAAGCTACTCGCTGGAGAACTCTCGGAAGTAACTAGCGTCAAGGATCTCATCCTCGATTCTGATCGCCCTCCAAAGACAGACAGAAATCCGTCCGCATGAAAAATCCCCTCAACGAAACCAACCTGGGGATAAACGCGGTAGGAGGCCGGACGACAAGGTGAACGATAACAATTGTCGCAGAGTCAATATGATCATCGGAGGATCACAATACTGCGGCGATACTGTATCGGCCATCAAGGCTTACCAACGGAAGGCAGAGTCGAGTGCAAATTGGCCTACATGGTCTCCTCCTCGAGATGGCCAAAATTGCTCGATCACTTTCACAAAGGATGAAGCCGGCGGAATCGACCAACCTCACTGCGACCCGCTCGTCATAGATCTCGTCATACGAGATTTAGAAGTCGGAAGGGTACTCGTCGACACGGGAAGCACGGTCAACGTAATCTTCCGCGATACTCTCAAGGGGGTTGAACATCAAACTCAGAGAAGTGATTCCGACGCCAAAACACTCACGGGTTTTTCAGGCGAATTATCAATGACTCTTGGATCGATCCAATTGCCAGTCATGGCCAAGGAGATCACGAAAATCGTCGAGTTCGCGGTAGTCGATCATCCCGCTATCTACAACGTGATCATGGGAACCCCATGGCTCAACGCCATGAAGGCAGTTCCGTCAACTTACCACCTGGGTCTCAAATTCCCAACGCCAAGCGAGAGTTACGGCCATCTGGGGATGCCAAAAATAGTCGCGGCTATGCTTCCTCGCAGAACACAAGTTAAGGCAAATCACGACTTCTGCAGCTGTAAACGGCAAGCGCACGAAGATAGATCGATCTTCGACCAAAAGCGCCCCGGGAAAAGATGAATTAATATCGTCAACCGACGCAAACGCATCGGACGTCGAAGCTCGACACAAGTCCGAAGCCCACGCTACAACTCAACCGGAACATCCGGAAAATAGCGTTGACCCAGCCACGACCGACACGGTCAAGGCGGACATCGCGACATCTACCGCCGAGTAAGAACACTCGCGGCATGAAACAGAACTACGAGATGGCTTGATCCTCGAAAGGGTACGTAGGCAGTTCGTCAAAGACGAAATGAGCTATCACCCTCTCTAAAAAAGGGGGGGGGGAGTGGGTGCGTATACTCGTATACTCCCACTTAGAAAAATCTTCATTATTGTAATCGAGTTTTTAGGAACTTCAAAAATTTTTACTATAATATATGTTGTCCTTTTTATCGAAAACGTTTACGCTTCAGTAAAACACAAAAGAAACTTTCAGGACACGCCTGAAAATGTTAAGACTCTTGTCTGCGGCCCCTTCCGACCCAAAAATCATAAAGATTATCATCTTTCAAACACACAAAAATACATGTACAATCCTCGAAATAACTGCGAGACGTCGCAAAAGTTAAAATTCGAGGATAATACTAACAAATTGTCCGAACGCGACCACCAAAAACTTACACCTCGTCTTCGATTGGCCCCGACGAACACGCTAGCCGTCTTAAACAAACGCAATTCGATCACTCTTTTGATCTTCAAAACGTCCAGCACAAGGACAAAAGCGCGCTACAACAAAAATCCGAAATTTTGGTTTAGCACTTCCAGTTGACTCTGAGAAATACGGCCATCTAGGCCTAAGCAAAATCCAAATTCAAAAGGCCACACTCGGCCGAAAACAGATAAAACGATAATCAAACTCAACCATCAATACAAAGGATCAGTCCATCCAAACAGGATCCTCTACGATCGGCTCTCCATCTTCCTCAGCGTCAAGCGACCCTCGACCACTGCTCCGCCCAGTGACATAGACAGTGGACAAGGAGGTATCTTCAAAAGAAGCCTCCATAGCATTATCAATCGATGAGCTGAAACGAGATCGATGAGCCTCGACCGCCGCACGTAGGGAAAAGGAGGAATGGGGTTGTGTACTGCAAAATGAACGTAGTACAGATATGGAAGAATTAAAAAAAACGGGTAGTATGAAAAGCAACGAGTGATCATTCAGCATGTTACCTCCTGCCCCCCACAGTCGCATAAACGAAGGAAGGCACTCCACGGCGACCGAGGCTTGGTCCAATCTAACGTAGAAGAAATAACTCTTCCATCCACAACCGCCCTGAGGAAATCCCTTCAGGACTTCCATATGAGTAAGTGACCTTAAACCATACAGACGATCGGTCCCAACTCGAGACAGGGTAAGGAAGGCTTCGAGATAATCAGCGGTGAGCTCCATCCCTCGCTCATATCCCAAGACTAGCAATCCGACAAGATGCTTTATACCGCGGGGAGAAATCTTACTTATCGAAACTTCCAAACGGTTCAGGAACTCTACTATAAGCAACGGAATGGGAACCACAGGCGAGCATGCATCAGATGCTCCTCGTACAAAGTAAAAAAACCTTCGGGAGGTTCGGCAGCTCTCTCCCCCTCGAGGGGTAATCGAAAATCCATGTTTTCCGGAACGTGACAGAAGCTACGTACGGTCCCGAGGAACGGAAGAGTACACCTGCTCGGTCTCCCAACGACCCTTTCCGAAAAAGGTCTCATGGGAAACCACGGCTTGGGAGGCGGCTCTTCCACGTTGCACATATCCACCCAATATGCGTCGGCCTCGGTAGGGTCGACGGAGTGTGCCACGAACTCGATCTCTCGGAAAACCTCACCGCGTCCGTAACGGACGGTTCCGCGATTGAAGATAGTATGCCGAGCGTTTGCCGAAATCCCTTGAGACATTCTTGACAAGGAGGAAAGGAAAAGTCTCAATGATAGAGAGAGAAAGTTGAAAGAACCTTTTCACTCTTAAACTTTGAGAAGATAATGGAATGAAAATCTAGAAACAAGTTACCTCCCTTCTTATAGGCATGAGGATTTACTATTCAAGCTCGGACTTTCGGATAATATTCCATCCAACACGCCTAACTTACCAAACATGCCTAACCGCACGCTAGGATCCTACGACGCATGATCCTAACGGGCTGGCGGGCTAACTGTTGGGGTTAAAAAACGGTCACGACGGAATTACCACTCGAAAATCCTCGGAGATCGCATTTCCGAAAGAGATAGTAAAAGAAGGATACAACTTTCGTAAATATAACCAATACGAAGTTTTTACGAAGAAGTATCCTTGAGATACAAACCGAACAAACCAAGCTCGGTCACCACTCATACACGCCGTCCGGTCGCTATGCAGCAACCAAATCCGAGCCAAGCTCGATCGCTACGTAGCGACCGAGCGGGACGATCGCTCGGTCGCTACGTAGCGACCGAACTCAAGCCAAAGCTCGGTCGCTACGTAGCGACCGAGCGCTCATCCCGCTCGGTCGCTACGTAGCAACGGGCTCGAGCCGAAGTTCGGTCGCTGTGTAGCGATTGAACTCTTCCGGACATCGACAGACATCAATCCATGCATTCTCGTCAAGCTCAGTCCACGTTTTCCGCTATTCGAACTCATCGATCAAACTTCGCGGATGAGAAACCGCGGAAAATTCGTAGTAAACGTGCCGAGTCGGAAGACGGCCCAAAGGACCTAAAACACGACTCGAGGCCCATCCTTCGATTTCCTAACCAAAGCCTGTAAACCGCAGCACGGTTTACGCTTGGCCCACAAGGAAAGATAATGTCAAGTTTCCGCGGATAAATACGGAAGTTTTGAAGATAATTGTGAAGATCGGGAAAAATGGAATATCTCCATTTTTATGCTATGACCGCTTAAGGGCAGAAGAGTAAAAGCGTAAACCGACCTTGGAGCTAGTATATAAGGAGTCCTAGGCGAGGAGCATGAAGAAGAACTTTTTCAGAGCAAACTTAGCACTTAGAGTAATTTAGGCAATTTTCCGTTTTTGTTATTTCGAGCTGCGACTCAATTAGGTTTAGCCGTCTTAGGGTTGCTAGAACTAGGAATCTCGCCGACAGCTCTCGAGCCCAGGCTTATACCTTGTTGTAAACGCTCATACGCAAATTCGGAATAAGATCTTCTTTGCTCTCTTTTTCGATTTCTTATTCTTTATCGTTGTTATTCTCGTGTCCTGATTGCTTGACGTGTGTGGTAATTAGAAGATATCCGGGTCTTTGGGAAATTAGGGTTTTCCTAGTTTCCTTATTTAAATGGAAATCGACAGTGCGAATTTCGGTTCCCACACAGCTCGATAACATAAGACGAAAAAAGATACATAAAAGGTTTTTGATTGATTTCGGACTGAACCTTGTTAAAGGCTGCCTACGTACCCCTTTCGAGGATCAAGCCGAACGTAGTTCAATTGATAGAGCTGGACAAGAGACCGAACTGCCTGGGCGAGTTCGTCTAGTAATTGAGTGCCAGTCATAGAAACCAAACTTGTCGAGAATAAAGCCTAAAGTTTCTAAGTGCAGAGAATTCTGAATCTAAAAAGTTCTCCTATGATCCTCGCCTAGGACTCCTTATATACTAGCTCCAAGGTCGGTTTACTCTCTTACTCTTCTGCCCTTAAGCCGTCATAGCATAAAAATGGAGATATTCCATTTTTCCCGATTTTCACAATTATCTTCAAAACTTCCGTATTTATCCGCGGAAACTTGACATTTATCCTTTCTTGTGGACCAAGCGTAAACCATGCTGTGGTTAATGGGCTTTTGGTTAAGAAATCGCAGGATGGGCCTCGAGTCGTGTTTTAGGTCCCTTTGGGCCGTCTTCCGACTCGAAGCGTTTACTACGATTTCTTTCGACAAAGAAAGAACTTTCCGCGGTTTCTAATCCGTGAAGTTTGATCGATGATTTAGAATAGCGGAAAAACATAGACTGAGCTCGCTATGGTCTTCGGAAGATAACATTCGAAGGTTTGACGAGAATGCATGTACTGGTGTCGTACCGATGTTCGGAAGAGCTAGGTCACTACGCAGCGACCGAACTTTGGCTCGAGCCCGGTCGCTACGTAGAGACCGAGCGGAACGAGCGCTCGATCGCTATGTAGCGACCAAGCTTGGCCGAGCTCGGTCGCTACGTAGCGACCGAGCGAGACGGACGCAGCGACCGAGCGAGACGGGCTCTCGGTCCCTACGTAGCGACCGAGTGGCTCGAGCTTGGTCCCTTCGTAGCGACCGAGCGGGACGGACGCTCGGTCGCTACGCAGCGACCGAGCTTGGCTCGAGCTCGGTCGCTACGTAGCGACCGAGCTGTGTGCATGCTTGGTCGCCGCGTATCGATCGAGCTTGGCTTGTCCGCGGTCTGATTTCCATACTCGAGCTTGTCCGCGGCCGATTTGGATACTTGTCTGTTGCCTTCGGACAATCGGTATTTAGTGGTTCGATTGAGATTTGGACGATATTTTACTGCAAAGCTCTTCGTAAAGATATATTTACGAAGATTACTTTTCGTAAAAACGTTTATGCTGATTTTATGGACTTTCAGATATTGATTCCGTCGTGACCGATTTTGACCCCAACAACGGACCAGGGTATAGAACAGGGAGGTTTTCACGATTTGCAGAGCTTAGTATCGCAAAAACACTGTTCTCTAACCTCTCTGAATTTCCAGGAACAATCGGCATGGCTTTTGATGGGGATAGAGAGATATTGTTTAGGTTTTTTCTAGAGAGATAAAGGCGTAAGAAGGGTATTAGAGAGGGCACTATATATAGAGAAACATAGAACGTGAAACGGCGGGAATTAAAATTTCTCAAAATTCATTTATCTTATTTCCCGCCAAACGACAACATTTAACAAACATGGCATCCGAGTTATATAGCCTATTACGGCTGATTTAATATTTGGGATTTAGGGTTTAGGGTTTAGGGTTTAGAGTTTAGGTTTGTTTATTTAGGGATTTAAATATAACAAATAACATAAATTTAGTCTTAAAATGCGTTGTATATAGTTTAGGAGAGTTGTATTATGAGCACACTCTATATCTACATGTAAGGTTTTAAGTAACTGCAAGACAACATATACCTCAAGATCATGATCGATTCTAAACTCGTTAATTCAATAAATAAGAGACATTCGGTTGATTATATATTCACTTATTAGGGAATGTTATAACATTTTGAAGTATAAACATATCAATTATTTTAATTCAGGGTATGGTTTAAAGTATGGCTGACTTTTATCTACCTTAACGGCTGCTTTATGAAGACGAATCTGCTGACTTATTAAATATTTTCCTATCTTAGGGTATGGTTTGAGGTTTGGCTGAGCTATATCTACCTTAACGGCTGTTTTATGAAGACGAATCGGCTGACTTATTAAATATTTTCCTATTTTAGGGTATGGTTTGAGGTTTGGCTGAGCTATATCTAACGTAACAGCTGCGTAATTTAAACAAGGTGGCTGAGTTACGATAAACAAATCATAACTTTAAGTCAAGTACAAAATATCTAGCCATAAGTCATACAAAACTCATCTTCATTCATCGCCAAACGACCCTACCAAACTACAACTTCCTTCATCGAAGACATCTGCTGCCATCTTCATTCTCAGACCTTGAATATTTTCATCCGATATCCCATCAAAAGCTACACCAAGCGCTAGACACTCGACGAACTTCAATGCATACACTCCACAGTCGCCTCTCAGGTTGTTTTGTGGAACAATACGTTTTGTTCTTCGTCTGAATACAAACTCTTACTTGGCAGGGACTCGGATATCATCAGGATAAGGGCATTCAGAATCGCAGGGATCACCAGTAAGCGGCCCCTAAGAAATTTAGCATTCTCAGCTCACTTTCGAGTGTTTGCTCTCCAACGATTGAATCATAGCAATCAACCTTCTCTTTATGCAGATCCACGTGAAAACCACCCAATGATTGCCGCCAGTATTAAGCACTCCGTACAAGTGATCTATATCTGTAAACCACCGCAACTTTGTCTGAATGTCTATGGGGATCAAACCGTTTGCTAACCCTCGTAACCACTTCCTTTGAATTTGACCATTTCCGGTTGGCTTCGAACTGCTTATAATCGTGAACCCATGATTGAAGGAACCAAGAGTCTATAAAGCCAACGCGCTTGGACCAGATTGGGCTGGGATCTTGTTTGGACCTTTGAATGAGGACTCTAATATACGCAGCAATATGCTGCACAGATAATATATAACTCAGCTGTACCATACTTATAACTTAGCCGTAAAATAAATATAACTCAGCTGCATACTTACATTTTGAACCAGTCATCCATATTCTTTGATGGGCCAAGGTCTTGGAGTGATGCGGATTCTGTAGAACTCAATATCCTCGTGAGCTTCTCCATGTGGAATTTTCCTGATAATTTAACACAACTCAGTCTCTGTAAAATCTTTTTATTAGCTACAATCAACGAAATGGTGCAAAAGTCCTTACTTGTGTGGCTTTAGGTGTTGCAAAAGATTATTTCTTTTAATCGGATCAACAGGTCCTAGGGAATCATATATTGCAGGTGAAGGTTCTAAACCTTTTCTCATGCACGTCGTTACATTGTCTCCGATGTGGGGAAATGGTACAGAAGGACCAAATTCCGCACTCATTTGAGATCCATCTGGAGATAATTGAACAGCTTTCAGCCGATACTCCTTTATTCTTCCACACCTTTTCCTTTCATCTTCCTCCACATCAGATTCCGGCAACAGTTCGTCTGGCCACAGTTCGTCTGTTTCCGCCTCAATTTGCTTAGTCGGAATGGTTATTCTTATTGTACCACTGCGAGTCCTTTTTGAAGCAGGAATATCCTTCTTTAAGTCAGCCTCTTCTTCTTCTTCTTCTTCTTCTTCTTTAAATCAGCCTCTTCTTGCTTCTTTTTCTTCTTTAACTCAGCCTCTTCTTGTTTCTTCTTCCTCTTCAACTCAGCTTCTTCTTGCTTCTGCTTCTTCTTTAACTCAGCTTCTTCTTGCTTCTGCTTCTTCTATAACTCAGCTTCATTCCTCTTCAAATCAGCCGCTAAGTTATTTCTTTTCCCTAAGCCCCTGCAACTGCGTCCGAATGGTGGTTCCTTACCAGGAGAATCAGAGACCAAATCAGCATTTGTTGCATCGGCATTACCAAACGCCGAATCCAAGTTCTTTTTCACCCCAACAGCCTTATCCCTGACAACCTTCGAATTCAGCTTTGCTCCCATACCTTTCGCATCAGCTTTAGCAATATCATCTGCCAGATTCTTCTCAGATTGGCCTTTATCAGGGGTCTTTTGCGGTTGGCTGTCTTCGGACTGTTTATCAATAGGGGTCTTAGATGCAGGTTGACCACTATTGGAGTCCGGCTGTCGGTTGTCTTCTGAGACCATCACGTTTTGACATCAGGTTGACCACTATTGGACTCCGGCTGTTGGTTGTCTTCTGAGACCATCACGTTTTGACCTTCAGGTTGACTACTATTGGACACCCCCAAAAACTCTCAGACGCTCTTCAACTGTAGTTTTCACTGTATCTCCAATGGTATCCAAAAGGCCTCGGGAAAAAGATCCAAACTTGGTGTCGTATTCTGTTAATCTCGAGTCAAATTTTCGGTCCAACTTCTCGAGATGAGCAACTATGTTCAGCAGAACCGCTTCACTACGACCCTTCTCCTTTGCACTCTCCTTCTCCTCTAGAACAGTAGTTTCACCCTCATTGATTTTCACCTCCTTCTGTTTCTTACTTTCTTCTGCTTCTTTGAGGGTGGTCAGCCTCTGACGAAACTCCAGCCTTCGTTTTTTTGTTCTTCTCATTCGATTGCACATAAAAATCTCTAACAAACCTATCTGCATGTATATCTTTAATTAGGTTATCAAGTTGTGGGTCATCTGCTTCATCCTTCCACTGAGGAAACAGCTCTTCTAGACCCTCCTTCATCACCATTTTCCTCACACACACCTACAATACAAAAACATAAATCAGTCATTAAAATTAACAACTCAACCATAAAATAATCAATAACTCAGACATTACATTACATAATTCATATGTCTGATTTAAACCTTACCGTTCCATGATCATTCATCTCCTTAGCTATTGTAGTAGTAAGACTTGCACGAGTACGACTTCCACCCCATCGCAAAAGCGGAATTTCGTCTGGATTCACTTTTCTGCCATAAATCTCTCCGAACACTGTGACAGATTCATACGCCCAACCAATAACACGTCCTTGAAGCCGCTAAAGGTATACGATCCTCCTTGTGGATGCAACAACTTGATAGAATCAACAAGAAATTCATAGGCAGTCCGACCCCAAGGATAAGTCATCAGGGCGTCATCATCGAATACTCTTTTTGCACTTTCAAAGGGTATTCTACAATTATGATGCAAGCCATAAAGTCCAATGGCTTGAAGAAGAAAAAACAGCCCATACCATTTCCGCTGATCAGCACTCCAGAATGGACACTCCGTTAAAACTTCTACAAGTTCATCAAACTTGGGTCCGTACCCAAGCGGCACTTTCAACAACTCCCACAACACTTTGTAATTCTCTGGATCAGGTTCAAAACTTTTTTCTGGAAGTGGATTTGTGTTAAACATGTGATCTCACCAAATTCTATGAAGCTAAACCTGAGAGGTTGATCAACAACGATAGACCAAATCTCCTTCTTATAGACTCGCAGCTGTCTACAAAGTAGATAATGTACGGTCTTACCAGACCACACCAATTTGCTCTCAGCCAGTTTAGCAATCAATCCAACAGGATACGTCTTCTGATTATCCCACACATCTATTCCAATTGCTTGTCTAAGTCGAGGGATCTCAGCAGAAAAATGGCTATTCGTATTAATGCTTTTGTTTTCAAAAATAGAAGCCCCTTCAGGGTAAAGTCTTGGAGGGTAATCCCTTGCTAGATCTTCAGAAACATCCATCTGATCAAAAAAGACATATATAACATATCAATGATAAATCAGAAGAAAGGCATAAAATAAACAAGCCACAAAACATAACTCAGCCATCATTACATAAATAAATCAGTCACAAAGAATATTAAATCAGTCACAATTACCTTCTATAAATCAGTCGTTAAGGATCCTAAATCAGCCGTAACGAATACTAACTCAAACTCAGACAAAACATATATCTAACTCACAGCATTAATTATACTCACTCAAATACTCGAAAAGCTCAGAGCAAAGCCTCGAAATATACCAGAGAATACGATTACGGAGATTTGACGAGACAACCAATCTGAAGAAGAAGCTTACGGACACACGATTTCAGAGAAAACGCTTACGGAGACTAGAGAAGAAGATTACCGAGATTATTTCAGAGAAGCCGCTTTGCCGAGAAGAGTTGTAGTAGTGAACACGATTTCGAAAACAGTTAGGGTTTAGTGGGGAGAACAGTCTCGGAGAAGTTAATGATCGTCGTTTGATTTTCCTTCGTGTTAGGTGACGTGGTATCATTACTTCTGATGTGGATTTTCAAATTAAAATTAATCACAACTAAAAAAAAATAATAAAGGGGCTTAAACAGTAATTTACTAGAGTTCTAAAAACACTATAGTCATTTTCAAAAGATTTGTATTAGTCTAGTCATTACCTTACTTTTTTGTATTAGTCTAGTCATTTTCTCTTAATTTTTTCTTAATACTACTATACTTGTTTCTAATACTTTTTTTTTTTTAAAAGACTATAATCCATGTTTCCAAACACTCCAAATCTTTTTAATAGTCATATTCAAGTCTCCAAACACTCTAATTTTGTACTTGAGTTTTAATAATATAGATTAATTATTTCAACATAATTTAGTTAAGATTCAGTGTCTTAAAATATGAGTCATATTATTTTTCTAATACTAGTCTCTCAACTGGTAGATATTTCTTGTAGAACCCGTGGTTTGAGACAGGATTTGTTGTAAAGACTGAATAGTCGTGGCCATTTACCATCTGTCGTCGCCGTTTCTGGCGTTCACGGGCTTTGTTGTTTCGGAATTTGGAGCCAATAGAAAACGTTCTTGGCTTCGATCTTACCGTACCGTCTCAGCTGCGCGGTAATCTGTTTCATATGGTCGGCCGAAGGAGTTCTAGTTCCTTGTTGGTAAATCTCTTCGAGAGCCTTTAAATGATCCGGTGTTGGGTTCCACCGTGAGCTCACCATTACTGGTGGATGTTGAGTCTCTGAGTTTAGCATCATCAGCTCCCTCTTGTTCTGCTCTGCTGACATTTTTTTTTTTTTGTAAGAAGCTTCTGCTGTCATTGTTGTCATCACTGTTTTACAAATCATAACAAGCAAGAAAAATGAGCATTGCCCTCTCTCTAGATACAGAACATTTATAAAAAAAATTAACAAGAAAGCCAAGAAAATGAGCATTAATGGAAACTAGAAAATATATCTTTTGTAAGGGGGGGGGGGAGAGAGCGAGAGAGTAAGAGAGACCCATGTTAAAGCGGTGGTCGAAATTGGTATTTGCGGCGGAAGTGGGGCAAGAGTAGATGCGTGTGATGAGAGGACGAAGCTTTCTTCCTCCGTTGAAGGAATCTGCACCTCCTTCGTTCTAACCCATCATCCACATTTCGAACTATTTTAAAAAATATTGTGTGTATATTGGAGCGGAGAGTGAGTGAGAGATATCAACTAGATTTTCCCTCTGTTTCTGAATAAGTGTCAATTTGACATTTTTCATACAGATTAATAAAGTGGATAAAATATATATAAGTTGTTATTAATTATACTACTCTGACCAATAGTATTTGAGATATAAAATTATTTATAAAATCAATGCAGGTTGCTATTATTTTCAGCTCAAAGTAAGTATAATTTGCATTTGAATTGTAAAGAGACACTTTTTGTGTAGCAAGAAAAAATGTTAGAATGACACTTATTATAAAACATAGTGAGTATATTGTGGGAACCGAAATTCGCACTGTCGATTTCCGTTTAAATAAGAAACTAGGAAAACCCTAATTTCCCAGAGGACCCCAGATATCTGTGGGAACCGAAATTCGCACTGTCGATTTCCGTTTAAATAAGGAAACTAAGAAAACCCTAATTTCCCAGAGGACCTGGATATCTGCTAATACCACACATCAAGCAATCAGAACACGAGAATAACAACGATAAAAATAAGAAATTGAAAAGAGAGCAAAGAAGATCTTATTCCGAATTTGCGTATGAGCGTTTACAACAACGTATAAGCCTGGGCTCAAGAGCTGTCGGCGAGTTTCTGGTTCTAGCAACCCTAAGACGGCTAAACCTAATTGAGTCGCAGCTCGAAATAAAAAATGGAAAAATGCCTAAATTGCTCTACGTGCTAAGTTTGCTCTGGAAAAATCTCCTTTCATGCTCCTCGCCTAGGACTCCTTATATACTAGCTCCAGGGTCGGTTTACGCTTTTACTCTTCTGCCCTTAAGCTGTCATAGCATAAAAATGGAGATATTCCATTTTTTCCGATCTTCACAATTATCTTCAAAACTTCCGTAATTATCCGCAGAAACTTGACATTTATCCTTCCTTGTGGACCAAGCGTAAACCTTGCTAAGGTTTACGGGCTTTTGGTTAAAAAATCGTAGGATGGGCCTCGAGTCGTGTCTTAGGTCCCTATGGGCCGTCTTCCGACTCGACACGTTTATTACGATTTCTTTCGATAAAGAACGAACTTTCCGCGGTTTTTAATCCGCAAAGTTTGATCGATGATTTAGAATAGCGGAAAAAACATAGACTGAGCTTGCTACGGTCTTCGGGAGATAGCATTTGAAGGTTTGACGAGAATGCATGGACTGCTGTCGTATCGATGTTCGGAAGAGCCCGATCGCTACGCAACGACCGAATTTTGGCTCGAGCCCGGTCGCTACGTAGCGACCGAGCGGGACGAATGCTCGGCCGCTACGTAGCGACCGAGCTTGGCTTGGGCTCGGTCGCTACGTAGCGACGAGCGGGACGATCGTTCGGTCGCTACGTAGCGACCGAGCGGGACGAGCGCTCGAACGCTACGTAGCGACCGAGCTTGGCTTGAGCTCGGGTCGCTACGTAGCGACCGAGCATGACGAGCGCTCGGTCGCTACAGGTTGGATGCTCGGTCGCTACATAGCGACCGAGATCGGCTCGGACTTGGTTGCTATGTAGCGACCGGACAGCGTGTATGTGCGGTAGTTACGCAATGACCGAGCTTGGTTCGTTTGCTTTGAATCTTCAAAGATACTTCTTCGTAAAAACTTCGTATTGGTTATTTTTTTTCGAAAATTATATCTTTTTTTTACTCTCTTTCGGAAATGTGATTTCTGAGGGTTTTCGGGTGATAATTCTATCGTGACCGTTTTTGACCCCAACAGTTAGCCCCCCAGCCCGTTAGGGCCATGCATCGTAGGGTCCTAGCGTGCGGTTTGGCATGTTTGGCAAGTTAGGCGTGTTGGATGGAATTAATATCCGAAAGTCCGAGTTTGAATAGTAAATTATCATGCCTATAAGAAGGGAGATAACCTGCTTCTAGCTTTTCACTTCATTATCTTTTCAAAGTTTAAGAGTGAAAAGATCCTTTCAATTTTCTCTCTCTACCATTGAGATATTTTCCTTTCCCTCCCTGTTGAGAATGTCTCAAGGGATTTTAGGAAACGCTCAGCCTATTATCTTCAATCGCGAAACTGTCTGTGACCAACGCGGTGAGGTTGTTCAAGAGATCGAGTTCGTGGCAGGCACTCTCGCGGACCCTGCCGAGGGCCGACGCACATTGGGTGGCTTCGCGCAACGTGGAAGAACCGCCTCCCGAGCCGTGGGTTCCCGTGAGGCCCTTTTCGGAAAGGGTCGTCGGGAGACCGAGCAGGTGTACCCTCCCATTCCTTGGAACCGTACGCAGCTTCTGTCGCGTTCCGGAAAACGTGAATTTTCGATTACCCCTCGAGGGGGAGAGGGCTGACCAACCTCCCGAAGGCTTTTTTACTTTGTACGAGGAGCATCTGATGCGTGCTCGCCTATGGTTTCCCATTCCGTCGGTTATAGTAGAGTTTTTGAACCGTTTGGAAGTTTCGATAAGTCAGATTTCTCCCCGCGGTATAAAGCACTTGTCGGGTTGCTAGTCTTGGGGTACGAGCGAGGCATATAGCTCACTGCTGAATATCTCGATGCTTTCCTTACCCGTCTCATGTTGGGACCGATCGTCTGTACGGTTTTAGACCGCGTACTTTTATGGAAGTCCTGAAAGGATTCTCTCAGGGCGATCGTGGATGGAAGAGTTGTTTTTTTTACGTTAGATTGGATCAAGCCTCGGTTTCCGTGGAGTGCATTTCCTCGTTTAGGCTACTGTGGGGGGTAGGAGGTTGGTAACGTGTTGAATAACCACTCGTTGTTTCTTTTACCACCATTTTTTACCTTATATCTGAACTATGTTTATTTTGTAGTGCACAACCCATTCCTCCTTTTCCGGAAGATCTGTGCGTCGTCCGAAACCTTCTCCGTGGTGGCTCGCGTTTTGGGGTTATTTCTCTCCCGAGAGGGTCAGTGCTGCGGTCGACACTCATCGATCTTGTTTCAGCTCGTCGATTGATGATGATATGGGGTTGTTTTTTGAAGATACCTCCTTGCCTGCTGTCTATGCCACTGGGCAGAGCAGTGGTCGAAGGCCGCCCGACGCTGACGATGATGCAGAGAACCGACCGTCGAGGATCCCGTCTTTGGTGGGTGAGAAGGGTAGCGATTGGATGGACTGATCCTTTGAGTTTGATTATCGTTTATCTGTTTTCGGCCGAGTGTGGCCTTTAAATTTGAATTTTGCTTTAGGCCTAGATGGCGGCTTGTATTTTACCGACTGGCGTTGG